>NC_132847.1:44214346-44524346 GCF_048164855.1 Canis lupus baileyi | reverse complement strand
TACCAAGCAGACATCTATGTCATCATTTATAACAACCCTTAGCAAAGTAATGATCACGTATTATCATACTTTTTAATAAGAAATGGAAGACTCTCTCATTACATGAGGGGGTGCCCTTACTCAGATCTTCTCAAAAAGCACATCACAAAAAGCAAAAGATTTAAGCGTCTGTGAAACTAGGCCTGAACTGCTTGATAAAAAAAGAATGGAATAAAAACAGAAAGTCCCCAGGATGAACTGAGGTGGAGGGGCATACACATTAGATCTTAGAAACTCTACACTCAGCTTATTTTAGCATCAACAGAGCTACCTTGCCTCTTATAATATTATTTATGGTACTATCTTTCCTCAAATGTAGTACAGTATGTCCTTATAAAAGTATAGAAGCCTTCACATGAAGACACCCCCCCCCCACAAATCCCGGTTAATAAATTGTGGCTGTGAAGTGAAATGCAAGAGAATTATTGTGTAAGAAATGCCCCCTTTATCAGCAAATGTGCTGACTAGTCAGGTTGCATGGTATCAGTGCTAATAATTAGGCAGAACTGAAAGGTCAAGAGAGACAGAAAAGCAGCTGAGGCCACTAAGGCACAAGTTTGTGAAATGACTTTCTCTTTGGAGGAAAAAGAAAAAAAAAAAAAAACACAGTCATCAAATAGTTATATGACACCTTAATCCATCTCTACTTTGCTCTAGCATATTTTAGCCATGGCATGGACAAGACAATCTAAGAGTCTGAGAATAATTAGGCTTTAACACCTAAATTTTGAAGGTCCTTTAAAAGAGACTGACTAGCTTCTGCTAATCAGAATAAAAGAAGATGGAAACAGAAATTGACATTTAATAAGTACCTACTATGTGCCAGGAACTCTGCAGGTATTTTGCTCATGTTCTTACATTAATTTGCACAATGCTGTAAAACAGGTGTTCTGCAAATAAGAAGTACTAATGAAATATTATGCCTTTGCTCTATAGGTCTCTCAACTTGTACGATATTCAGCAAGGGTTCAATCTGAGGTTTGCTGGCTCCGAAGACTGTACTCATACTACTATTCATTCTGCCTGCCTCGGGTTACTTTCACGCTGTCCTGGCCATTCTATAAAATCAGAGAATGCTGTAAAAGGTACAGGAGACCACAGAGTTTCCTAGTTAACACCTCAGTTACAAATGAGAAAATTTAGCCCCTGAGAGGATTTATAACTTAACCCAAGTCAAAAGCTTCTTGGTGTCAGAATGAGGAATTAAACTCAAGTATCTTGATTCATACTTATTTTGCATTTTTACTATTTCCCACTGGTTTCATTGCTCTCATTTTGAATGATGCTAAAACTAAGTTTACCACATTTCACAAATCCAGAAGATGCTATTCGTGCTGCAGCACAGCAGCCCAGGTCAAAGCCATTTATCTCTTGGTTTATGCATTTGTTTTTAATATAACTGCAGCAAAACATTCATCTTATAAGAAAGAGTTGATGTGAAAAAGTATGTGAAAACAGCCAAGATCAGTTTTGTAGGCATAAGATCCTATCCAAAGTCATAGTGGTTAGAGTATCCAACAGTCTTCACTCTGTCTAAATTTGACCCACTCTGACACTTACCATAGTCTTGGTCATCCTGCAAAATCCTGCTTATGCATCATTCCTTTCTAGAAGCATTGTTGAGAATCCCTTCACTATAGCTCCCTTCTCAAAAGTAATTACCTCCACACTCTAGTTATTTCAGCATTGTGTATATGATCCCATTATTCTAGTTATTGAACAACATTGCAATTTATTTTGTTTATATGCTTGCTCTCATTGTTACATTGTATATAGTGAATGTATTTTATTCATCTCTGTACACTCAGAACCTGATGCTGTATGTGGCTGTATAGGTGCTCAGTAGATGTGTGTTGAAACGAGTCTAATTGAATTGAATTGGCTTGACTTGAGGAATTGAACTAAATTTATTTAAATTTAATTGGTAGCTGTTACCATCTGATCAATGTGGTTACATCACCAACATCCCAGCCATTTCAAGTCTTGCTGAATTAATGAAACACTTTAAGTTAACTTTTTAGAACACTTTACTGAGAAAAAAATTTTATTGACTTCTGTTTACAATGTCAAGAATGCTAGGGTGAAAAGCAGGACAAAGACAGATCCAGCACGGACGGTCCTCAGACTGCTACATGTTGGCTTACTCAGGTAGGAACTTCACACTTTGACCTGACAGTTTAGCGGGATTACAATAAACTCTAGAAGCACAGTGAGGCACAGAAGCAGAAAATTAGACATGCCACACATTTAAATATAGCACAAGAGAGAAAATCTAAGGTTCCAAAGAAAGCAATGCGGAGGAATTCTTTACTTTGGTCTCTCACTGGATATGCTACTAGTCTTGTCAAACATCTTCAGGAAATTATTCAAAATCAGCTTAATACATTTTAATGACTTTTGTATCAAAATATAATACTTTTAAAAGATATATTTTATGGTTAAAACCTGTAAGTTGTTCAGCTAAATCGTAGCCAAGTTTTATATACTTCTGGTGGTTACTAGGGCCAAACAAGGTGGCAAGAGGGACTCATTCTATTAGAAACAATGTAAAACCTTCATGGAGAAGCTCCAGAATGACATACCATATAAGGAATTAGAATATGCAACCAATGATAATGAAGTAGAGAGGAACCATACAGTTAGACAAAGGTAAACTCAGAGTCTTAGAATGCTTACCGTATAGAGATGGTGATGGAGATGACGTTCTTTATATGACTATAGGAAAGGAAATGCATTTCTAGAATACGTAAGGCCAGAAAAGCAAACTCATGGCTTCCTTTGCCAGTGTTACTAGGTTAATGGAGGATTGATAGCTGTGAGAGAGATAAGTAACTTCTAAATGAGAAAGCCTTCTTCAGAAGGACATTATTCCCTGCAGAAGTAGAGTTCCAGCACCATGGATCATGTATCATTCAAACCTTATGTATCATGGATGAATAGATGAAACTTTTTTCAAATCTGGGATTGGGTAAGTCAGGGACATATCTCATATTGACTAAGTGGTAGTTTACAAAATTTAAGAATTTCTGAGACATATATAAATATTTAAGATTTTGAGATATATAAATAGTGCCTAAATATACTTGATCAAAAACATGCTTTTGAATAGAAACTAAATCATGTATGACTTAACAGTCTTAAAAAGAGTTGTTCTTTTGCGTTCTTTAAATATTTTTTTCAATTGCAACCATTGATATGTCTTAAATTTGCAGGAACCATGTGATTATAAAGATAAGGATGCAAAGTTCCTGATGTTAGTACAAGTTATTTTCAGAGTTAAATTTGAAGAGAAAATAAATCTCTTATATTTTACTCTGCAATCTCAACATTAAAGTGATGTACATATCACACTTTATTCAGAAAATAAAAAAGGAAGCTAGTGAATGGCTCTAATACTTTCTACTTCTCTCCCAAAAAGTGCCTCGGTCCTCTACAACATATTTATTAAGAAGAAAAATGTAAAAGTCCAGTTCACGAGTTTTAATGATTTGATTTTTGAGGAAAAAAAAAACAGAATGAAATATTGTCTGGGACTTTGACTCTCTGAAAATATTCAACCATAAGGTCAAAATGGGCGAAATTAAAAGAATGAAAATGGTTTTGTTAGGGTGCAGGATTGCAGCAAGGAGATGTGAATTGAAATATCGATCTGGGGAGATATCTGCATAGAGGTGATAGTTGAAGGCATGAGTGAAGATAACTCCAAGGGTCAGATCTGACAGAAATGGCCTTTGATCCTCAAACCAAGGAAGGGTGAGAAGAAAAGCACACAGATTCATAATGAAATAGTGTAGCCTCCATTTTTCACAATGGCAGGAGGCAGAGAAAGAGCTTCATTAGGCAGCTGATTTTCTCCTTATCCCTATTGAGTCAGAATGCTGGGCTGGTTCTCATTCTGATGATTGTTCTTATATAGCTTTTCAGCTACATCAGGCTTCTCAATCACAGAAAGTGCACACCAAACTCAGACACAAGGAGAACTGTGATAATGACCTGGGAGAGTAAAGCGATGCTAAGCTACCTGCTAGAACAGTAGCATCTGAGACACACCACACTTCAAGGTAATTTTGTTGTATCTAATTAGTTCTTGCCATATGGCTAATATTTCAAAAAATTCTCTTTTTAAATCAACCACCCTTTTCAAAAAGGTGGCTATAAGTTTAAACATTTTCTATTTTCTTTTTTCACTCCTAAGCATCTTCCCTTGAATTTGACCAAGAAAATCATCAGGTAGACAGAACTTTTAATTTTTTTTATTAAAACAAAAGTATCCACATATTTCTCTTGATGTGTTATAAATATAACTACATACATATATCCCTTCTACCCTGGCTATCTTTACCCAATACTAATGAAAACTGAGCCAAATATAATTTGATCTTTCTGTGGTTATACATTTCAGAATTCATTTATTTTATTCATTTAATAAATAGCTCTAATTGTCATGATTGCTAGTACATGAAGAAGACATACAGTACCTCTGCCTTCATGAAGTTTACATTAAAAAATATATATTTTCCCTAATAACAGTGGATTGTGATAAAAACAAAACAAAACAAAAGGAAAGGATGCAAAGAAAGAATAAAACAAAATTTATTTTTTTTATGTGGGGAAAAACAAAATATTCTTTAAAATGTTGCTGCTGTTTCAGATCCTTTTGTTCAGTTTAGCAGCAACGCGTGATTATGTTTCTCTAATTCTCTAATCCTCTAATTTTGTCTAATAATTGAGTAGACATATGTCAACATGACCCTGAAAAATATGGGCACGTTACACCATAATAAATCCTGTAGATCCAAAATGGCACTGGAAACATTAATCTGTTCCTTCAACCAACAAATATATTGACTGTCTTCTGTGTTGCAGGCATTTCTCTGGTTCTGGAGATTTTAGCACTAAATAGCACTCCAGTCATCTTTAAGCATAAGGCTCAGTGTTAGGGTTCTGTGACCCTCTGCAGAGATCATCCTAAGGAGGCAAGCAAAACTGATATGACTCGTAGTCCTCTAAGTGACATTACTTTCGTTCCCTCCTTTTTTGGTCATATCTCCAGATGCCATAGAATCATAGAATCCTAAAATCAGAAGGTATGCTAGCATATATCTAGATTATCTTCTCTAATATCTTTTATTTATAGTTGTGAGTGAGGGCTAGAGGTTTTAACTAACACCCAAAGATTATTCAACTAGTTATTGTAATGGCAAGAACATTAGAAAAATATTCCTCGTGTGTATCAATGTATGTGGATGTGGATGTGCAAGGGGACATGCAAAGATCAGTGGCTCAAAAAGAAGTAGGCCCCTACTTCCCTAACCACTATTTTCTGCATTTCTCCAAGTAAAAAAAAAAAATGCTATCTTACCATTCAGTGCTTTTCCCATTTATCACAAAATTCTCCTTTGAGCTCTTAGACTCGGCAAGCTGAAAACCCTGCAAAAAAAAAAAAAAAAAAAAAAAAATTATCTCTTGATGTCCCTTCCATAAATTAATTAAAATAACTCATTTTCTCCCACATTTCCCATAATCCAGAAAATGAAAATCAATTGTAATTTTTAAAACTCAGTAAAAAATCTTTTGACTTCCTCTCTCTTGATTGACTGTTTTTGATCCTCTTAAAAATACAGGGCAAATTTCCAACACAGCCAAGTTAATATTATATCCTGACTATATTTAAAATAACTCAATTATATTCATTAATACAAAGATAGTGAGAAGCCCCCACATTTAGTCTCAGACAACATGAGGTCATCAGCATATGAGGGAATCATATATTCCCGGTCATTAATCTTAATTTCTGAAATTACATTTGAAGATTTAATTCTCTCGTTCTATGTCTAGACAGGCAATGAGGAATAATCTTTTCAACTTTAATTTCATTTACTCCTATGACTTCATAAAAAAGGACAATTCTAGTTGCTATTTGCAAAAGAAAAAAAGATCATATATAATCCTCATTATCACATTATAGTTGTCAGTAACCTTAATAGCCAAGCCTCCACAGGAAACATAGAGAAATATAAAACAAAGTTTTCAACCCTAATAAAAAAATCATAATATTCATCAAGAAATTATTGATCATATTCTATGATCACAAAGTATCTGCTATGATTTTCCCTCAAGCAGCTTAGCTTCCTTTGAAAAATAGGAGGTGTTATCAGTTTGCTAAGGCTGCTAGAACAAAATACCACAAATTGGGTGGCTTAAACAACAGAAATTCCTTTTCTCATAGTTCTGGAGGCAAGAAGTCCAAGAACAAAGTACCAGCACGTTGGGTTTTTTTCTGAGGCCTCTCTCCTTGGCTGACAGATGGCCACCTTCTCACTGTGTTCCCACAACATCTTTCCTCTATGTGCACACATCCCTGGTGTCTTTCCATGTGTCCAAATCTCTTCTCATAAATATACCAGTTAGATGGATTAAGGCCTACCCTAAAGGCCTTGTTTTAACTTAATTACCTCTTTAAAGGTCCCATCTCCAAATAGAGTCACATTCTGAGGTGCTGAGGTTTGGGACCTAAATAAGTGAATCTGCGGGCCCAGGGAAGGGGGCTGACAGGGACACAACTCAGCTCTAACACAAGGCATTGTATATACATATAATAAAGTATAATATAGTAACTCAATAGAAGCTGGGGGCTGGTATACTGGTAAGGCTCTGCACCAGGTATCAGAATAACTGGAAAAGAAAGGGAGATAATATTTACTGATTACCCATGGGACTGTATTTGGGCCAGATACTTAACACATGAGATCATGTGTAAAGCACATCGAAATCACAATCCAACCAGTTATCTCCATTTTATAAATGAGAAAATTAAGGTTCAAAGAGGGGGAAAGACTTTCCTATGTAAGGCAGCTAGAAAATGTTAAGGCCATTTTAAGAATTTACATTTGTCTTCAACCCTTATCTCTGCTACAAGATCATGTGTCCTACCGGGTGTTACTTCTGGTTCTACTACTCACTGATTGTTCTTGGACCCCTTATTTAACTGACCTGGAATTCAACTTCCTAATCAATAAGATAAGAAGTCTCTTCATCCACTAAGTTTTCATAGCTTCCTATTATATATCTTTCTTTTTTTTAAGATTTTATTTATTTATCCATGAGAGACAAAGAGAGAGAGAGGCAGAGACATAAGCAGAGAGAGAAGCCGGCTCCATGCAGGGATCCTGACACGTGACTCAATCCTGGGACTTCAGGATCACGCCCTGGGCCGAAGGCAGGCACTCAACCACTGAGCCACTGAGGCATCCCTATTTTTCTTTATTGTTAAAGTATTATTGCCCATTACATACACTTTGGAAATTAGAAAAAAAACAGGAAAGAAATTAAATGCAACATGCCACTCTAATAAAAGCACTGTAAATCTTATGATAAGATTCCTTTCTGGTCCCATTCCCTTAAATATAAGAAAGTAGTTTCCTTCTTACCTTACTCATTTTTGGAGAAAAGCAAGTGGCCATATCATTATGGAACCTTGACCATGTTAGCAAAATCAAAGGAGAAGAGACAAAAAGAACTATTACATCTTAAGAGCCTCTTCATCTTAGTATTTGAAAGACTTGTTTGTCTTGTGGGGCAGGACTGAACCATGTAATTTACACACACACACACACACACACACACACATACACACATACAATGGCTTTCTGAAAAACAAACTGAATGGAATCTGAGGGCCAGGAGGAAAGAGAAGCCTAGCCCTGGGGGAACAACCAAAGGAAAGGTGAGAAGAGAACAGCCCAGACAGAAGAGACCCCTTGATCTCCATCTGAATGGGTGCATATGGACCTAAAAATGACTTGAGGCAAAAGACAAAGAACTAAATTGCACTAGATTGCACTACTCTCTGGCCACCGTATGTATTCCATCACCTAAGTCTTTCCAGTAATGGACTGCATGCCCTTCCAAAAATTAAGGGCATGGTAACGTAGTTATATATTCTCCAAGATATATATTATATATATATACATATACATATTCTCTAAGATATATATATATATATATATATATATATATATATATAATAGAAGCATATGTACAAATTTGGGACCTGCCTCTACTTTTAACAACTCATAAGTATATTTAATATCATTTTATTGTCTTCATAATCTCAATTTTAATGCCTACATAACATCCAATTGAATAAGTATACTGACCACTTTACTTAGTAATTATTCTATTTTTGGATCTTTGAATTATTTTTGTTTTATATGCTTGTGTAGCAATTAGCCCAGTGAGGCAGACTATAATTGTCAAGACAGGAAAATATCCTGTAAAATTTGCTAGCAATTTCTCAGTAAAAACATCAGTTATCTTAGAGAGAATTTTGGTTTGGGGAAGGTAAAATGAATGACACTTCAGTTTACAATATAAAACAACAAGCTTATCACCCAAGAATATAGGAGATTTTCAAACTGTTTTAAGTGTTCAGGATTTAAAATACAAGTAATTGGTAGAATTAGGCTATACTCCTCCCCCACCATGTCAGTGCTCTAAAAATTTATGGAGGGCCAATGAACCTCCCAAAAGAAGTATCTTTCCCCTACAATATTGAACATTATTGAAATCTACCTAAAGCCAGATCATGACAAAATATAGGTGCCCTAAGAGAAAACCCCCAGGACAAAATCGGTATACTCTGGACTGGTTAATGGGCCCAGCCTGATGCAAGTCACTATAATATGCCTTGAGAATGATAGGTGGGTGTATATAGCACGGAATGAGCTGGTCACTAAGAACTGTAACATCTGAAAGCCAATATACTTTGGTGTGGAGTATCAGCTAGGAGGAAAGTGTCTTCTCTCTCTGCACACAAAGAAACAATTGCCAAATCAACCACAGCTGGGCTCCTTATTTGCTATAGTGATTCCAGTGGTGTTCAAACCCTGATTTTGGACTTCATATTTTCAGAAGTAATTCCGTATCACAGTAACAGCAATATAAGCCACAGAAAACAAGTCCTTTGATGAGGTGAATAGATTTTTTTACAAATCTTTTTCAGTGAAATTATAATAACAAATTCTTTGGATTAAATAAATATCCCTGGATACCTTGAACTTAATTAACTTGGAAGAACTCTAGGAAGAGAAAGCAGGATAGCAGCTCAGACTCACTGGATATGAATGTTAAAAGAAAAATTTGGCTCTTTGTACTTTGTACTCTTACTTTGTACTCTTAAAAACTGGTAAAGCAGGATACAGCTGCTTCACTCTTAAAAATAGCAATGCAATGAGAATCTTCCAAAAGAGTTTGCCCAATATTTTTTTAATCTGCCTTCACAATAAATTCCCAGAAGCAGATAAAGGTAAATTACTGTCATTTCTAGATGTCAATTAAAACAATGTAAAGATGGTATGCACCAAATTTTAAAGAAAGAGAACCACTGTGAGTTAAAGTTTCAGGTGAAACACGCTTCATAGAACATGAGGGACCTTAATATAGATAATAAGGGAGGATTAAGAATGTAGTGAATGGAAATGGTGAAAATGTCTAGTCTCACTAGAACATTCATTTACTCATACAAGTAATTAGCACTATTATATGGCAATGATTATTCAAGGTACTGGGGGGACAAGGAATCATGCTGACTTCAATTAATTAAAAAGTTGGCAAACAAAGAGAACTTCAATTAATTAGTGTGTTCATTGGTCTTTCCCTTGCAGGAAAAGACTAATCTTATTTATATATGGAATTCAGAGAAGCTTAAATCAAAGCAGGCTTCATTCATTCCTTCATTCTTTCATTTGTTCATCTAATCATTCAACATTTACTGAGCACTCCCATGGGCCAGACACTCTACCAACTGCTGCAGATAAAGAGAGAAATGACAAAATTGGAGATATATATATATATATATATATATATATATATATATATATTCACTTAATACATTTCATAGTGTGTTCATAAACTCACAGATTTCCTCAGATCATGACATTTAAAAATCCATCACCCTTTGAACCAAGAAATCAGTAGTTCTTCTATAGATTAAACTTCTGCATAAAATTTGTTGGACTTAGGTTCTTTTTTTTTCCTTGAGTTCTAGCCTTCTAGGATTGTCATTTTAATACATTGCTAGCTAGCCAAAGAGCTAATCAATATGAATAAACTGCCTAAAGGCAGCTTTGAGAAGGACTTTCTATCAACCTGTATCAGTAGAGCCTGAAGGATAAAATGAATATATTGACCTTTTTCATTTTAGTATTCAGATGATTAGAGATGCTTCATATTGTTTAATGTGTTTATCTAAAGCATAATGAAAACCCCAACTCAAAGAATAGCTACACAGATTGGGCAGTTTCAGATTATCAGTTGGCTTCCTCCTCTAGAAACTGTGAAAGCAAACATCTTTCCATCTGAGTTTTGAAACAAGCATTTCTTTACCTCCACATTTAGGCACAATGACAGGATTTAGTATGCTCTATCCTATCACTGCCAGACTATGTTGTCTCCATAGAGAAGAAGACAACAGTTCAAAGACAATGAAATGATCACGTCAAACCAAAGACCTCTTGGTAATACTGTGCTTATTAAATTGATCGGGATGTACCATCCAGTATTTCTCAGACAGCCTAACTTCATATAATGTTAGCCTACGCAAGCCCAACTCATCTATCATAAGAGCATTGAACAAAATCTCTACTTATTTTTCTCCTTTCTGGCAGCCATAACAGTCTCTCTATAAGCTTCCTTTTGTCCCTGAATCTCTTATTTAAAAAAAAAATGGGGGGGGGGCTTATCTAGAATTCTCTTCAGGTAAGATTTATCCAGTTTGTATACTCGAATAATAATGCCCAAGTTCAGGCACCAAGTTTTCTTTATTCCAATGAGCCTCAATATGTCTGGCATACAGCAAGCGCTCAATGACTATTTTTTTTTCAATGACTATTTATTGAATTGACCTATATAGTTAAAAAAAAAAATCTCTATCCATGATTGAGTTTGCCATTATATGCAGATTTTTAAATCATATCTAGGGAGAATCTGACCTAAAGTAATTGATTCCTGAAGGTCACTTGAACTGATTCAGACCTTAATGCAAGTTGTTTCATGTTTAAAGTTACTTTTTTTGAGCACCTTTTAAATAATCTATGAGTATCAGCAATGGAAAAGTTATAGAATTGCTGTGACATATCTTTTACTCTAAATTTGTAAGCCACCCATCTAAGAAAAATTCGGCTCTCCATTGCATTTTCCTCTCTTCTGAAAGGACTGACCAATAATATAGCCTTGCTATTCATGTTAGTTGAGAAACAGAAAGGTCATTTGACCAAGAATTTGCTGAGATAAACAGAAGTTATATATAAGACCAAAACAATAGAGGACTCCTGATGCACAAGTTACTGCTTTTCAATAATGAGCCTGAATCCTCCCCGCTGTCACTCTCAGGGAGTATTCTAAACATTAGGGATTCACCACAAGCAAAGTGTTCAGGGTATTTTTACTAGGTTCTGGGGAATGGTACATCCATTACCTTTTAAAAATGTTTCACTGATGTAATCAGAATGAATTAAGTAAACTGACTGGAAGAACTGTAATTATTCACTTCTCTACCAGTGTTGGGAATGAATATCACTTCCCTGGCAAGCTTTATTGCATGCTAATTTATCTGAATGGCATTAAGTGACAAGCATGCTGGAAGACCAGTAGAGAAGTGGAATAGCCTTGCCTATCTCTTGGAGGCTCCTATCACTCTGCTTAGGAAGATTACTGACTCAGTGCCATAAATACATTATTTAGCATGAAAGTAGAACTATTAGTAGTAAAGACACTTTTTTATACGCATATTATGAATAGTTTCATGACTTGCACTTTATTTCATAATGACATCTTTGATTCTAACGATGTTCTCAAGGCTATTAGAAAGAAAGTGACATGAATATAACATATACATTTAGATATTGAAAGGAAAAGAACATCAAATAGTCATAGTAGGAAAGACTTGTTTTACTGTCCGGTTACCTCACATCTCATGCACAGCTTCCATGATTTTGAAGAAATTTCTAATATTTTCAGAGTATGTAATTTCAACTTTGAGGCATAATGTGATTAAAACTGTAAAACATTAGAAAGATCATCATTAGAATGTGTTTTAGGGTACTTTCCAATCTTTTACCCAAGCAGGCTCAGATGTGCAAAAAAAATATATTTACCTACACTCCTACTACTTTAGAACATTAGCTCAGGAATTCATATCCTAAAATTGGTAGAGCTAGGGATCCAACCCAGGTGATTGCCTTCTTTCAGAATGCATCTAATTTTAATGTGAGGGCAAATTAATTATCTTCTCCCTTCAATTGACACTGACCAATTTGTACTGAGAAGTAAGGGTAGTAAGGTAGAAGGGGTGATCAATAGCCTGTTATATGGGCCACAGGAAATCTGATCTCCAGGGGCTCAGAATGCCAAAAAGGGCAAGAAGTTAATGAGGGCAAGATAGCAAATCTACACTATAATTTAATTTGCAAGTTGAAAAACTGTGACTATTTTGCCAAGAAGTCTTCTATCCCATTTTCTTCAATAGCAGAAATCTATGATCTCTTTCTTTCCTCCAATTTGAATTAAACACACATACAGAACAGAGAACTAAAACCTAAGGGGGATTTTATTTTAATTTGACAAATATTTCAGTGAATTTAATAATATAAGTTATTGTTCCAGAAATGTACTGGCTTTGCATGATAAAAATCAAAGTGCCACTTTATTTTTAAATCATCATATCAGAGCCACATCTTGAAATTCAATTAACATAGATTCAACCAGCATTCATTCAGATATTTAGGATATGGCTACATGTGCTGGTCACTATTCATAGCAGTAGGGATACAGAGAAACAAGATAAAAGATACTGTCTAAGCCCTCAGTGAACCCACAGTTTAGAGAGGTAGACAAGTTAAAATGATTCTAAACAGTATACTACCTGCATCTCTAACTTAGGAACACTTATAACTGTATCACCTATTTATTGAAATAATTAAGCAAGATAATCTATATCAATTATTTAGCAAAATTCCTAGCACATACTAATTTAAATAACTATTAAGATCAGATGATGATGACAATGATGATGATGATGATGATGACGATGATGCCACTAACTAACCCAAAGATCTACAGGCGCATTATAGACCCAGAATAAAAATGAGGAAAAAGATTTTCAAATAAAAACTTTTTGTAAGAGGTAAATATTAGAACTAAATTTTTAATAATGAATAATAAAAATAACTCAATATGATAAAGAGTTGAGAGGGAGAGAGAAATGTCCTAGACATATGAGATAGAAGCTTCAAGTCTTCAACTCCTATCCTGAGCAGCTAGGATCCCTCCTGGGTCTTAGAATAGAACTAAACAATGTATCTAGTACCTGAATCTTCTCCGATGTTTATATAGAGGGAAGCCCTCAAACACTTGGAAGATCCTTGTATCTGGACACAGGATTCAATTTACATGTGTCCTTAAATTTCCAACCTCTTAGATCCTGGTGAGAACCTTTTGCACAGTTGATTTAATAACATCAAATTAACCAATATATTTTTTAAAGATTTTATTTATTTATGCATGAAAGACACAGAAAGAGAGGGCAGAAACAAGCAGAGAGACAAGCGGGCTCCATGCAGGGAGCCCAATGTGGAACTCGATCCCAGGATTGCAGGATCATACCCCTGGCCGAAGGCAGGCACTCAACCGCTGGGCCACCCAGGCATCCCCAAACTGACCAATATTATGCTGTGTTTTATCTTTCCTATTCACATGAAATCTATTTATCTTAGTATTTGAAAATATAAATCTGTTTTTTCCTATTTAAATAAATGTCACTAAGTGTCTTAAGTCTTATCTGTAGCACATACTGCATTAGTCTATTCTTTAGAACATATATACCTCAGTATATTGTTAAATAACTTTATATTAATTTATTCAGCCATCCTTTATTCTTTACATATGTTTATAACATATGGGAGACTGCATTCCACATATTTCCGAAAGGTATTATGTAATGGGAGAAACATGGTCTTTTTTCCCATATAGCTTAAAAACTTTTAGTGGTCTAGGTCTATATTAAAATTTTGTTTGAATCTACAAATGCTAAAAGAAACTCTTAACTCTGAAAAAATATAGGAAGAAAAGAGCTATCAAATCAAATAGTAAGCATTATTTTATGAAACTACTATGAACAATGAAGAAAATAACCCAGAACACATATCCCAAAACATTCTATTATAATTTAAATGGATCTATAATAATTTAAATAGATTCAGAAGGTAGTAGGGAAGATCAAGTTTCTACAAATGGTGCAGGAGGTATTGGTTTGGAACTTGAAAATATATGAAATTAATATTCACTCTCTATATATACTAAAAAAGTCTAGCTACATCAGAGCATGCTAGATATTCTTTATAAATAACCCAAATCCTCTATCTACCCTCATTGCCCTACTTTAAGTTTCCACCCTACTTTAAGTTTCCTTTATGACATCTCTTAAAGACAAGAGGCAACCTTCCTATGTAGTTTCTAGTTGAATTCAACTAATGAAACGTTCCAGCAGAAAATCATAGAGTAAGAAGAAAACAAGAGGAGGAACTTATTCCCCCAGCTTACTTTCTGCTGCATTATCACAGGTTAGATTATGCCCTTCCATCACAGGCATAGTTCCTCTCAGTGAGTGACCCAATCTATAAGTTCTAATAAATTTTCTCTACCCTTATCCCTTCATGTCTGGGGCTGGTAACAGGACTCCATTAGTACTAACCTTGAGGCATCTCACCATCCTTTATTGGTTTCATTTAATTCTACCCACACCATTTCAATTGCTTCCTATAAAAGACTCTTCAATTATACCATCTGAGTGAGCTATTTGCTCCCAGTAACCTGACTGATGTAGAGATACATAGGAGCTTGAGATAGTCAGTTCCCCTAGGTGGAAAAGGTCCTCATTTTTATACAGGACTTGTATATAGTATCACCCTTGCTCTTTTTATTTAAGATTTTATTTATTTATTCATGAGAGACCAGAGAGGGGCAAAGATAGAAGCAGAGATATAGACTGTGGGAAGAGAAGCAAGCTCCATGCAAGAATCCTGATATAGTACTTGATCCCAAGACTCGGGCACCACACCCTGAGCCAAAGGCAGAAGCTCAACCACTAAGCCACCCAGGCATCCCTCATCCTTGCTCTTAAAGAGGCCTACAGTTAACGAAGTAGTATCTGAACAACTTAGGAATATTTATTTGCAAGGTGTGCTTCTCAAGGTTCCATTAAATTTCATACTTACTTGGCATACAACATAAGGTACAACCAATGCCTCCATGGTTACTAAAAAAAAAAAAAAAAATTTATTTTCACCATTTCATTATAGACCTGATGGGACTCATGTGATGCCAGGGAAAAATGGATTCATCTGTAAGTCAAATAATGAAAAAAAAAAAAAAGCCTCCAAGTCAAGTCCTTGCTTTCCAGGTGACCTATGCCCTTAAATTGCTTATATTTCTTCATGTCTTCACATCTAAGTGAAATCAGTAATGACTTCTCTCCATCTATATAACAGACAAAATCATAGGGGAATAAGAGTTTATCTGGATACACTGAAACCAGTTCCAATCATAAACCTATAATATTTGGACATGTTTGTCAAATTATTCCTCAGATTCTTAAGTTATTCAGGGATCCCTAGGTGGCGCAGCGGTTTGGCGCTGCCTTCGGCCTAGGGCGCGATCCTGGAGACCCGGGATCGAATCCCACATCGGGCTCCCAGTGCATGGAGCCTGCTTCTCCCTCTGCCTGTGTCTCTGCCTCTCTCTCTCTCTCTCTCTCTCTCTCTCTCTCTGTGACTATCATAAATAAATAAAAATTAAAAAAAAAAAAAGATTCTTAAGTTATTCAACAAATATTTATGAAGTATCCAGTATGTATCAAGTACTATGCTAGGTACTAAGGATACACAATAAATGAAAAATGCTATTCTGACCTCATGGATTTTAAATCTAGAAAAGGAGAAAATATTAAAATAACAATACCACAATATTTAAATTATAATAACTGCAATGTAATATGCCCTAAAACTGTTTAATCATGGGACATGGGATCTTGTTTGATAGGAGGCCAAGAAAAGTCTCTTGTAAAGAATCATTCTTGGGATTCCCCGGGTGGCTCAGTGGTTTAGCGCCTGCCTTCGGCCCAGGGCATGATCCTGAGTCCTGGGATCAAGTCCCACATCAGGCTCCCTGCATGGAGCCTGCTTCTCCCTCTGCCTCTCTCTCTCTCTCATAAATAAATAAAATATTTTTTAAAAAAAGAATCATTCTTAGATCTGAGACATAGAAAATGAATAGGATCTCATTCAGACAATATCTGTGAAGGTCCAAGGGTGACAAGATACTTAGCATTTTCAAGAAAACTGAAGCACCTGAGGCTTAGTGAACAGTAGGAAAGAAAAGATACAGGTAAAAAGATAGACAGTAGCCAAATCATCCAGGGCTTTATGCATCATGTGAGAGATGTTGTACTTTATCCTTCAGGTTAATGGAAAGACAGACCTGAATTTTAAAAGATCACTCTGCTACCAAGAACAATTACAAGCTGTAGTAAATATTATGGTATTATTTCAGGAATACACAGGTAGCTCAATAAAACAAAATAGAGTCCAGAACCATTCCTATAACTATGGAAATCTAAAATATGCTAAAGGTAGAATTTCAAATTAGAACATAAAGAACAGATTGTTGAATAAAGTATTGGGAACCATTGATATTATAGTTGGGGAAAAGTTAAGTCATGATCTTATTCTGTGTATTGATTACACAGCTGTCATAAAAGATAAACCCTAGGGATCCCTGAGTGGCGCAGCAGTTTGGCGCCTGCCTTTGGCCCAGGGCATGATCCTGGAGACCGGGGATCGAATCCCACGTCGGGCTCCCGGTGCATGGAGCCTGCTTCTCCCTCTGCCTATGTCTCTGCCTCTCTCTCTCTCTCTCTCTCTCTCTCTCTCTCTGTGATGACTATCATAAAAAAAAAAAGATAAACCCTAAAATCTCAGTGGTTTGAACCTATAGAAAGAAGAAAACAATATAAAGAAAGAAGGAAGAATTTCTTGCTTGACATAGAGTCTAAAAGGATGCTTCTGATTGGTGAGTGGTTCTTCTCTAAGTGGTGATTCTCAGATTTAAACACTTTCTAGATTTAACTTCACAATCTTTGGCCTACAAGGTCAAATGTTATCATGGCCCGAGACTGGGAATGGTGTACATCGTTCTGCTTTCATTTTATTGGCTGCAGTTCAGTCAGATGGCCTCACCTAGCTACAAAGGAAGGTGGGAAGCAGAATCTAACTATGTAAATTTAAAAATACTAAGTGTGTGATTATTCCAAAATCTCAGCCATAACCAACATCTTATGTAAAATCAAATTTTGTAAGTAGTAAAAATCTAGTGTAAAAAACTAAGAGAGTACCAACAGAGATTTTAAAAGAATATTTTTGCAGTCTTGATCTGGCAAAGGCCTTCTTAGGCAAGAGACACAATGCAGAAACCACACACACACACACATACACACACGCAAAGAATGACAGATCTGACTACATCAAAATTCAAAAGTTTTCTGTCACAAAAGTCAAATTTTAAATAATAAGTAGTACTCTTGGAAGAAATATTTGCAAAACATGTAAGAGACAAAAATATAATAGTCCAACTAGATATAGAGATCCTAAAATCATTTAGAAAATAAAATAATTCATTATAAAAATCATCAACAATAAAAAATACAGGAACTCCACCTGTGAAAAGATGCTCAAGTCCACCATTTTAGGAACAAGAAAAACAAGCAAAAAATAGTAAAGAAAATTTATCATTTTATCCAACCAAACAAGCAAAAACATATCTAGGATTATCGCCCATTCTTGGTGGAAGTGTAGGATGGTACCGTTTTGTGAAGAGAAATTTGAAACTGTGTATCAATATTTAAATTTACTTAACAATTCAACTTTCAAGGTCTATCCTATGAAATCACACATGAATACAGAAACATAGTTTAGAAAGGTAGGCGGGAAGGAAGAAAAGTGACAGAGACAGGTTGCTAGGGGAATAAATAAGACTACAGATATAGATGTTCATTAGAGCATTTTTCATTATTTGAAAAACTAGAAACAGCCTATATAATTATGGTATATTCTTACTAGAATGATAGGTCACTTTAAAATAAATAGACTTGAGAGCACTATCATGAAAGATTCATAAGGCATATTTAGTGGTGCAAGTTATATAACAAGGAAGCTAATCACACACACACACACATACACATACAGATAGATATGTAAATGGTTAAATGCATAGGAATAACTTTCAGAGGACTGACGCCAAACACGCTGGGAGAACCATGAATAGGGGTTGGGAATAGGGAGAAAAACAAAGAACACAGAGTAGATATTTTCTTTTTACTTTACATATTTGTAAATTGTTTGTTTTACATAGAGTATGTGTTCCTTTGAAGTTAAAACAAAAATTTACTCTACCTGGAAAAAAATGATAATATGGATGAATGCCTTTGACTCTTGCTCTTAGTGAGAATAGCCTTCTTTCATTTTATGTCATCATTGAAACCCTTATTCACTTTCCAGGGCCAAACTATTCACCTTCCAAGGCTGAATTCAATCATCACAATATTTCTTGATGTTTAAGTCATAGCTACTCAAATTCAAATAAGGATTTTAAACTTCCTTGACTATGGGACACTTAATTGCATGCAAACTTTCCCACTCGTTCCACAAACAATACCAGCATCTCAGCTACACTTCCACAGGACTACAAAATTAGAGCACTTTACATTGCATTACAGTCATTTTTCAGACCCACCAGTGAACTTCTTCATCTGCGTTCTCAATGTTTATTAAAGAAGATATTACAGAGAAATTTTCCTGCAGAAATACAAACTGAAAACAAAATGCAACTAAGAGGAACCATCTCTGACTTTCACCCTCCCTTCGCCTAATAAGTGGTATGAGAATGTGAACCATTTCCATAATTCATAGGCGTCCTGTGATGTTCCAGGTTATTTTTGAATTTGTTTCTCCTGTAAGAAAAGATTTCCTTCCTAAAATTAGATTGTGAGTCTACTTCCAAAGCCACTAATCAAACATAAGTTAAAGCTACTTATAAGAGAGAGAAAATTTTAGAGCTCTAAAATCATTAGAAATAGGTCACTGAGAGCTTCAGTAAAACTTCAGAAAAGATTCCAATAAAAAAAAGGTATTCTCATTAAGAAGCTGCGAAGTAATCCCACTATCAAACAGGGAAAAAATTGCATATGCAAAAGGAGCAAAATATAGTCTATAAAGTCATTTAATGAAGCAGAAATTTGTATCTATGCCATATCTAATGCACTTCTTAAAAAACCTCAGTGTATTCACTAATTATGAACCATATATTATACACAGTTATTATGGGTATTATTCAGCAATAGAAGATTTAAAGTTGGTTGTCTTCTTCACCATAGTTAGCAAAGAAATATTGGCACATATATGATCTGCTTAAATAGGTTAGAAAATAGGAGGGAATTTACTAACTAGCCCTTTAATTATGCAAACAGAGTTTCCATAATTCTGAAACTGAATTCCATGACACCCACAGATTTCCCTATAATCTAGCTGTAAATAGTAATTACAGTGTTCATAGTAGAAAATGCTGTATTTTAGGTTGCAAAACAGTCTCTATTATTATCCCTTGTATTAAGTCATTTGATAACTGTCTAAAAGTTTCCTAGTTGGATGATTTTTATATTCTTTGGAAGCATATTTTTCTTTATTTTCATGAAGAGTATAAGAAAATTTTTTTCAGCCATTTTCAAGTTAAAGGACAATGGGAAGGAAATTTGCTGTTGAACTTTAAAACATTATATTTAGCAGGTCCTCAGTGAGTTGCATAATCAGTTCAAGACTATGGATTAACAATCAAAGGAAGCTCAGACACTGACCTACATTAGAGAAACCCTACACACACAACCAAGAATTCATCATCCCCAGAGAACTGAAAGCCTTCTGGGTAACCTGCTAGCTAAGCAGGATTTGTCCCAATATTATAGTGCTAGGGACCAAGAAAAAAATCATCCTGAAAGGCACCACATTAAAGGTGAGAAAAACAGCAAGAGTCCTATATAACCCAGCATTAGTTTTCAGACCTAGACAACTGCAAAGCAATGATCATTTTACTATTTACTACTCAAGTTTGAGTCTACATCTACTTTTGAAAGCCACAGTTGATGGAGCATTGTATTTATCCTCCAGAAGCTGAACACACAGGTTGCCACAATTAATTGAGCCACATGAGAAGCAGGATAATTTCAAACATCTTGACCTTCACACTCAAATGTTTCACAGTCCTTTCAACCTGACACGGGTTATCATACTTATCGAAATTTATCATATTGCCACCAAAATCTACCTCTGTGTTTCCTATCTCTGTGAACAGATCCTCCATCTACCCAATTAACTGTTGAAGCCAGAAGATTAAATGTCATCTTTGATCGTTCCCTCTTTACATCTTGCACATCTAATCACAAGTTTCAAATTTCCTTATTCACTTATTTCTCTTTATCTCCATTAGCTCATCATAGTTTAACCACCAAAATCACTTCTCTGGGTCTAAAGATGAATCTAGAGGAGGACTTAGGAGTCCTAAGGTTCGTTTTAGAAACTTGTATCTAATTTTGTTTTCAAAATTTTGTATTCTTTTTCTTAAAGAGAATCCCAAAATACATAACCTATAGGCCCCTACAAAACCTATACACTGGGACACCTGGGTGGCTCAGCAGTTGAGCGTCTGCCTTCAGCTCAGGGCATGTTCCTGGATTCCTGGGATCGAGTTCCACATCAGGCTCCCTGCATGGAGCCTTCTTCTCTTTCTGCCTAAGTCTCTGCCTCTCTATGTGTGTGTCTCTCATGAATAAATAAATAAAATCTTTTTAAAAAAATCTATACACTCTCTTCTCTGAAGTACTGCAAAAGCCTCCAATATCCTTAGCCCTATAGATAAAGTGGTCTTTCTAAAATGCAAATATGACCATATTCTTCCCTTGCTTAAAAACACCCAATGGTGCCATGATTTTCTTAGGAGTCAGTCTTAACTCTTTATTATGACTTACATTTTATGTAGTACTCACATGCTTTTGATCTACACACATCTCCAGCTACTCTACAGCCCAGATACTGTATTCTTTGAACATACCAAAATGTATCCCCCAATAATTCCCATTCTCTCTTCTTGAGTGAGAAGAAAGCAGGTCTTAAAAAGAAAAAAAAAAGAAAGCAGGTCTTGTTTCCTGTTATATCAGCACCACCTAGCATTATTATGCCCCTTAGTAGGCACTTAATAAATATTTATTGAAGGAATACATGAATGAATAATGAATGCACTCTGCATCACTGGTCCAAATCCAAGCATAGTGATCAGAAACCCATGAGGGATCAATCTAGCAAGAAAAGCACTAATTGATTCCTGGGAATAAATCACAGTTGACTTCCCATATTCATGAGTAATTATATTGGAAAAGACTTTGATGAATCATATATTGGGGGACCAGTTATTAAACTTCAGGATAGGTTTCTCTTTGTCTTAGAAATCTCTATTTCTTCTTAATTTCCTATTGCTTTGAAAATAATGCCTGATATGCTAGACTATTCTTAGCTGACATTGCCCCATATAAACGTACCTAATCCAGGGCCTGAACATAGATGATCCCTTAACTGTTGTTCTCAAGCTACTATTTTCTGATAGATTTCTTTTTTCCTATTCATTCACCAGCAAAAAGCTTGCAGTTTTTCTTCGTCCATATTTCCCTACCTTCTCTAAATATATTCTTACCAGGTAACTAAGATAAAACATTTTCCCCAATTATCCTGGCAATTACTTTCTATAAATTAATACTGATTTAGCTAATATCTCATGCTGATCTAGGCTTTTAATAAATGATTACAAAATGCCACAAACTTTTTTATATTCACTGATTTAAGAAACATTCATTGAATACTTATGTGCTAGGCAATATACTACAAGGTGCATAAAAAAAATTTATATTGACCTACGAGCTTTTTCCCATCTAGGAATATAATTTAATAATGTTTTTTACCACTTAGCAAAATTCTTAGATTGTTTCATATGATCCCTGCACATTTTTTATAAATTTTCCAAGTATATATAAAGTATAAATAGATGAACAGATAAAGATAAATTTGATTATCAGAATTAGGATTTAGGTAGGTAGGTATGTAGATGGATAGATAGATGGATTTGAATATTATATCCAAATACATGTTTATTAAAATTTCACATACATATACATAAATTAGATTGACTGACTTACAGTTTTTAACCATTGAATTGATGTAGTTTTTAATAGTTCATGGGGCAAGCCTTCTATTCATTACTTTTTTTGGTCAACATTTTTTTTCTTTTTTTTTAATTTTTTTTTATTAATTTATTTATGATAGTCACAGAGAGAGAGAGAGAGAGAGAGGCAGAGACACAGGCAGAGGGAGAAGCAGGCTCCATGCACCGGGAGCCCGACGTGGGACTCGATCCCGGGTCTCCAGGATCGCGCCCTGGGCCAAAGGCAGGCGCCAAACCGCTGCGCCACCCAGGGATCCCCTGGTCAACATTTTCTTAGTGTTTCTTGCTTTTCCTTTTTCTAGGTTAATTTTAGTATGATTTCGTCAAGTTTCAAATAATCATTGTTGAGATTTTGGAGAAGAATTACATCAGACCCATATATTAATTTATAAAGAATCTGGCTCTTTGATATTATATAGTAATCCATGAGATTTTTAATCATAATGATCAAGGACATTCTGCTGTTGTACATGCTTAGTCTTAGTGTATTGAAATCTCCAGATACCATGAAAGATCAACATGAACAACCCATCCATTTGATCATTGCTTAGGTAAAAAACAAAACACAACAAAAACAGAAAGAAGAAAAAAGAAAGAAAGAATCACACTATGTCAAAATAAGGCACAAGCTTAATTTGATATCCCTACATCAAAAGCCATACCACATATGGAATTGTATTAATGATTAGTACTGTTAAGTGACTAGAGGAAGCCGTGCTTACACAGACTTCAACAGAAGCAAGAATCTTCCACTTGGCATCCTTTTTGTAGAGTGACTGCCTATGTGCACTTTACCCCCAACCCCAATAAAGGTGGTCTGCTTCCTTATTATGAGAATAGAAAATATTTAAACTCCTGAATACAATGGTGTTCTAACTCTGAGAAATTAAGAAGGAGAAAAATAAATCAAATCAATGAGATTCAGCAGAAGCAGGTAAGAATATAAATTACTTCTCTAACCTTAATAACTTCATGATTTTGAATCTATACAAACTAAGAAAGTATAGCATATTGGTTTGTGAGTACCTTGATACAAAAGATTTTGTCTTTTCTATCACAAATTCACACCCAGAGCATGGTCATATAGAGTCAGAACTGGGAAATTTTTCAGAACAGCCTGGCCATAATTTTTAGATCCTAAAAGGCATTTTCTGATTATTCAAAATGAAAATACTGGGGATCCCTGGGTGGCTCAGCGGTTTAGCACCTGCCTTTGGCCCAGGGAGCGATCCTGGAGTCCTGGGATCAAGTCCCACATCAGGCTCCCGGCATGGAGCCTGCTTCTCCCTCCTCCTGTGTCTCTGCCTCTCTCTCTCTCTCTCTCTCTCTCTCTCTCTATGTCTATCATAAATAAATAAATAAATAAATAAATAAATAAATAAATAAATCTTTAAAAAAAAAAGTGAAAATACTTGTAAGCCACACCTTACCTTTTGGTAGGCATACATATTTTATCTTGAATCTTTCTGAGGTCAGGATACCTATATTCTCTTTTTACCACCAGCATTTAGCACTGAGCAATCTTGCACACCTTAAGTTAAAGTAGTAAGAACAATGGTATCATACCTAGAACCAAAGGTACTGAATAAATCTGTGCAGGCATATATGTATGTGCATATATACACATATACGTTTTTAATTGTATCCCAATTTAGAGATACATATGACTATTGTGAGTTTATGCTTTGAAAAGTGTGAAACTAATTGGTTTGGAATTAACAAAGTTACTGACATTTTAAAAGGCCAGTGCTAGAGAAAAAGCACATTATTTTTGACTATGTTGTAGGGTAAGCCCTTAACAATTATGTCTGTGCACATACCTATACAGCTGTAGAAGTCAGAAGTTTTTTAAAACTAGTTAAGAAGCACTAGTTGACCTTTCCCTATCTTCCTTAGAGTGCACCTTTATTAACGTGCCCTTCAAAAACTGCAAACTGCACAGAGACATGAAAACAGTACTCTCCCAAAGAGATAGGGAAGGATGTAAATCATGGATGGCTCTAGACTCTGGCAGATTCACTCATACCTTGCTTCTTAGATAGTAGCACTTCCCTTTTTGTTAGCTCTAGAAAGCAAAATTTTTTTTAAAAAGATATTTGTAATTTTGACCTACAGCTTTAAAAATTAAATAAAATGCCACTGTTCAGAGAAATGCAAAAATGCTAGCATTGAAATCATATAGCAGGGGCAACAAAGATGTCAGAAATGTCAATATGGCCTATGAGAAATGTGTGCAAGGCCTCAGCTGAAGCCACCATTTGTACATTCTCTATACATTTTCATTGCTGAACCAAAAGTTTGAGTTCATAACAGTGCTTGCCTTGGAAAGAAAAGTAGCAGTACCAAAAATAAATCTAAAGGATGCCTATTCCATGACGGAGTATCTGCCAAAATTATAACCTTTGTTGCAATTATGTTTTATCTAGCCATGGAAAAGCTCTTCACAAAACAAAATATGCCAATGAGCACTGATGTAGCCGTGCTCATCAACACAGCTGAGAAGCATCATTGTGTTTTTATAATGCTATCAAGTCCTGCTATAAAGTATGGAGAAGCCTCCTTCCATAGTTCATATTGCTAACCATCAAATGGAAGAGTTGTCATTGCTGATTGAGCCCAGGTACTGAGCATGATACTGGGTTTGGGAGAGAATGGCAGAGAATAGTGGGAGGAATTTTGAAAGGAAAGAATGGCCTGCATCTCCACAAATAAATCACTCTATGTATCTCTTTTAACTACTTTGGGCTCTTTGAGGATGTTGTAGAACGTCCTTGTCCTAATCTCCTTAAGAAGCTAGAGTACTCAAAACTTACTTAAGAAACTCATCCTACATCTCAAATATGCTCAAGAAAAATGCAGAGAAAGTTGGGAAAAGAATAGTGCTATATGAAAGGACACACAGGGAGCACAAATGTATGAAGAAAGAGTCATATCCTCTTCAGGCCATAGTCTCATTTATTTCCCATTAAAGGGAGAGAACATAGGATCAAGAAAGCACAGAGAAATATAATACAAAAACTCCTATCTCATGCAATACACAAAATTCCATTCCAGAGGGATTGTCATTATACATATGGAAAAACAACAAAGCTTCCAGAAGATAATGCAAGTGAATATCTTCTAGATGATTTGAGATTAAGAAATATTTCCCAGAGGGGATCCCTGGGTGGTGCAGCGGTTTGGCGCCTGCCTTTGGCCCAGGGCACGATCCTGGAGACCCAGGATTGAATCCCACGTCGGGCTCCCGGTGCATGGAGCCTGCTTCTCCCTCTGCCTATGTCTCTGCCTCTCTGTCTCTCTGTGGCTATCATAAATAAAAAAAAAAAAAAAAAAGAAATATTTCCCAGAGGACAAAGGGCACTAACCAAACAAAAAAAATCCATATCTACTTCTTTTCTTTAAAACATACTATTAACAAAGTGAAAAGTCGAGCCATAGGCTAGGAGAAAATTTCTGTAATGTATATAATCAACAAAGGGCTCTTTCAGCAATAAATTGAAAAATAGAAACCATCAATAAGAAAAAGCTAAAGTTCAATCAAAGAGATGGGCAACAGACTGTGAAGAAGAATTTTACAGAAGAGAATATCCAAATGTCCAGTAAACATATAAAAGGAGGCTAAACCACGTTGGCAGTCAAGGAAACAATTCTGCAAACTCATCACAATTCAAATGACTGAGAATACTAAGGGTTGGCTACTCTCTGGAGCAATGAACACTCATACACTATTGACAGAAATGGAAAATCATTTTGGATATCTGCTTAGTATTATTACACAGGTTAAAGATATCTTCCTGGTGATACACCACTCAACATGTATACATATTAACAAAAAGACATATGCAAGACATTCATAGTAACAAAATTCATGATTACTGAAAACTGGAACTGACTCAAATGCCCATCAGCTGTGAAATAAATAAACTGTGAGCCATGCATACAATGAAACACACTACAGCCATCAAAATGAATAAAACTATTCCCACATGCAATAGAGCAATGAATCTCACAAACATATTTGAGCAAAAGAAGCCAGGCACAAAAGAATCATTATCTGTAACTTCATTTGCACAAAGGTAAAAAGAAAAGCAAAGCAGGCACAACCAACAAATAGTGTTAGAAGTCAAAATAGTGATTACTTCTGGGGAAAAGGGAAGGTTTAATGGTTGAAAAGAGACATGAGTAGAGCTTGAGAGGGTGTTGGCAGTGTTCTATTTCTTGAGTAGGGAGGTGGTTTCACAAGTGAGTTCATTTTGAGATAATTAATTCAGCTGAACAGTTATTATTTCTGCACTTTTCTGTGTGTTTTATACTTCAATTAAGAGGTTTTCTTTTTCTTTTTTCTTTTTTTTTAAGTAGCCAGATATAGTCTCTCTTCAGAGAAGTAAGAAACAAGCCCATCAAATGCCAAGCCCTTTATCAAAGTAATCAAATCTTTTTTACAAAATTAAGTGTGCAATTGTCCTTTTAAAATTAAGATCAACCCAATTTTAAACATGAATAAAGTAAGAGATGGAGTGATTTGTCCAAAATTTAAAGGTCAGAAAACTCCAGGGCTGAGGTACAAAAACTAGGTCCTACTATTCCATGCCCAGTACCATTCTATTATTACACAATTACTTTGAAGTTTAAACAGTAGAGATTTGCTTCACATCTTCAATCTACCAAGAAACTGTGTTTAACAGGATAAATATGTTAGTCTCCATTGTGCTTCAGAAAATTATGCACATGGAAAGATGCTTATTGATGAAAATGCCCCTCCTGAAAAGCCTCAGGGCATCTACCACGCCTATATGACCCTTTGGAGGGCTTCTATTTGTAAAAAGTCTCTGGGCTTTGAATAGCAGATCCCTCTGACCTGGCGTCTGCCATATTAACAGTGGTTAAGTCATGGGTTTTGAAGTTTGAGCTGAGTTTGAGTCCTTGGTCTATCAGCATTTAACTTCTCAGAGTCTTGTTTCCATATCTATAAAACAGAAATAAGGATAATACCTTTCTCCCATGGCTGAGATGAATAATAATCCAAATTCCTGACATCAGGTTAGTTAAATGACAAGTAAATAATGTCTTTGGTATTGTTTTGGGTTTCTGTTATTTTTCTAACTCTAGGTGACTATTGACTCAGACACATAAAGACCAATGACCTGAGATGGCCTGGCATGAGAGCTCAGGGCCACAGGGGCACTCTTTCCTGCATCGTAATACATCAATCTAACCACAGACTCTCTGGCAGGGATGAATGCAAACCTTGGAGAGCACTGGAACTCGGTAAGGGTAGAAGTTGAAAATCTACATGAAGGGAGGAAGCATCCATAAAGTGAAAGGAACTAAGCAGGCAGAGGCCATGAAGGAAAGAAGTGAGCAGGGAAAACTTTGTTGACAGCATGGAACAAAGAAACTGAAAAAGAGATTATATAGGTAATAGACATGGCAGGACACAAAAGCAGTGACAATTGTCTCTGGAGGAAGAGTTTTCAGACTCATCATTATAAGAGCTATTGAGTATAGAGTACACCATTCTGAGGGACAGGGAATGTGGCTCAGATTCCTTGGGAGGTGTCACTTGCATCTGCGGAGAGAGCATTCTCAATCCTCTGCCTGTTACACAAGTCAGCTGAGCACATCTCTGCACCCAAAAGCTTTTCAACATCCTAAATGCCAATTAGGAGGGAGTGTTAAAGCATCTACTTAAAGCCGAATAAACCAGAGTGAAATTAAGCAGAAGGATAAACTCCAAGTTTATACAAGAAAGCACTACACTTTAAACTAGTGAATATTATTTGTAATCTTAAACTTGTCCATCAGAGACTGTTCAGTGAAAAATTATTTCTAAATCTAAAGAGTAATTTATAGGATCATCCATACAGAGTAAACTACTGGAATTGGTCACTCAGCCATAAACTGAGAAATTGCTAGTAGGTCCCCAAATGGAAAACACGACCGCAGAAGGAAAGTCTTCATAGTCTACTCAAAGATAAGCCCATCTGAAAAAGAATAAACACCCCACATGCCAAAAGATTTATACTTAGGCCAAGAATCTGACCTCAAGTACAATAGAACTACCAAATCATTTATGTTTTTGTTTATAGATAAATAATCTATACATAATGAAAACGCCAGAAAAAATCTAAAACCGTTACTAATAGATAATTGTAATGCTTGACTATTAGGGGCTGAAGTTTGTTATGACACATAGATATTTCCTTAGGGAATATTTAAAATAATATCTAAACTATCTGAGTTCCTTTGGGTTTCATCCTCCACAGAGTATGTGCTGGGAATATTGCTGGACATCCAAAGAAAGCTGATCCACAAGGTTACTGGAATAACTGGAGGTTAGTATGTCATGCTGGTTTTTTTCAAAGTGAATATTATAAATTATTTTCTAGATATTTTCTTAGAAGCAATTTACCATTACAGACACTATTTGACTACTGATAATTTGAAAGTCACATGAAAAGAATATCTGCTACAATTTAGAAAAAAGTAGCAATAGGTTGTGAACAAGGGTGATGCTCATTTTGCTGTGTTTAGAATAATGTAGCAGTGCCTATAACAAGTAAACAGTGGGCTGGCTTTGTTCTGCTGGATTTAGATTAACCTTTACAAGCAATGCAGAATTAGATTATGAAAATAAATTGAAAATGGCATCTCCTTAGACTCACTTTGTACTCTGCATTTTCTTAAGCTTTTATGTGACTGTCAAATATTAGTTTAGGGCTCCATTTGTATTTGTGGCATTTTTTTTTCTGAAAAGATAAGCACCAGTCTTCAGAGAAAGCTTCTGACTATTGGATACAGAAAACAACTCTCTCCTGAATGGTTAATGTTTCAAATATGAGCACAGATACCAGATGGCAAAAGGGGAAAAAAGAATGCAAGTTGTTTCATTGTTCAGTGATAAAGATTTTTCCATCTGCTGGTTCAATACTAACTTGGTTTACATTCACTTAGAGCCAATACAATTAAAACTCTATTTGAAGTGAAATGTTTCAGAAAAATAAAACTAGAAACCTGAGAAATACTTCCACAGGTCATACCCATCCATCAAATAGCTTTTATATGTGTACAAACGTGAGCACATGATAAAACAAAGATATCAAATACATTTTGAAAAATTCTAAAGTCACATGCATTTAAGTAACTCTAATGAAGACTATATGTGATTGAAATGTAAGTGGACATCTGCTAGAATGTAGAGTCTTGGTGAAATAAAATGTATCTGAAGTAATAATATACTGGGGTATTCATCACAAAAGATGAAATGAGAGACTACTGATGAGTGAACACTATGGCAGCAGTTAACAAGGAAACAAGTTTGAATGGTTAATTCACTGAGACCAATGAGCAGGTGAAGATGAGAAATAGCACAGCAATCTCTAGCAGCAGCATCTTAAAAGATAGCAGGAGTCTTACATACTAAAATAGAGTAAAGAAGAGAGGAGTGCTTAGAAACAATTGGAATTCATGAGAACAAGCCTCAAGTGAGAATCATGAACAGCAAGACAGTTATAGATTCCCTCCTAACAAGATGACCCTTTGTTCCATAATCCTTTGATAGAAAGAAGTCTTACTCAAAACATAATATTCATAATATTAAGAAGTTGTTTTCCAGGGCAACCTTCCCTTTTGTTCAGAAAACACTGTTAAACTGGGCATCTTTTTGGTGCATGAAAGCTCCGGGAGGATGAGACCTGTGACTCACTTCTGTATCCCTGCTGCCTAGCATTTAGCATATGATAGATGTTCTACAAATATTTGATAATCTTAACAGAATTGATCAAAGAATTCCACCTTCTAAACCGATATTGCTCTGTTATTGTGCATCTCCTTCAATCAGATTAAGCTCACAGAGATTTTAAAATAATGTTTGTTTCTTTACCCTCTTTTTTTGTGAACCACTTACAATAGTGTCAAACCTAAATTTACTCTTTAATAAATCATGGTAAATATAATGGATGAAAAAGAATACTTCCTCTGCCAGTAGCATGTTTAGACCTGCTTCGTTCTTTGCTCCTTCACCAAATAGTCTCCAATGAGAGGGGCCCAACAAGACAAAACAAAACAAGCAAAACGAAAGGGGGCATAGACTCCAAAGGCTGGCAAAGTGACCCACTGAAGTCCAGGAAGAAAATATTAGAATTTCTATCTTTATTTATTTTTCATCTCATCCTTCAAAACATCTTAATTCTATGCATGATTTATATGATGTATTAACCCAGTAATACATACAGATAATTTATAAATAAATAAGCATATTTGATGCACAAAGAACTGAGGGCAAAATCAAAAGAGTTTGGAGACCACCAGTAGAATACTGAATTCTTACCATCAAATAAGAATGAAGGAAATATTTATGGAATTTAATATATTTTAATATCTATATTTTTAAATTACTACAATTATTTTCCAAATATTACACTATAATTGTGTGTTAAATAACCTGGTTTGAAGTACTGCTTAGAGACAAAGCATTCAGTCAATAAATAATTTGGGCCAAATATATGTTTACTGATGAATGAATAGGTGAATAAACATTCCACAAAATTGGAAAATGTTGTGATAAACTGAGCTACCAGTCACTTGGTATTTCCCAAGTGTTTTCTTCTATTAGTTCTTAAAGAGCTCCTTGGAAAAAGAGATCCAAGTTCAATTAGTTATTTCACAAATGCTGCATACTACAGTACACTCTTTCAAAGATTCACAGCATAGATGAGTACACTAAAGGCTCTGGGAAATCCTGCAAGGTAGAAACCTCTTTAACTTAGTTTATTCCACCATTTCCCATTTCCATAGTTTATTTGACTACAACATTTCTCCCTCATCCATAATATCTATCAACCACCCATAGGGAATGGTGTTCCTCAGAATGCACATGGTGAAATCCTATTTTAATGGGATTCAATCCAAAAACTGGAGGCTGGTTTGAATATAGAGTCATTCTTATTGGTTGTATATCAAGCTAAAGGACAACTCAAGCCATTGCACATGCAAGTCTTTACTATGAAATGTCATTACTAATGACATGGATTGAGGATATAGCAAAGGATGCTCATTGAATTTCCTACTGATATCTATAAGGATGAACTTCACAAGCATGTTATTTAGACAAATATGCTTTTATCTCAGATATTTAGATAATTTAAGGATACAGAGTCCACTTGTTCTGAAAAGTTAATAGTTTTTATAAAAAGGGGAGAGAGAAAAAGGGGGGAGAGAAAAAGAAGAAAGGACCTAATTAAAGTATTTACTATGTATCAGGCTTTGTGCTAGAAAATGTAGCTCTTTTTTTGAAAACGTAGCTTGTTTTGATGTTTCCAAACAAATGTATTGGCTAGGAATTGTTTTACCAGGAGGTAAGCTGAGAGTCAAAGAGGACTAGTAATGGAGAGAATCCAAGGTGACTATGCAGGTGATCATCCAAATTAGGACACTTTTAAGAATGTTGTATAATTATTCTGGGATGATATTTTTTAGTCAACTTGTTCATTGCCAAAACATCTTACAAAGATATGGGTTTGAATCCAGATATCCCCAAACTATCCTCTTTCCATTACACCTCGTTGCTTGAGATAATAATGTAGTTTAAGTTATAAACAGAATGCTTTTGCAATGTATACATACATCAAATCATGTTGTATACTTTAAATATCTTACAATTTCATCTGTCAATTATAACTCATAAAGCTGAAAAAATAATAGAACACTGCTAGAGAAATCACCCATCAGTCACAAGAAAGAACTTATCAGGACCACTTTAAAAATATTTTTTAAAGATTTTATTTATTTATTTGTGAGAGTGAGAGCACACAAGCAACGGGGAGGAGCAGAGGGAAAGAAAGAAGCAGACTCCCCACTGAACAGGGAGCCCAATGCAGGGCTCAATGTGGAGTTCAATCCCAGGACCCTGAGATCATGACCTGAGCAGAAGGCAGACACTTAAACAACTGAGCCACCCAGGTGCCTCTAAAAATATTTTAACTTCATAGGGGTGCCTGCCTGGCTCAGTAGAGCATATGACTCTTGATCTCAGGGCCATAAGTTGGGTTTGGAGCCTACTTTAAAAAAATTTTAAATATACTTATTTAAGAAAAGGAAAATGGATGATGAAAACATCAAAAGAAATTCTATCCTCCACCAATACAGAATTGCCTTTTAAAATTACTAACATAATGTTAGGCATATCCTAATAGTAATAGCATGTAAAATGGCTGAGAATAATCCTTTATGCTGGTTTAACATCACATAAAATCTTTTTAAAACACTACGTTGCCTTTTTATTTTACTACACATAAGGAAGATGTCAAGAAACTGGAAAAGATCCAAAAATCAACAACTAAAATGGCTTCAAGAGTTGTTACACAGAAGTCATGAGATTTTTTTTTAATAAGTAAATGAGAAGCTATTTAGTCTAGAGTGGAAAGTCTAAGAGATAACTTTAAAATTGCCTTCAAGTGAATTAAAAGCTGATGAAAAGTCTTCATCTCCAAGTGAATAAAGCCAAGAGGGACGGGATTTAATCAAAAACCATGAGACTGAGCTTGTGGAATTGTGTCATGGTGGTGGACTATGAATTTCCACAAGTTACGAAGGAGCCTTTTCCAGAGTCTTTTACATGAGAGAAGCAGCCACCTGCAATGCCTTATTTGATCATTGCTTTTCTTGAAAGTAGAAACAATGATCACCTGATGTCATCCAGGTCCTGATTCCTTGCCTGATTTTCCTGATGCTAACATTTATGTGTGATGTAAATCATCAATCATTCAACATTCCCCACTGACAGCAGTGTAAATTCAAACTCCTTATGATGTCATAAAAATGTTTACTCATACCTCTGCCTACTCTTTCGGCAGAAAAACTTGCCACTCCCTTGCCACTCCTTGTGCTTCTCTCACACTACCCAGAAAACCACAATGAGCACTTCAAAACCACAATGTTCTAATACAGCCCCTTGGCTTATACACATGTTATTTCCTCTGAACAGGATATGCTTTCTTCCTCCCAAGCATCCCATCCTCCACCCTGCCAAGCCCTCAGTCCATCCTAGAAATCATTCTCATTCTCTTAGATAAAACTCAAATGACTTTTCTCTGCTGCTTTAATAGGTGATAAAATCCCTCTTGTCTGCATCCAATCCCAACAGACAAATTCAGTTTCTTCTTTCTGTGCTTTCAAAGTACATTTTTCTCACATTTATTATGGTACATATCACACTATTCTTAAAAGTTCATTTGCCAGGCACCCTGAGTAGACTGTGCACTCTCTGGTGGCACTAGGGTGGGAAAGGATAGGAACAAGACATAGTCTGGCCTAGTTCTTTTTGCTTCTCAGCTACCTAGCATATAGCAGTTGCCAAAATTTTGTGTTAAATCAATGAAGCCATTAATTACCTGTTACATGCAAAGAAATATTCAACATTCAAATTGTTGCTATGGAAACCATATCTGGGGACTTCTATTGGTCTTCAAATTCAATCGATTTAGACTTGTTTTCCAAGTTTCTTCTGAAAGCATTTTTACCTTCAAACGATAGAATCAATAATGCATGTTTAAACGCTCTGGAGCAAACATGTGTGTCTGATCTACTCTGTCAAAACCACCAAAATACCCAGGACTCCAGGGGTAAAAGTAGTGAAGAGCAGATCTGTAAAAAGGTGGTTAGAAACTACAAATTTTCTCATCAAATCTGTTCCAGAAAAAGCTTCTGGGAGACACACAGGAATCCAGATCCCAATTCAGCTTTACTTGTATATGAATAAGGACAGCAGGGTTTTCCATGAGGAGATACAGTGCATAAGAATATTTTATTATTAATACAGACATAAAGCAATATCAGACATCTTAAATACAACTGGTCTCTTGTTGCCATTTGTAAGATGTTTGCTCTTTGATGTAAAGTTAATTTCTCTCTCTACATTTGCAACACTTGTTAAAGCATTTACATTTTGAAGAAAATGAATAAATATGTCAAGTGTAAGGATGCATATTTTAAATGTAGTGTTTACCTCCATAAAACAATATACTTTCAAAATATTTCCTTTTAATTTAAACTTTTACTTTTAATTGCATCCATTTTAGATTAAATTATTCTTAATTGGACACTTCAAAAAACAAGGAGGAATTACATACTTATTCATTTTAATGCTCTGACTTCTTCTGACTCAACATAAGTTATCTTTTTTAAGAGCTAAAAAGTAATAGCTTAAGGTAATCAAATTTTTTCCGGTACAACTAAATCAGCTTTCCTTTTTTCCTCTTCTAAGTTTTTATTTAAATTCCAGTTAGTGAACATACAGCATAATATTAGTTTCAGGTGTAGAATTTTTTTTTATTTTTTATTTTTTTAAAAGATTTTATTTATTTATTCCTGATAGACATAGAGAGAGAGGCAGAGACACAGGCAGAGGGAGATACAGGCTCCATGCAGGGAGCCTGACGTGGGACTCGATCCCAGGACTCCAGGACCAAGCCCTGGGCCAAAGGCAGGCGCTGAACCGCTGAGCCACCCAGGGATCCCCCTTTATTTTTTTTAAAGATTTTATTTATTTACAAGTGTAGAAATCATCACTTACATATAACACTCAGTACTCATCAAACTGACTTCATTTTCTAATAATTCAAGAAACTAGAACTCAGTTCTCTGATATTAGTGCCTCAAAATCTCCAACCTTTCCTTTTTATGGCCACCTTCAGCATTCCTCCTGTCTTTATTTGGCCCAAATTCCTCCTGTCTTTTTTTTTTTTTTAATATTTATTTATTTATTTATTTGACAGGGCGAAAGAGAGAGAGCATGGGGGGAGGGGCACAGGGAGCCGGAGTCTTAAGCAGACTCTGCACTGAGCACCTGCCCCACGCAGGGCTGCATCTCACAGCCGCCTGAGACCACAACCTGAAAAAAAGCATGAGTCGGAGGCTTAACCCACTGCGCCACCCAGGAGCCTCAAGTTCCTCCTGTATTCAAAAACAAGCAGAGAATTATGTCATATTCTGGCTATCTCCCTAGTTCTCTTTGTACTTTTATAGACAACTTTCTCACTCCCTGTAGTTTCTTCCCTCTGTACTTTTCTCTGGAAAACTTAACATAACAAAAAGGGCTTCAATGACCTGACAACTGCTTCTCTCTCTCCCTTCTCCCACCTCCCACCACCATAAAGCTCCTGGTGCTTCTATCACCCTGAACCACTTCAGTTCCGCCAATGTGCCATACTTTTTCTTGCCACCCAAATTTTAACATTCTGTTTCCTCTTCCTGGAATGCTTTCTTCACTTACTCCTTTTTATCATAATTTTAGATAAAATGTGGGTTGAACACTATAATGCAGTTTTTTGGTTACATTTAACCATATTTGTATCTTTGTGTCTTCATATTTGAAGGAAGTTCAGATTTTAGATTTATTTACATTATATTATATCTATAATAGGTGGTATTTTGTTTTTAAAAAGAATGAATTTTGAAATCAATTTGGAAGTAAACAAGAAAATTGAAAAAAAATTGAAACAAAGAGATGGTGAGGGAAGTATAAACCTTCAAGAAAGCAGCAATGAACAAAATAGGGTGCAGCTACCACAAGAAGAAAAATACAGCTAGTGGAATAGAAAGACTAGGTCAGCAAGATCCACCCCAAAAGTAACATCAAACTATGATAAAGAAATCTCCAAAAAGTAAGGTGATAAGGAATATTTACTTAAATATTGAGAGAATAAATGTGAAATATCCACATACTGAAACAAGCTCCAGGTGAGTTTAAGAAGTGAAATGTCAACACTGTACATACAAAACTATCAGGAATCAAACAATGTTTATCAAATATTTAGAAAAATAGTTTTTAGTTTTCAGGCTATAGAAGCCATAAAATAGGAAAGACTGGCAACATAATGAACTAAAATTAAAGAAATAACATTTGACTGAGAAAATATATTTACATCTAATATGGTTATCAATACTTTATAGGAGATGTATTCAAATATATGTGAAATATAAAGGATTAAGACCTCAAAAAATGTATCAGCAAAAATATAAAACTGCTGCAATGGACCAATATTAAACTAACTTATGGAAATATACTCATTCTTATTTGTAAAAGAAAATACTAAATTAAAGAAACAATGAAAAACAAAACTTTTGGCTAAAGATGTTAATGAAAACACAGAAAGCTGGCAAGAATGTTGCTAAATTTATTTTCCAATTGATATTGCTGTGTAACAAATTATCCCCAAATTTAGCAGCATAAATCATTTTATTTTACTCACAGATAAGTTTTTGTGAATTTGGAAAGAGCTCAACAGGGATAGCTGGCCACTGTTCTACCATAACCGGGGACTCAATAGAGAAGACACAGGACCAGAGATGAATCCATAATTGGGGACTAAAACCATCTAACACCTGTTCATGCATGTCTGGCATCTGTCTGGGAGACTGGAAATCTAAGAATACCTTCCAGAATATCTATTATATGTTGCCTTTCCAAGTGGCCTGGCATGCATGCTGTGACATAATAGTCTTAAGATAACCAAACTTTTTTTTTAAGATTTTATTTAATAATTCATAGAGACAGAGAGAGAGAGGCAGAGACACAGGCAGAGGGAGAAGCAGGCATCATACAGAGAGCCTGATGTGGGACTCGATCCAGTGTCTCCAGGATCAGGCTCGGGGCTGCAGGCGGCGCTAAACCGCTGCGCCACCGGGGCTGCCCAATACCCAAACTTCTTATGTAGCAGACAGTTCATGGTGCCAATCATGAGTATTCAGAACACAAAGTGGAAGCTGCCTTTCTTTACCTATCTCAGGAATCATGCAAAGTATCTTCTGCTGTGTTCTATTGGTTATAAGCAAGTCATAAGCCCATCTAGATTCAAGGAGTTGGGGAAGAGGCACCACATCAAGGTTATATTGGAAAAGATCATGTAGAATGGAGAATTCCTTAACAGCCATCTTCGGAAAATGCAATTGGCTCTTACAATACATTCATACATGACTAACATAGCATTGTAAATTTTTACAGTCATTCCGGAAAGCAACAACATCTTTCATTTTAATTCAGTAATCTGACTCCAGGAACTTTATCATAAAGAAAGAACTCAAGAAAAGCAAAAAGTTATCATTAAATGCTGATAATCTATGTTAGAAAAAAAATCACAGGAACTATTCAAATAGCTAAAACGGGCAAATCATTTGGCAATTCTGATGGAAAAATGGAAAATAGTCCTTACAAAGACTACATAAAAATATGGAAATTATATGATGTGACAATGAATAAAGTAAAAAAAATGAAATACAGAACAGAATAGAAGCATTAGCAGAAACAATTTTTTAAGAATAATTGACTATGAACTAGTACATTGCTCTTTGAGGGGTTAGGATCACCAGATCTCTTAGGTCAGACTGTCCACATTTCTACCTTTCTATAAAAGGCTGAAACCAAGGTAGATTTTCCTAGTATCCTGGAGAGATACTTTCTTTTTTTGAGTGACAGGACTACCCAAGGAGATACCACTAGAGTAGCAAAAAGCAAATAAAGAGACATCCTAGTCTGCATTCAGTAAGATCTACGGACTTATCCTTAGCAAGAACATTTGCTTTAGGAATTAATGCATTAACATAAGTGAGATAGAGGCCCAAGTGAAAATAAACCTGGGACATTTGCATTTAGGAGTCTATCTGTATGAAAGGTTCATACTATTCATATGCCTCCAAAATAGGATTTTTTTCTACTTATTCCCACATCTGCAAGTTTGGGGAACAGCTCGTAGCTTGCACAGAAAAACTCTCTCTGGAAATGTTCTAGCCAGATTCAAGATTCAACTCAAGTAAACTTCAGTTGGAAGTGACTCTAGGCCAGATTTATTCTATCCTTCTTAAAGTATTATCTCACCTTTTAGTGTTGCCTTATTGGAACTATATTAGATACTCTTGTATAATAATCTGCATCCTATAGCTTGTACTGGGTGATTTTATTCTGCTTATTCTCTAGTCCTTATCCTTCTACCCAGATGGTAAGTTTCATGTGCATATATATAATGCCTTATACTTTTCTTGTATCCTTTCTCTATGCCACACATATTTGGTACTAAGGACACAGCAGGTGTGTAATCACTGATCCATCATTAAAATATTTAGTTTTATGTCATCAAGATTAGCTATATTCAGCACATATCACTCTCTTAATGTTATTGTGCTTCCGAATACCAGACCCCAATGATTTCCCAGTCATACTGAGGTAAATGCAATTAGGTATAGACAAGTCAAGGAAAAACTAAAAGAATAGGCATGTTACAGCAGAAAGAACCCTGAATGATATAGCAAATATGTAAAAGTCCTCAGCAATGCTAGGAAGAAACACATATTTGATGACAAGGAAACAAGATTCATGAACACATCAGCCACTATACTGTGTTTATTGATATTAAAGCATTAAGTTGTAGTCATTATCTGGCATAAACTCTCACCTCTTAACTTCATTAAATATGACCCCAAGTAGATAGGTATAATCTTTAAAAGGTAACTATAAGAGATGCAGGTTGAGTGTCTATGCCCATGCTCAGCTTTAAAATTTTTTAAAGATTTTATTTATTTATTTTGGAGGGAGATAGTGTGAGTGAGGGAGGAAAAGAGGGATAGAGAGAATTCTAAGCAGACTCTGCACTGAGTGTAGATAACAACTCGGGGCTTGATTCCGGGACCCTGAGATCATGACCTAAGCCAAAATGGAAAATCAGTTGCTGAACCAAATGAGCCACCTAGGAGCCCATCAGTTTTAGAATTTGACTCCAATTTTCAGCTAAGACTTATGAAATCTATCCTAGTTGTGTGAGTCAGAATGATACCATGAAATATTAGTAGATGAGTTTCTCCTGCATTATTTTTTTTTCATTTATTATGATAAAAAACTCTCAACATAATATCTACACCCTTAACAATCCCCTTGACTATCAGTACAATGTTGTGTAGCAGATCTCTAGAGTTTATGCATCTTCCTTAACTGAAACTTTATGCATGTGGATTAGTAATTCCCCATTTCTCCCTTCCCCAATCCTCTGACAACCAACATTCCATGCTTTGATGCTGCATATATGTGAAATAATGAAGTGTGTCTTTCTATGACTAGCTTATTCCATTCATACTGTCACATATTGCAGAATTTTTTAAGGGTGAATAATACCCCCATTATATATTTACAATATATTTCCTTTAATCATTCATTTGCTAAAGGACATTTAGGTTGTTTCCACAACTTGGCTATTGTGAATAGTGCTGCAATGAACATGGGAGTAATAATATTGCTCAAGATCCTGATTTCAAGTCTTTTGGATAAATATCCAGAAGTGGTATTACTGAATCATACAGTAGTTCTATTTTTAATTTTTGAGGAAACTCCATACTGCTTTGCATAGTGGCTGTACCAATTTACATTCCCACCAACAGTGCACAAGTGTTCCAACTTCTCCTCATGCTTGTCAATACTTGTCTTTCTGTTTTTATAATAACCATCCTGACAAGTCTGAGGTGATATCTCATTGTAGTTTTGATTTGTATTTCCCTGATGATTAATGATGTTGATAATTTTTCACATAATGTTGATCATTTGTACATATTCTTTGGGGAAATGTCTATTCAAATCCTTAGCCCATTTTTTAATGGAGTTACAATTTTGGTTTGGGGGTTTGTTTTGTTTGCTACTGAGTTATAGAAGTTCCTAATACATTTTGGATACTACTGCCTTATAGATATATAGTTTGCAAATATTTTCTCCCACTCCATAGGTTGGCTTTTCACTCTGTTAATTGTTTCTTTTGTTGTATGGAAGTTTTTTATTCTGATGTAGTCCTACTTGTTTGTTTTGGTTTTGTTGCCTGTGTCTTTTGGTGTCATTTCCAAGAAATTGTCAAGAAGCCTTTCCTATATATTTTCTTCTAGGAGTTTTGGAGCTCCAAACCTTACATACCTGCACTTTTCCCTTAATGATGACTTTCCTATTTAAACCACAAGACTGGAGCCCCCACTGTTCATGGAGGGTATGTCATAAAGGAACATAAAAGAACAGAGAACAAGGATGGCAAATTCTAGACTTTTACACCTACCAGATATTAGATAGAAAATTCAAGGATGAATTCTTATAGATCCAAATTATAGAGGAAATTATCTTCTGTTTATCCACACTAAATAAAAATCCTATTAAAAAGATCCCAGGAGTTTGAGAGGATAATGATATAACAGTTCAATAGAAATGGTTAAGCACGAACGGGGATGGCTTAGAAAGAAGAGCAGTATGAGGACATACTGCTGCTAGATTCATGCAGGAGATCTTGCTTCATGTTCCCACCTGTAGGTGAGCTCCAAGGCATCAGAGAATTATTATTATTATCAGAGAATTAACCACCTCCAGAAGGGTTTTGAGAATAGAGGGTACTTAAGCCTGGTTTTCTATTTGGTTGCTCTGGAAGCTGGCAAGTACTACAGGGAGTGTCCATGTCACTCTGGCCTTGAAGTTGTACAGAGAAGCTGTATAAAGTGCTTTGGCACAATGAGCAGTTTGACAGGACACTGGAAGCAGCCAAATATTTTCACTAGACAGAGTCAAGTGGATATAGTTCTCTGTGAAAGTGAACCAATAGGCTAAGAAGACACCACAGAAATAGCAAGAGTTTGGATGCTGTATTAATTTCCTAAAGCTCATACAACAACGTCCTACAACCCTAGTGGCTTAAAACAACAGAAATTTATTCTTTCAAATTTCTGGAGACTTGAAATCCAAGATCAAGGTGTCACAGGGCTATCGTCTCTCGAAGCCTCTAGGGGAGAATCTGTACCATGCCTTTCTCTCAGCTTCTGGTGTCATCACCAATCCTTGGCATTCCTTGGCTTACAGCCATGTAACTCCAATCTTCACCTGCACTGACACAGCCTTCTCCTCTTCTGTCTCACATTGTCTGCCTATAACAAGACACGAGTCATACAGAATCAGGAGTCCACTCTACTTTCGTATGACCCATCCTAATTAACTACAGCTGCACCTTATTTCTAAATAAGGTCACACTCTGAGGTACTAGGGGTTGGAACTCCAAACATATCTTTTTTGGAAAACATACTTTAACCTATAACAGATACTCTAGAAGATCCCAGTGAAAAGGTATAGCCATGACCAAGGACCAGTTAGGATTGCAGTGTCTTGTACCTACCCACTCAGAAAAAAATGAAGAAACATGACCCAGAACTGATCTCTTTCTCAACTCCCATGCTCCTTAGATTGATTCTTGAAAAAGGATAGAAGTTAGAGAGGAAAATCCTGAATTAAGTGAGTTTGAAACAGAGATGCCTGGGTTTATCTTAAATTGATTAAGACTTTTATTGTTGCCATCAGGCATTATGAAGATTCCAAAGACAAAACTAAATGGAGATGGCAAAAAATATATGTCATATTTCTGGCACACCTGAAAATAAACATCATAATAGTTATAAATCTATTTTGTAACAATCCTTGATGGAGGAGAGATGTTAGTCTTCTTTAACTAAATTTGATAAAGGCCACAAAGGATTAAAACTAGCTAATGTAATGAAAACTACATACAAACAATTTACTTAAACTGCAAATAACAAGGTAGTTCTTATATTATTTTCTAATCTCATTTTACTAAAGATTTTATGGCCTTCAATGCCTAGTGTGATTATGAAAACTTCTCCTCTGGTCCTTTGCTTTCATTGTTCAGTTTCTGCTTCGTCAGTTTTCTCAGGATCCCCCAAAATTCACTTTCTTTTATTAAAATATTTTTATTTATTTATTTCGAGAGACAGTGTGCAAGTGGGGGGAGGGACAGAGAGAGGAGGAGAGAACCTCCAATAGACTCCCTGCTGAGCATGGAGCCCAATGTGGGGCTCCATTCTAGGACCCTGAGATCAAGACCTGAGCCAAAATCACAAGTCAGCTGCTTAATCAACCAAACTACCCAGGTGCCCTCCAAAGTTCACTTTCAACAATATACACCATCAAGAATCTACTTTGAAATAGTATCATTTTATTTATTATTAAGGAGAAATACTCTTATCAAACTTTAGACACAAATGTCTGTCTTCCAATATGCTCTGAAAAATGCTTGCCGCAAGTCCTATGAACCCACCGGTGGCATAGCTCTGTGCTCAGCATGCACCAATCAATCCTTCTAGCTAAGCAACTCATAGTACAGGGGTAAGACATGACTTTATAAACCAATGGTCTTCCTTTGAATGTCAGCTCTGCCACTGACTAACTGTATGACCTTGGGCACCTTTCTCTGCCTCTGTTTCCTTACTCAAAAATCATGTCTAGCCAAGAAGGTTGTTACGTAAATTAATTAGATGTGTTAATATGTATAAAGTCAGAGTCAATTTAAATAGTAAGCACTCAGTGCTTACTATTATTAAACATATAAAGAGTTCTTTCAAGTCAATAAGAAAAAGGCAATCTAAAATAGGTCAAAGAATAGGCAAATCACAAAAGAGGAAATGTAAATGGTCAGCAAACAATGAAAATATAGGACTTCAATTGGTAAAAAGGGAAATGCAAATTAAAGGAAGATACTATTTTGCCTATTGGATGACAATGTAAGAGTTTGATTACCAGCAGTGTTAATGAGAACCTAGAGAAACTGGCACTCTCATTTATTATTGGTAAAAGTCTGCATTTTGATAATATTTTGGAAATTAAGAGAGTACTTTTTCTAATATGCATACTCCCTGAATGAGTATTTTCATTTCTAGGATTCTAACCAACAGGGGGGAAAAAAAGAAAGAAAAAGAAAAATCAGCAATGTCTAATACTCTCAAAGTCTTATCCAAAAATACATATAAAAGGTTGTTAATAGTGCTCACTTCAGCAGCACATATGCTAAAATTGGAACAATACAGAGAAGATTAGCATGGCCCCTGTGCAAGGGTGACCCAAAAATTCGTGAGCTTTTCCATATTTAAATAAGTAAATCAATAGGGTGCCTGGGTAGCTCAGTCAGTTAGGCCTCTGCCTCTACACTCAGTTCAAGATCTCCAGTCCTGGAATGGGGCCCTTCTTGCTCAATGGGGAGTCAGCCTATCCATCTCCCTCTGTCTACCCCCACCCCACTCCCACCAACCCCCATTCATGCTCTGTCTCTGTCTCTCTCTCAAATAAATAAAATATTTTTTAAAAAATAACCAAATAAACAAATAAAAGGTTGCTAATAACACCCTCCATAAACAACTAGAATGTCCATATATAGGAAAACAGTTGCCCAAATCATGATATACTAATATGAAACACTCATCAGCTATTAAAAGAACAAGATAGGGACGCCAGAGTGGTTCAGTTGTTTAAGTGACCAACTCTTGATTTCAGCTCAGGACATGAACCTCAGGGTCCTGGGATTAAGCCATGCATTGGGCTCTGTGCTCAGCAAGTAGTCTGCTTCTCTCCCTCTCCCTCTTCCTCTGCCACTCCCTCTGCTCTCTCTCGCTCTCTCTCGCTCTCTGTCTCTCTCAAATAAATAAATCTTTTCTGAAAAGATTTAATTAGGGAGACCTGAGTGGCTCAGCAGTTGAGGGTCTTCCTTCGGCCCAGGGAGTGGTCCTGGAGTCTCAGAATCAAGCCTCACATTGGAATCCCTGCATGGAGCCTGCTTTTCTCTCTGCCTATGTCTCTGCCTCTGTCTCTGTGTCTCTCGTGAATCAATAAAAATATTTTTAAATAAAAAAATAAAGGTTTAATTTAAAAAGAAGAACATAGATCATTACGCACTAACTTAGGACTAGGCTCACAACATACTACTAAGCAAAAATAGCAGATGCGGTAAGGGCTCCGTGCTGCTTTATTTTCAGTATCTATTTGAACATACTTTTATTTCTGTTAACAAAGGAAATAGTAGTTTACAGTGGAGATTGTACATTAGAGATTGAGATTAGAAAGAGAGAGAGACTATCAATTTCACTTTCAACTACATATTGTTTGGATTGGTACAATAAGCAGGTACTATTACTATATTTCAGGCAATTGAAAAAATTATAAAGAATGGAGGAAAAAGAGAAAAATTAATTTGTAGTAAAAGACAAAAATTAGTGACTATCTAGATACCTTTCTCAGGGTACACTCAAAAACTGTTCATAGTTACATATGAAAATGTTTCCAAATATGTCTAATAAGAGGAAGTAATTCTTACACACAAATTATAGAGTTCTTTAAAAAGTTTAGTGCCAGGTTAAAACCCTTTATGCTCACTATATCTATCAGCAAAGGGCTACATATCACCATGGTACAATGGAAATGGAAAACATACGCAGCCAAAAATTGGAAATGTAGTCAGGTTTTCTCTCCCTAAGAGGAAAAAGAAAAATTTAATTTTCTGAACATTTATAACAGGCCTTGGGGTAAATTCTAAAATGCAGCCTAAAGTAGAAGAAGAAACATATCATAGTGGGTAGAGGCACAGCACACAGCAGTATCTCTCTGCAGGATGAGAGGTATGGGGGAAAAGGATGCCTCAAGAATAAAAGAGCTAGGATCTGATCAGAATCTAAGAAGCAGAAAACAGAAGCTATCCAAAAGCAAAGTCAATATTTCTTTTCTCATTAATTCTAAAAAGTAAAGTTTTTCACATTTTAATATCTCTAAAATTTGGATGAATCCTACATTCAGTGGCATGTTGCAGTCACTGCTGGACAGATGATAGTTTTAATGTGCTTGTCACATCTTGATTATAAATATTCACATGGTCATCATTTCCATTGACTTTTGAGTATTTTGGGTGTTGAGATTAATTGCCATTTAAAATATCTTCTATAGGATTACACTATGATTTGCATTGAAGGAGAAATCATTACATATGCAGAAATATACAGAAATAAAGCAGTGGGGAATAAATTTGATTTAGTGAAGCAAATATTCATCATATCAGGAATGACTAGAGCCCCATATTTTCCTACAAAACAATAACCATGTGTTTTACAAAACCTAAGAAGAGAAAATACCAGAAGCAAATGAAGCTATATTAGGCTCTGTTATTAAGATGCATACAAAAGGGATTAGCTATCATATGCCAAGCAGAGGAATTGAAAATAAAAGAAATTGCCAAATCCCTTGTCATTAATGAAAGACAAGGAGTAGCTGATGTGACTGATTCATGCATCACACAGGGCTATCTTAAAGGCATTCTATCATAGTTTAGTCAAAAGCATTTTTTTCCTGAGTGGAAAATAGTCCAATAGTGAGTCTTTTGATCAATGGCATTATAGATTTAATGAAATAGGGACAAAACGTATTTTCCAATATTGAAAACTATCAAGAAAACCTATTGATTTCCTGATAAGAAAGGGAAGAAGGAAGCCAGCCAGAAACAAGAGTCTAGAAATAAAGAGCAGTAGTCCATAACTAAGAAAGAAAAGAGAGGTGGGCATGTGGGCATTGGAGTCTCTTGGGTTTATTTTAAAAAAGGGAAGGTGGGGAAGGCTTGAGAAGCATTGGTTTAGGATAACCTGCATTCCGTTGGTGGCCCTTCTATTTATGTTTTACATATCCCTGGGCAAGTCACTGAATCTTTCTCAGCCTGTTTCTTCCCCTTACAAAATAGATACTGTTGGCTCTTGAACAATAAAAGCTTAAACTGCATTGTACCACTTATACATGGATATTTTTCAACAAATTCAGCAGAGTACTATAAATGTATTTTCTTTTCCTTGTGTTTTGCTTAATAACATAAGCTTACTTTAAGATTACACAGTACATAAAACATATAATACAAAATATGTATTAATTGACTGTTTATGCTATCAATGGGGCTTCCAGTCAGTCAACAGTAAGTTATTAGTTACTAAATTTGAGGGAGTCAAAAGTTGTACATGGATTTTTAACTGCACAGGGGTTGGATCCCTAACACCCACATTGTTCAAGAGTCAACTATATAATACAACTTCCATCAAAGACTTGTAAGGATCAAAAGGGGAGCACAAGCACATAGTCTATCAGGTATTTTGCTTGTAAATGCTAGTCCCTGTGTTTTCTCAAAATAGGGTGCCATCTCTAAATGAAATCCTTGTTTGGGAGATCTATGTCATTGGTCTATAAAGAACATGAGTTGTTAAAACTCTAACTTTGAAATATCAGGATCTAATAATCAAGAATTGGACAGTGAGTTGATTTGAATAATATCTTAATTTGATATAATGCCTCTTTTATTATATCTTTATATTAAGATATAATATCTTAATTTGATATAATGTGCTTTGATCTCAAATGTTTTCCTGAACATAATTCTTCTCTTGGAAGCTGCCACCAGCTGAGAAATAGTCACTCTCACCTGCTGTTTCCTCTAAAGAAAGGAACTCAGATGCAGCCCGAGGAAAAGACCTCCTCTGTCCAAAGTGATGAAGTGTATTTTTCATTGATATCTTAATTTTCATCTCTAATAATAACTTAGAAAAGAGTTTGGAAGGCAAAACAAAACCAAAAAAAAAGTTTACTTTTATAAATTCAAGAGGGAGAGATTAGTTTCCAGGAAAATTAGAGAACACCCTTGTTCTGCCTGAATCCTTTTAATCTGTTTAATTTCAGCATCACCAGAGGTGTTAATCACACAAATGTCAAATGTAAGAACAGATAAAATGTCACAACAATACAATAAATTGGTTACTTTAAAGAACATAAAGTCATTCAGTTTCTAACAGTTTTCTAATTGTCCAGATGAATGACTGAACTCTTCTTTCCAAATTTTTATTGCAGAGGTGTACCTATATAGTATTTTGGGCAGGCATATGAATCTCTCTGGGGACCATAAGAGAGTATTGCTTCCGTTCTTCTGGGATTCATCTTCCTCTTAGGGCTCATTCACCAGGATTATTACAAACAGGACATTGTCATTCAAGGATGAGCTTTTAGGCACTGGACAAAAAATGATAAAAGAGAGAGAGAAAGAGAGATCCTATACTTTGATTTCACTTAGAATCACTGAAACACATTGTTTTAAAGAAACTTTACAAAAGAAAATCAGGGGGGAACAAAATGGAAATAAATATAGAGCCAAAAAAGAATAAAGTGCAATTCCTTCCTATATAGTTTTACAGACATATATTGACTACTCGGTCCTCTATGTGCTTTACCAAAAGCTCAGAACCTAGTGGGGGAAGTAGATATGAGAACATGTTACTACCTTCTAACATTGTCAGTGCAGAAACAGATGTGTGAAGGTGGTTAGACTCCTCTGTAAATATACTTCAAGATTGTCTGGCCTACTTCATTCCATATTCTAACTTGAGACCTATATTTTAATTTAAAGGATTGCAAAATTTGCAGGACACTTGCCTCATTCCATCACTTCCTGAATTCCAGTCCACCTCCATATTGTGACTATTATTGATGTGCAATATCAACAATCCCAGTCCTAGACACTATTTCTTTGCAGTCAAACTAAAGGTTATATTTCTATCCTGGCTGTTTCTCTATTTCATGTAGAGGAGGCAAATTATAACAGTTAAGAATACAGACATGGTATGAAATCTAGTTTTCAATACTTAATAGTGCGACCCCCAGGCAAATTATCCCACTTCTCTAAAACTCAATTTTATCCTTTGTAAATGGGGTTAATAATAATACTTATTTTTTAAGTTTATATGTAAGAATTAAATGAGATTGTGAATAAAAATAATTTTTTTCTAGTCTAGTACAAGATAAGCTCTCAACAAAAGTTTGCAATTTACTATTATGTTACTTTTCCCCAGTTAACTAATCCAAAAACAAGCTCATCATATAGGTAAGATCTTGTTCCCCTTCTCAGAGAGTGGCATTACCTTCAGTATAGTGCAATATTACACACATAATCATACCATTCACTTACTAAGAGCTACAGAGGAAATTAGTTTAATTGAAGATACTTAAACCCATTTAATAAGAATACATGGGTGAAGACAGTCAAAAGCCACAAACTTCCAGTTATAAAATAAATAAGTCATGGAGATGTAATGTATGGCATGGTGACCATAGTTAAAAACACTGTATCACATACATAAAAGTTAGTAAAAGAGTGGATCTTAAAAGTTCTCATCACAAGAAAAAAATTCTGTAACTATGTATGGTGATGTATGTTAATTACACTTATTGTGTTGATCATTTCACAACATAGAAAATATTCAATCAGCATGTTATAACACCTGAAACTAATATAATGTTGCATGTCAATTATACTTCAACAAACAGATAAGTAAATGAAAAAAGAGAAAACAAATAATATAAATGGTAGATTTTGGAAAAAGAAAACAAGAATAGCAATCACTTATTGAGAAATCCTTGCGTGTCACTCTCAGATGATCTTTTAGAACCTTGCTATTCTTCATCAAAAGGTGGAATCTTATTTCCTCTCCTCTTGAAACTATGCTTTTGTGACTCATTCAAAAAACAGGATACTGCAGAAAGACATCACATGATTTTTCAGGCTATATCATGGAGAGCAAGGTGATTTTTATCTGGTCATCTCTTATGATGCCTGCTTTTGGAATCCAGCCACTATGCTAAATGAAGCCAAGTAGCCACATCCAAACACCTATATAGGTGTTCTCACAACAGCACTAGTGAAGACTCTAGTAATAGCCAACATCAATCCCCAGACAAATGAGTAAATGAGTTGACTAGAGTCCATGCCTTAAGTCAACCCAGTTGTTGCTATGTGGAGCAGAGATGGACTGCTCCACTGTTTTCCCTTCTTCCATCCTTTCCTTCCTAAACTAATCACTTCTTCCTTAAATCTAGTCCTTTATACAACCACTTCACACATACAGGATTTCAAGAAGCTCCTAACTACCTTCTCTGCTTCCTTCTATTCCCCTAACAACACCCAACATATAACTAATAACAGATCAATCCTCCTAAAATATTGTTTATCCTGTCATTTCTCTATTTAAAAATATTCAAGAGCTCACCACGAACTAAAGATTAAAACTCAAATGCATAGCAAAGGCTCCAAACACGACTTACCTCTTAAATCTTGTCATCATCATCCTCCAACAAAAACTTCCTGATACAGCCAGACAAGAGTGTTTTCTGTTCCTTAATGGAACTTCACAAATACGTATACTTGCTTTTATTTTTTTTTAAGATTTTATTTATTTATTCATGAGAGAGAGAGAGAGAGGCAGAGATGTAGGCAGAGGGAGAAGCAGGCTCCATGCCGGGAGCCGGATGTGGGACTCGATCCCGGGACTCCAGGATCACTCCCTGAGCTGAAGGCGGCACTAAACCGCTGAGCCACCCGGGCTGCCCTATACTTGCTTTTAATATCATATGGTGAACTGTTCATCCAGTGATATAGAAAACCTAGTTCAAATAGACTCATTACAGCCAGTTTTTAAATATTTAAGAATTTTTTGGGGATGCCTGGGTGGCTCAGCGCTTGAACGCCTGTCTTCAGCCCAGGTTGTGATCCTGGGGTCCTGGAATTGAGTCCCGCATCGGGCTCCCTGCATAGACCCTGCTTCTCCCACTGCCTATGTCTCTGCCTCTCTTTGTGTGTCTCTCGTGAATAAATAAATAAAATCTTAAAAAAAAAAAAAAGAATTTTTAAGTCAGCTGTTAAATCACTGATAGTTTGAAATTGGCTATGGTGGAAGTATTTACACCACAGAAAATGGAAAATACTAAAAATCAGACTTTTGTGGAAATGGGAAGGGGGATCTAGCTTGTTAGAACATTATTGCCTTCATCTATCCATATCACGTACTCAAATCTATCCATATTTTTGATCCTATATCAAGTAGAATCCTCTCCATGAGGCCTTCTCTGGTCATCTACTATGTACTTTTGCTTGCCTCTAACAGTTTCTGTAAAGTTCTTATTTGTCCTTAAAGTCCCACTGCTTATAGAAGATATTTCCTCAATAATATGGCAACAGAATTGAGGAAGTTATTTTTGCTTTGGTTTAGGTTAGGCATGACTTATAGCATCTAATGACATGCCATGTGCATTATAATTATCTAAGAATTCAGAATAGAGCTGATATTATGGAATTCTTCAAGGATGCTCAAAAAACTCCAGCAGTAGACCCTAAAGATTTTACCACAACTTTTCCAAGTGAGAAACAGGGGTGCTCAGGGAAGATATTGTAATCATAAGTCTACATGATATCTTGACTCTCAATATATTTGATATACTGAAACTTTAAGACATTGATGAGAGAAATTGAAAAGGCACAAATAAATGGAAAAATATGCCATGCTCATAAACTGGAAGAATTAATATAGTTAAGAGGTACATACTACCCAAAGCAATCTGTAATTCAATGTAATTCCTATCAATATCCCAGGTGTAATTTTCACAGAAATAGAACCATCCTAAATTTGTGTGGAATCACAAAAAAACCCAAATAGCCAACGCAATCTGGAGAAGGAAGAATAAAGCTAGAGGCATCATGTTCCCTGATTTCAAACTATATTACAAACCCAGAGTAACTAAAACGCATGATACCAGCACAAAGGCACGTACATAGATCACTCAAACAGAACAGAGAGCCCAGAAAAAAACTCATATATGTTTAGTTAATTCATGACAAAGGAGCCAAGAATATAACAATGAGGAAAAGAACAGTGTCTTCAATAAATGATGTTGGGAAAATAGGATACGCACATGCAAAAGGATGAAATTGGACCCCTGTCTTACACCATAGACAAAAATTAACCCAAAATGTACTAAAGACTCAAATATAAGACCTGAAACCATAAAAACTCCTAGAAGAAAGTGTAGGCAGTAAACTCCTTGACACAGCTCTTAGCAATAACTTTTTTGATTTGACACCAAAAGCAAAGGCTTTGAACAAAAGCAAAAATCAACAATCAGGACTACATCAAACTAAAAAGATTCTGCACAGCGAAATGAAATAAAGCAGAAACCTACTGAATGGGAGAAATATTTGCAAATCATATAACTGATATGGGTTATTATCAAGCCACTCTTTCTTATTCCAGTGAGAAATACAAGGGATGAGGCAAGGCGCAGGAATAATTAGAAGAAATACCTCCTCTTGGTAACTGGTGGAAGAAGAAAGGTCTCCCTTTCCCAAGAGCAAAGATTATAATTAAATCAAGGGGTAGCATGCAAAGATTTTCATGAATTTTCCCAAGTTGATACGAGTAATCTTATGAAGATTGGTGTAGGTGAGAAGTTACGGAAGTTCAGGAAAGGATCTATGAGAACAAATGTATGTCATCAACCATCTCCTAAATGAACACTCTCTTTCACTGACCATCTAGTAGGACTACTACTGTCATATATCATTCTACTCTCTAAAAGTCATGTTCTTTTATTATTTAACTCAGGAAATTCTTATTTAGCACTTACCCTGTACAAGGTTCTGGGATACAAAAGAAATAGAGAAATATGTAATCCTTGCCCTAAGGGGCCTATATTCTTGAAAGCAGGAGTTATAAAGATAATTGGCAGGAGACAATGCTAATAAATCAGGAAAAGGCCTATACCCAAAATAAGCACATGACATCATGGGCGTCCAAAGGACTCTTGAATCAGACTAATAAAGGCTTATAGGGAGGAGGTGATATGTACCCTGGGGTTTAAAGGATGACTTGAACACATAAATGTAAGAAATGTAGAGACAGCAATATATAGAATGACAAAAAGTGCATGGGAAGCATGGTGCATCTGAGAACATCACTAAATTCACAGAGACATGGTGAATTTGCATTTTTTTAATCACACAAAGAAATGGATTGGAGAAGCTAAAGGTGGGCACTGGGCAGCTTCTAGTAAACTGGCAAATAATCTAGGCAAGAGATGAAGGGAACCCAAGGCAATGGAAATGCAACTGGAGAAAAGAGGGAAACTGGGTGGGGAAAAATTAGAGAGGAAGACAAACCATGAGAGACTCCTAACACTGGGAAACAAACAAAGCATTGCAGAAGGGGAGGAGGGTCGAGGGATAGGGTATCTGGGTTACAGGCACTAAGGAGGGTGCTTAATGGGATGAGCACTGGGTGTTATACTATATGTTGGCAAATTGAATTTAAATAAAATATTTTTTTTAAAAAGAAATGCAGGGGATCCCTGGGTGGCGCAGCGGTTTCGCACCTGCCTTTGGCCCAGGGCACAATCCTGGAGTCCCAGGATCGAGTCCCACATCAGGCTCCCGGCATGAAGCCTGCTTCTCCCTCCTCCTGTGTCTCTGCCTCTCTCTCTCTCTCTCTCTCTCTATATATATATATATAAAATATATATATATATTATATATATAATAAATCTTTAAAAATAATAAAAAATAATTTAAAAATAAGAAATGCAACTGGAGAGGAAGGGGTAAATTCGGATGCTACTTAAGGGTTGGAATCAATGGACTTGTATCTCTTTGGAGGAAGCAAAGTGGAGTCAGGAGTCAGGGATTACTTCTAAATTGCTAAAGCCATATGCTAGACTGGACAACTTTCCACCTCCTCTGGCAGATTCTTTCCCCTAGAGCTGCCTTGCCCTGTTTGTAACATGTATTCTCTGTAATCCAAATACTCCAGACAGAGAGACCAGCATACACAGAGTTGTATGCCTATGTTGTGCTGTACTGTCACAGCCCTGACTTTCCAAGAAAATCAAGAGTTAACTGTATTTACAAGGTTAGTATGAACTATACCCATCCTCCTCCTTCTTCATGTCATATTTCAATCAATCAGCTCTTGATAATTAACATGACAACTGACCCTTTGACAATCACATTAAACTGCTTGATTTTTTTCACCTCCCATTCTACATGGTAATCACATGCATGGTAGGGCGTGGGTGGCATTCTCTTTTAATACACTAGCTGGGGTTAAAATATTCAGGGTGTCAAAACAGATGGCATCAGGCACTATATTCTATATACAACCCAACCTACTCCATATCAGCACTGGAAAGGATGGCTGACAGGAAATCTATGGCTCAGGCTCCAGCATAGAAAACATTAATGCAAACATCTTCTGCCCAAAGGACTTGGCATTTACCACACTTTCTACTGGAAGCACAAGGTTCCTGTGCCAAAGGTCAGGGGCAGAGGGATTAGCTTTTCCCATATATTTAAGTAAACTGTCTATCACACTGAAAGTGCAGGGGCACACACATACACACACACTCTATTTATTGTAGTTGATTATGAAAAAGGTCAGCTGAGTGATTTGCTGCCAAACATACACACATACACACATATACAACCTGCTAACTTTAGCAAAATAGAAAAAGAATGACCAGCTCTTAGATTTCAAACAACAAAGATAACGCAGTCATTCTGTCAATAGAATCTATTGCTTTCAAAGATTAAAATGCAAAGATGTTCACTTTTCAGTTCAATGGGTCATTCATCCACCAAAGACTCTGCAAAGCAAGACAACAAACAATCGTGTATGCACCGAATGTCAATATATGTACAATTGATATGTATACATCAAATGTTAATAAATGAATTAATTGATAAATAATGCTTCACTTCTTCAAATATAATATTTATAAAAAACACTTAGATAACCTCTATATCCAACTTAACAAAGAACATAACACTTATCAAAAAATAAAATATTTCCTTCCTGGTTTTTCTATTTGCTTGGGGATCTAGAACACTACATGTATATAATATACAGTGAACATATATATTGCATATAGGCAATATGTTATAAATGCATATTTATATTATATATCTCATGTTATAAATTATAAAGCACATAAAATATAGTATGTTACAAATATATGTATGTTTATACTTCTCCCAAACTGAAATCTAAGGTTTTAATATTTATATTCTTTCATTTTGTGCATTCATATTTCTCCCAAATTAAAATCTATCTAGAGCAGCAAAAACATGCACCCAGGTGGAATATAGAAGTTTTGATCATCACTCCTCCTTTCCATTTTCTTTTGAGTGCATTTTGTAAGTCCCAGGGAAGTATTTAATCACTAGCCATGAGTGATGTCATCCACTTATGTGTCATCTTGCACATCTGTTTCAGGGCACACACTGGGAATGTACAACACCTCCCATAGGGTCAGATAAAAAGAAAAAGCTTCTTTCCTCCACTGATAGGCTTGAATGATGTAAAGCAGGTCAGGTTTATTTAAAAAAAAAAAAAAAAAAGGCTGCTCTGTAAGATTCAAAGCCAAGAAAGAGTTCAAATTGAATCTCTGACAGGCTGCTTTTAAGGAGACCTCCTATTAGTAAAAAGTGCTGTTCTTCAGGTGATTTCGCATATATTTTTAATGCCAATTCATGTCAGTATTGACACTATGTTTTGACAGTAAGAGGAATTAAAATGATTCTGAGTACCTGAGGTGACTCTATTGACACATCAGATTACACTTAATGTTTTAACAGCAAAGTAAAGTTGAGCAAAGCAGTCTTCCTACCACACCTGGCTTATTCAAGCCTTTTCCAGCTGGGACAGTGTATCTTGCAAGGAAGAGACATCTCAAATAGAATCAGTCAACTTAGACTATAAAATAGACTTAGAATAACAAATTCTCTACTCTTTAAAGGCTATATTCATTCTTTTCAGAGGGAATATTACAAAAACTGGATCTTTATCAAGGACTCGGAATTTCCTCCCTTGGGAATTCCCTGACTCCAGAAGCTCAAGCAGGAGGACAGGATGCATAGCAGCTGCAATAAGACCTGAGCTCCAGGCCTGAAGGTCCCGCAGGTCCACCTAGGAAAGCAGTGAGGATCTCAGGGTCTATGCTTTCAACAAGGTATATTAGAGCAAGAAGTCCAAGGTATCCAGGGATTCATGAATCATCACTATTTTGTGCAATTCTAAATCTTCTAACCATGCAGAAGGAGCCTCTTTATAGAAGGTCAGCTGTGCAATTTGTTAGGAATTATTCCCATAGCTGAAGTCTACATGGAAAAAGTACAAACAACAATGAAGATTAAGCTGTCATCAGGCCAAGGGAGATGCCAATTCAAGGTCAAAGTGTCACCCAAGCAGACCCTAACAAGAGGGGCTAGCTATGTTTTTTAAGTGGGAAAGAGCTAATAACCTTTTCCTTATTATTTTCTACAAAGCACAAAAAATATCTAGCACATTGGAGGGGAATACCTGATATTTCATATCAATAGAATTATACCTTGGAATTCCCAGACTTAAGAGGAATTATCATAGAACAGGAGTTTGTTACCAAGAGGTAACAATTCTGTTTCTCTATTTACAACTGAATATTTACTTTTTGTTTTTCAAGGTTTGGGTTTTTTTTTTTTTTCCAATCTGATTCAATGCAGCCCAGAATAGAAACTATCTGCTAACACCTAGGACTATGGGATTTCCAAAACATATTTTTTCGTCAGTGTGTTTGTATATGAATCTAGGTGGAAGGAAGCAGATAATTCTCCCTAAAAGACATATTTTGCAGCTATCTGTGGAAAACAGGCAAGCCATTGCTCGCCTAGTGCTGGTAATCACAAAGCATTTTTCTGAAAGCTTTGTAAATGCTTTTCGCCCTACAGATAAGAGATTTAAAGTAGACAGAAATAAATGACAGAGCTCACAGTGACTTACCTCTATGGCACTGCCGCTTGCCTAGCAGGCTGAAAACTCCAGGCTTTTCACGGTCCCTGTCAGATTTGACTCTCCTGCTGCCAGCCAAGATGTGATGGCAAAGAAGGCAGTGTGGAAAAAAGAATGTGGACGAGCATCCGAGTCAGTCAGACCCAGAGTTGAACCCAGCTCTACCATTTACTAGATGTGAAGCCCAGCTTCTTAAATGGCAAAATCAGAATGATAAACCCATACCTGAATGCTGTTAGAAGGAGTCAGTTAAAGTGCCTGGATTAGTGTTTAAAACATAGAAACTGGTGGTTTTTCCTTCTTGGGAGCACACATACAGCTTTTTGCCCACATGGTATAAGCAATCTTAATATAACAACTTATATTTACACGCTGAAGTAAGAGTATCCCACAAATGAAAACCTACTTGCCATTTTACTTAGGCCCTGTATGCCTTTCAACCCTGCCAGCCTCAACTACCTTTTCATGAATCCCCTACTGCAGAAGTCATTGGATGTATTTTCGTCCCTAGGTGCTTCTCTTCTATTTAACAGAGAGCCCAAGAGGTTGGGGTTACAACAGAATGGAAAATCTAACATTGTTGACTGTCAATTCTCAGCACTACTAAAACTGCAGAGTATGAGCAGAGGGTAACTGAGCTAAAAACTGAGCTTTTGGTAATTCTGATGTTCATAAATGGTTCAGTATGATTTACAAAAGGGGAAAAAAGAAAATACATTCCCCCGTATGCCCTGGGGTACTTTCTTCAGTGTCTTCACTAATCCAGAGGAATGCAGCCTTAGCTCTGTCCATGGTATCAGCACAGCTGAGCAAGTGGGAACTCAGTGCACCACTCAGCCCTGACTCCTTCAGTTCTTGCATCCACCACTCCCTCCTTGACAGGCAGAGAATGAAATTCTGAAGCCCCCACTACTCTGTCTCTGCTTCTTCTTCTCTCCTAGGGTTGACTCTCAAAATATATATTCTGGTTTTCCCATTACTTGAGTTCCCTTTTCCCTCCCTAGCCCCAAACTCTTTTTCAGATCATGAGCAACATCAACATAGAACTATTCAGCAAAAAAGAATTATACCATATTTAACAGGTTTTTTTTAGTTATATACACAAACACACACACACATATCAACATAGTCACCTTAAAATATAGAAATCTGTATTATAATATATTTATTTTACAGAGAGAGAAGGAAAAAGGTAAAAAGAGAGGAAGGATGAGAGGAATTAAGGTCTTTTCTCATGACACTTTTACATGAGTGTCACTGCTATTACACCCCTATAGTAGTCTCCAATTGCTGTTGGCTTCCTCAGGATCAATATGCCCCAGAGATCCAAATCAAATCTGAATTAAGATCAAATCTTCATTTAGCTCCTGAATCTCCATATTGTCAAATTCCCCACACAATAGAGATCTTCTCTTCAAACGAATACCTTCTCATCCATCATCCCAAACAAGTTCTGCTTTTATCATTGCATTCATGTGTTGATTCAACAAATATACATTGAACCCATCATATATCAGGGACCATACTGCACTACAAAAATATAAAAAGCACTGTTCTTGACGCTAAAGAGCTTAGAATAAATGAGGGAAATAGAGAAACCAGTATTACTAGGAGGGCTAGAGAAAAAGAATAAGTTGAACTAAGACATCATGGAGAGTTTCCCAGATGAAGAAAATTGTGTTTACAATGATTGGATTTGCAATCTCCAACCAGGTTCCAAAGTTAAGAAGGTATCTCCAGCAATGAAAATAACGTATGCAATGACATGGCATTATGAAGCAGCAGTGTACTGATTGAAAACTGCTCTTCAGGGTAGCCCGGGTGGCTCAGCAGTTTAGCACTGCCTTCAGCTCAGGGCCTGATCCTGGATACCTGGGATCGAGTCCCACGTCAGGATCCCTGCATGGAGCCTGCTTCTCCCTCTGTCTGTGTCTCTGCCTCTCTCTCTCTCTCTCTCTCTCATGAATAAATAAATAAAATCTTGAAAGAAGAAGAAGAAAGAAAGAAAGAAAGAAAGAAAGAAAGAAAGAAAGAAAGAAAGAAGGAAGGAAGGAAGGAAGGAAGGGAGGAAGAGAGAAAGAAAGAAAGAAAGAAAGAAAGAAAGAAAAGAAAGAAAGAAAGAAAGAAAGAAAGAAAGAAAGAAAGAAAGAAAGAAAGAAAGAAAGAAAGAAAGAAAGAAAAAACTGCTCTTCATAGAGTGAAAGGACCCCAGAGTACAGTGGTAGGAAATAAGATTAGAGGAGCAAGCACAGATAGATCATTAAGAATTTGTCAAAGAGGAATCCCTGGGTGGCGCAGCAGTTTGGCGCCTGCCTTTGGCCCAGGGCGCGATCCTGGAGACCCAGGATTGAATCCCAGGTCGGGCTCCCAGTGCATGGAGCCTGCTTCTCCCTCTGCCTGTGTCTCTGCCTCTGGGTGTGTGTGTGTGTGTGTGTATGTGTGTGACTATCATAAATAAAGAAAGAAAGAATTAAAGAATTTGTCAAAGAATTTTAATCAAGGAACTGATGTAATTGCATTTGCAGTTAGAAGGCCATGGCTGCAGGGTAAAAGCTGAGTTAAAGTGTCAAGAGTCAAGAATCCCTGTCCCCAGGAATCCAAGCAAGATCTGCTAAAGCAGTAGACTTGGCTATAAAAGGGTGGGGAACTCTGAATAGCTAATAGCTATTAGGTAAGAGTGAAGGTGGACAAAATAATCTGAGATGACTCCTGGGTTTCTGTCTTTGGTAGAATGGTGGTATCATTCCCTAAGACAGAGACTATGGAAGGATGAACACATTTAGAGGAAAAACGAGCAGTTCAGTTGGATATTGATTTTGACGTACCCATGGAATATAGAAGAGTAGTCTATGGAAAGTTAGATAGCTAGTTCTAGAAATCAGGAGAGGATCTAGGCAGGAAGAAAAGAAGACCATCAACAAAATAATTTATATGGGGTTTCCTGGATACTCACTAACGGAACATCTTCCGCTTTTCTTCCTCCCTCCTTCATCAGTTAAATGTTTCCTATTCTATTTGACCTGTAATCACTTTCAATCATAACACAGTTAATCAAATAAGGCTTTCTCCGCCCCACACTATATACTAAGGCAAAAGGAAGTAAGAATATCATTAGTTTGTAATGATATCAACCAAAATTAAATATATTCAATTTAGTAAATTTTTGGCAAGTATAAAAGAGGAGGTGCTCCATACAAGTTAAAGAAACATTCTGAATTTTAAGTTCTAAAAAACTGATTTCATGCTTCCCATCTTGCAGAATTACTAAAGAGAATACTGCATTAAATTATGATTTACCAAATGCCCATGCATAGTAGTAAAATAAGACTGCATGTCCTACTTGCACTTTCTTATCTTTTCCAGAATAACTGTCAAGAATAATCACTTACGTTTGCAATATAGAACAATGAGGACAGGACATTTGGGGCCCTGACATGTCAGTTTGGACTTTACATAACACCCATCTTCAAATCAGAGTAGGCACAGCTCTTTCCACTCTTTCAGGTTCCGAGCAGAAGGTGTGGAGAATCTACTCCAAACTACAAATTATTTTGAATTGGACACACATGCCACGCATTTATGGCCAGCCTAGCATTTGGCACCTGTCACGTGTCCAGTCAACAAATGCAGGAGAAAATGACTTTTACCCCCTCAGTCACTATGCTACAGAAAAGCCACGATAACAGTTTTTCTCTGGTATTATATTTTGTGGAAGGAGAGAGGTTTATTTCAAATTAATTGATGATCTGTGAAAAGTGCTAGAAACATGCCTCACTACACCTAGACACACAGTACGTACCACTCCTTGTAAAATCCATTCGAGGGGCTTTCAGGGCAGGATGATGCTCCTGGCTCCTGGATCAGGTTGCCAGCATTAGCTACTGGTATTCAGAACCATGGAATCAATTTAAGGAGTCAAAGAGGTCTGTCACATGGAGAGGCTTGGAAAGATAGCACTAAATGCTACCATAGTGTCTGAAGACTGCACCAAAGGAATTTCAGCCCACCAGAGGTATCACCTGGGCCAGTGCACATATGTTTTTCTAAAACAAACCAAGTCCTTTTCTTTTACAAGAACCTCATTTCTCATTATTGGAGTCTGTGCAGGGCAATAGCCAGTTTTTCATCCAGTTTTGCACTAATGTAACGCTTGTCAATAGTCAATTGGTCCCATTTGATCCAGGGCTTACACATACCAAGGGACTTCGTTACAATCACCCAATGTGTCAGACCCTGATTAAAGCTGTTTTTCCTGCGGGGCTTATGGATCTATATCTATTTTGCTGCTCTCCAGCTGTCTCATAACTCAACTATGAGGCTTTCCTTCAAAGCTAGGCTTTTGGGTTGGCACCTGGTTTTGTGCAGCAATATTACTACTACACGCAATTACAAAACAGTTTTTTTCAGAGATTTATAAACTTTTCCTCAGACTCAGAGCAATTCACACCTACCATATCTAAACCAATGTTGTATTAATTAGCTGAAAGCATAGAAGACTCTGGCATCAACCTTCAGGACTCCTATTTTTTTGTTACAAAAGTCATTGTATTGACACTTGGATACATGAAACAGCTACATAGTAAAGAAATATTTGTTCAGGCTTCTCAAGAAGGAGGAAAGCAGTGTTGTTAAGGAATGCAGAGGCCTTTTCTACAGGTCTTGGTAAATATTTGTTCTGAAACAGTGGGAGGCCAGTAGATCTCAGAAACAAAGTAAGAAATACAGAACCGCCAGACTTTGGTGAACCTAGAGCATGAGACAGATGCCAAAATAGAATAATTCCTAGAAATTATGAGTCAAGGTAGAGCCCAGGTGCTTAACAGCAAGGTAAGTTATTTATGGAAAGAAAAATAAAAGTATGTAATACCCACACCAGAATTCAGAACACATCTGAGTTTGTAAAGTTGTGGGCTAAAACAGATGAGCTACAATAAAGAAACAGGCAGCAAGGCAAGAACACAGGTATCTGTGAATCAAGTACCCAGGGTGGCATTCCAAAACACAGAATAAAGAAGGCGTATTTTTTTTTAATTATTGTGGTAGCCACAGGTACCAGTAAAAAGAACTTGTGGAAAGGAAATCATCTACTCCGGCCAGGAGCCTTAGCATTTCTACAAGAGCACAAACCAATTCCATAGCAGAACAGCCTTTCTGAGAAGTAAACAACTGCATCTGGACAAATGAAGGGAAGTGCCCGGCAAATCTGAGCAAGTAAGCATCACATAAAAAGTACCTTGCCCTCTCCATTTAGCCTTTTCCTTTTTTGGAGATGGACTGATTTTAAATGAACACTGTCCACCCATTTCTGGATCCATTCTATGAGTTCTGTATGAAATATTTGCAGGCTTCTTCTTTAATTCATACCATTTCCCACCCCCTGGTCTTGAGGCTCTAGGGTGGATTAGGAGTGTGATAGAACCGAGTTAAGTAGAATATCAAGGAAAAGACCAGAGGTCAAGGTGTCCAAGCTTTAATCTCTGCTGCACAATCCACTGAGAGTTTGAAATGAGAGAAGTCTTTAAATTTGAAAAGTTGCTTTAGAGTCCTCATTTTAAAGAGACCAGGGAAGCCTTTATTCTTGGGAATCATCTATGAATTTTTGGTTTAATCAGGACATTAATACTCAAATTTAAGAGAAGACTATCAAACAAATCTGTTCTTTCTTCAGGAGCCAGTTGCTTTAATAACATGTGCAACAACAGATCTTTTAAAAACATTCTACCAAGAATGAGAAGCCAATTTTTAATAATATATTTTATTCAATAGACATTGTTCCAGTAAAAAGCCTTGACTAACAGCCCTAACAAAATACTTTTTATAATTTTGGCCATAAATTCCTCTCTGTGATTATGAACAGTTTCAATTATTACTACTACAATGACTCAAATGGATAATAATGTTACAATAATAATACTTAACTTCTAAAAGCTTCCTGTTGGCTTGGTACTTTCATTTTCCTATCATTTCTTCAATTGTGATGAACAAATAGGTATCAAATGATTCTCTAGGTCATTTGAAAGAACTATTAGAATAGTCTAATAGTCCTCCTAGGACTGTCAGCAAAATTTGATTTGAGGATCTCTTGATTATTTTCTGTGTTGTGTCTTTGGTGCTGAGAAATAAGATTTAGTATGTCTCATAGCTCTGTTTATGGTCAGATTAATATCAAGGAAAATAGATATTCTGAGTGGAAGAAAGGGAAATTTGCTCTTTATCATGTGAGTTTTCCAAAGCAAAATATTCACAAGTAATGATGGAAGATCAAACATTACTGGTACTGTAACTTTTTTATTAATAAAAAAAATTTTTTTAAGTATTTCTACAAAAATACCTTGAAGGCATACAAAAATAATTTTTAGTTTTTTTTAACCAATCAGACATGTTTATGAAAAATGGGATGTTGTCATTTCAAAACTCTATAAGGAAATTTATTTTGTGATCATTTTATTAATAAATTCATTGCAAGAGAAGCCCCCTTCTTTGTCTTACTACAGAATTTTCTCTAGAGCCGTAGTAGGCTTATAAAAATATAAATACTACATTATGCTAGAAAGTAGGATAATTCCCTTGAAAACTCTCCAGGATTTTTTCTAGTATCTTGTTCTTTAGTAAGTTAAAGAGAAGGAGCAAATTAGCTACAAAGTGTAATTCTACTCAGAAGTACTATTGCACTTTAGTGTTGAATCTATACCTCAAAATAAAAGCCTTCAAATATCAGCTCAGAAAATGAGGTGAGAAATCAGAACACACCTTTATGCTGAGAAAGTTATCTCCAATCTTCCTGTTGTGTTTATTTAGGTATTACTGAGTGCTTATTTAGGCTTTTCAAAAATGAGAAGCCACTGTTCACAGAAAGAACTAGAAAGTATTTTATTGATAAAACAATCTCGGGACACCTGGGTGGCTCAGTCTGTTAAGCAGCTGTCTTTGGCTCAGGTCTTGATCCAGATCCCAGGGTCCTGGGATTGAGCCCTGCCTGCATAGGCCTCCCTGCTCAGCGGGGAGTCTGCTTCTCCCTCTGCCCTTCCCCCAGCTCATGCTCTCTCTTGCTGGCTCTCGATCTCTTTCAAATAAATTAATTAATTAAAATCTTAAAAAAAAAAAAAGAACAATCTCAAAATCTGTTGACTCTTGTGGCAGAAATCCCTACTGTTCTCTTTTAACTAAATGAAAATTTTAATCCTGCCCCAATGGAAGAGAAAACTTTTGTGAATGGCAGTGTTCAGTCAGTGGCATCTACTGCTGATGTTACTTCAATTGAGAAAAAGCAGCAGGTGTATAAAAATAGCAAGAATGTTATAAAATTTCCATTTGGTCCTCTAAATGTATAGATCAGTGACCAAGATTCTCAAATGTTCTAAGAAATATAGGTAAGAGACAAATGTCACTGATAAAAAATATCCTTTCAAGTAAGAAAAGCCCCCTTTCAAACCAAAGTAAGACAAAAGATGTTATGACATGATCATATACTCTAACATAAATTCCCTTTTCCTCTTATATTTCTCTTAAAAATTCCTTTCTGCTTTCCATTTTCCTTTATATATTTCTCCAGTTTTTGCACCATTTTTTTACTACACTGCTCCTTTTATTCCTTTCTCATTTCTTGACATTTTAAAATCTCATCTCTTTGTCTTTTCCTCATTTTTACTCACACCTGCTGTGAATCTTCTCTTTGTACAGCACCAGAGTAGGTTCAACACTTTTGTGCTTTCGTTTAGAAATAGTGTAAGTTATCCAAAAGGAGATATCTCAAAGATATCTCAAGACCTAGCAACCAAAAAGAAAATCATAACAAAATTTTGAATCCTACTCAAGTAATGAAATGCTTTTCAGTACAACCGTGATCAAGAAATAGGACTAATTAAATTACCAACATTGTTGGCAGAGAGAATCAAAGAGGATTTCATAGAGAAATGAGGTATTATCCAATTGAAAAGGAACTAGTATTGGCCATTCCACTAATTCCTGAATTCAGGATTAATCTTCATACCTCTAACTCTGAGCATAGTGATTTTTCCATAATTAGTACTTAATAAATACGTATTGAATTTCATTAAACTAATATCTAACTTGAGTCAAGTGTCCAACCACTATCAAAACTGCCTGTTTAATTAAAACAAAGAAAACAGAAAAAACTGCCTGGTTCATTAGATGCCTATATTTCTTGTGATGAGTTTCTTATATTCATGTATAGGAAAGAATAATGAAAAATAGTCATCTTAACACTGGCAAATTGTAATTGCTAATGACTACTGATCATCTACTATATTCAAGTATCTCCTGTAAAGACCATTAAATTATTTCCAAATTTTCCAACAATATATTGAAGGAGGTATTCTGAGGCTGATTTAACAGATTAGGAAACAATCCCAAGATTTTGAGTAGCCCATTTAATTCATCTACTAAGTAAAGGAGTGAGGGTCCAGATATGTGCCTGTCTGGCACTAAACCTCTTGCTTTCTTATTACCCCCACACCGCAAGTGTAACTCTAGGAACAATAGACAGGATTGGAGGCTAGTGCTACAAAAGGAGATTCTGAGGGTTAAAACAATTAATACAACTTGTAAAAATAAATATTTTTTACAAATTTCCATTTCAACAAGTCAGGCATTCTAGTCATTTATCTTTGCATGTAGAGGGACACACTGTTTGAAGTTGTATTCAATCAGAGGTATGTCCCCAATGTGCCTGCTGTCATCTCCCACTTGATTATAGGAAAACTAAAATATGCAGCCAAGTATGCAAGCTTACCAGCATTGGTTACATCTTCCTCCTTATTTACTGCTTGAAAGTATGCCCCTTTCTTTGGCAAACAATACACTTAGTTAAGAATAACTCTATTATCCTCCTGTAAACAGGACTACTGCAGAGGTGACACTCAGTTCCTGCAGCAGAGGCAAGCAGATGGCACTTCATGGCTCCCCACTGGCCAGGCCACAGAGTGGCTTTGATGGCAGCCAGTTGCCTGCCCTCTCAGGGTGAGACATACGAATACAGCTGCTCTTTGGAGAGAGAGTCGGGCAAGAGAAGCAGAAAAATGACTGTCTAGAGGGGAAAGAAGTAGGAGGGAGGAGGCCAGGACAACAGGCTCACTTAGAATTGGTTCATTTTACCAAATAATTGCTGCAGAGGAATAAAGACCATTGATATACAGTCTCAGTTTTGTCTTGGGACAAAGCATAACATTCAATCTGACGTCTGGGCTTCTTGCCCATAATAAAACGTATCGCATAATGAGACTGATTTCCTGCATAAAAAAGAGGTGAATAATTTTTATTTCCAGTGCAAATTATCACCATTAGTTCACAAAATGCTTTCCTTGTTCAGGAATTACAGGAAGGAGGAGATGTCAAAACAGAACATAAAGGAGAAGCAATTTAAATATATTACTAAATCATAATCCTTTTATGGGACTCTATAGTTTACCAAACATTTCCACCATTATTTGGCTAAATTGGACCAAACCCAAACCTTTTAAGACAGTGTCTATTATCCTTCTTTTACAGGTGAGAAATCTAAGACCAGTTGGGTTATATAACCTGTCTAAGGTCTCTCTGGTGTGTTGGTTAATTTTATATGTCACCTTGACTGGCCAGAGGGTGCTCAGATTAAACATTATTTCTGGGTGTGTCTGAGACAGTATTTTCAGATGAGATTATCATTTGATTTGATGCATTCTACATAGACTGCCCTCCCCAATGTGGGTGGTCATCATCCAATCCACTGAAGGCCTATACAGAACAAAAGGCAAAGGAAGGAGGAATTCATCCTTTTTTTTTTTTTTTTTTTTTTAATGCCTCACCATTTGAGCTGCACCAGCATCTCATCTCATCTTCTCCAGTCCTCAGACTGGGATTTACAACATCAGTATGCCAGGTTCTCAGGGCTTCCAACTACAACTATTACTAGTAGTAGTAATCTCCTTCTAGTTCTGTTTCTGGAGAACCCTGATTAATAGAAAACAAAGAAGCTGAGAATTTACCAGGAACTTCAGATATAAAGTCTGGGAATACACTTTCCATATACTATATAATTTTCCAACCACATATTTCCCTTTTTGTTGTTGTTGTTTTTAAAGATTTTTTTTAATTTATTTTATTAATAAGAGACACGGAGAGGGAGGGAGAGACAGAGACAGAGACAGAGAAAGGCAGAGACACAGGCAGAGGGAGAAGCTCCATGCAGGGAGCCCGATGTGGGACTCAATCCTGGGTCTCCAGGATCATGCCCTGGGCCAAAGGCGGTGCTAAACCACTGAGCCACCTGGGCTGCCCTGTATTTCACTTTTGAAGAAGCATTTGTAGAATCAGCTACATCTCTCTTATATTACCACAGCCTGGGCATGTGATCTGTGCAGTTTCACGAGGTCCTACAACCAGAAGGCCCCTGCACCATTTTTTTTTTTAAGAAGGCCCCTGCACTTGATTCAATATCTTGCTGTCACCATCTTGATATCTGAACAAGGTGCCCCACATAGTCACCTTTTACTGTGGCCAGCCTACCCACAACACCCTGCAGAACCCTACTAGTATAGGTCACACTGAACTTTGATGGTGGGTCTGGTAATCTACTGTCTCCAGCAGATAGCATCCTTTTCTGAGTGGGCTTCTAAGATCTCTATGATGGGCTCCCATTACCTCTGATCCCATCTCAGCCCTTCACAACTCTCCACTCCAGCCACATTGCCTCCTACTACCCTGAGCACCACCTCCTCTACCAAAAACACTTTTTCCCCAGATATTCCCATGCCTTACTCCTCCCTCTTCATTTCTCTCTTCAAATGCTGTTTCAACAAAGAGGCCTTCTCTGACAATGATAATTAAAACAATGCTCCTTTTGCCACCCGATCATTTACCCTGCTTAATTTTTCTTGATAGCACTAGGGTACCATCTTAAATGATGCATAGTCATTGGTTTAGTTTTCATCGTTGTTCTGGGCTGAATGTACCCCTCAAAATTGATATGTTGAAGCCCTAACCCCCAGTATCTTAGGATGTGACTGTATTTGGAGATAGGGACTTCAAATAAGTTATTAAGTTAAAAAGAACCTGTTGGAATGGGCCCTAATCAAAGCTGACTAGTGTCCTTATAAGAGGAGGAAATTTGGACACAGAGAGAGACACCAGGGGCATTCATACATGGAGGAAAAAATCATTTGAGGACACAGCAAGAGGGTGCCATCTGCAAGACAAGGAGAAAGGCCTCAGGAGAAACTAAATCTGCTGATACCTTGATCATGGACTTCTAGCCTCCGGAACTATGAGAAAATAAATTTCCATTGTTGAAGCCATACTGAGGGTAGCATTTTGTTATGACAGCTCAAGCAAACTAATACAACTGTTTTTGCCATCCACTAGAATAGGATGTCTCTGAAAGCAGGGATTTTGTTTTGTCCACTGCTGTAGGCTGAATGCCAAGCAGTAGACACAGTAGATATTTTTAAATTGTTGAATAAGCAATGAATGATTTCATAATTACTTAAGAGGAACTTGAAGGGAATCTTCAAATACTTTGTGGTACCAAAATGTTTTATTCTATGCTACTTGAATTAATTATGCCATACAAAGAGACTTGGAAACCATTTTGTTAAACAAAGGTTTTCATTGTAATAGGACTTGACCAGCTCTGTGTTTTTACCTAGGCTTACAAAGCAGCCACTAATGGATTATGTCAGGACCAAGAAACCGAGGATCACAACATGCTCAAAGGAAGGCTATTGTCACAGTATTTGTTATTAGAAAAATTACAAAAAACAACCTACAGCAAAAATCAATCAGGAACTAAAAGGATACCACACAACCTGCCTTCCATGCATTTCTTTGATAGCCAAGCTCAGTTACAACTAATTACTTTTAACACTTCTAAAGCTATATAACCATGGCTTCATTCAACACACAACACATTCAAATTGCTACATGGTCCTCAGATTGTGTCAATATTACCACAGCTTTTGTCCTCACATTAACAGGACAAAGCAAGAGAGTAGCAAATTACCAATCAACGCATTGATTGATAGTCCCACGGTTCTCTTGATTCCTATACCTGGGGTGGCTAATATTCTCTAAGAGACAACAGATATTGAGCTTTTCAGGCATTTCTGCCTCTGATGACATTTTGACATGGGCAGTTAGAGTCTGATATCTTCCACCCGGTAGGTAAATGGAACAACCTGAGTATCCTGGGCACAGGATATATCTGTTTGCTGCCCAGACCTAAAGGAAATATTATACAGATGTTCAGGGTTTCTATTTATAAATGTGTGAGATCAAAAAGAAACTGAAATTATGGTATAAATTTCAGAGTGACTACTATGTTACACTTGGCTTCCTCAGAAATCTTATTTCCATGCCACTAAAAAACGGGGAAAAAATTAGTTGTACAAAGGCTACCTAATGTCAGCTACTCTGGGAAGCTTATTAATACCTTAAACCAATTAATTATCACCTAAAGCTTTGGAGTAACTATTCTTACCAATAGAAGGCAATGAATCTAAAGTTCAGAAAGCTCAAGAACTTGTTCAAATTGTACACTTAGGAAGTGAGAGTAATGGGCATGTTCTCAGCATTCCAATTGCTGGTGAAAGAAGCTATTTCCTTCTTTTAGAAAGCCCCCCGTATCCTGTTCCCAGCCTTTGAGATTTGGTTGGGGCAGATTTAACAACTCGTTCTGAGGAACGGACATGTAATGTAGGTTCCCTTGTCCATAAATAAGAGAATGAGAATAATACCTGGGATTTTTACAGAAATTGCTAAACAAGTTGGATGTCACACTAGACCTGCTACATGTTATCACAGGAAGAAAACCCAGCTAAGAATGAAATTACCACAGAGAAAAGCAAAGCAAAAATGGAAAGAGATGGTTGAGAGAAGGAGCAGAAGAGAGAGAGAGATTACAAAAACAAAGTTTGACTCCTGTTCCTAGCCATCCCAGAGAGCTCTCACCTGTATACATTCTAGGCTTTTCAGTTAGTCTGTTACTGAATTTTTTTTTACCTAAAGCAAATTTAAGTATATTTTGCTTTTGTATCTTGTCACATGCAATTAGGAGTCCCACAGAATACCTAGGATAGGGATTGATACTATTTTTAATCAATCGTATTCATTTTACAATTTTATCTTCCCATGATTAACCCAAGAGTTTAGGCTTTATTTTATTTAGTTTATTATTGATAAAAAGACAATTTAACTCTCCTACTTTCAATCTAATAGTAATAATCATCAGAATGTCTACATGCTTATACAACAGAGTGTAGTGTCAAATCTATGAAATGAAGTAATAAGTATATGAAGAGAACAATATCTTCTGATCCTCTTGGCAGCTGCTAAAGTATTGCCATAGCAAACCAAGACTTGGAGAGTTCAGGGGACTTGACCAAAATCACTCAACTAGTTAGGGGAAGTGAGAACTTGACCACTCATCATTCTTCTATACCAAATACCTTTTGGTATTAAAGAGACAGATAACCAGAATAAGTGCCCTTTCTAATAACTTATAAAGCTCTTTTTTAAAAAAATGAAAATAAAAAATAAAGCCCTTCAATCAGTTTAAGATAGGCAAAAAAGCTTCAGAACTAACTAAAGATCCTAAGTGTAGGGGCCTAATTTCTAAGTTAACTAGACAATTAAAATTTTTCCAACATCCATTCAGCTTTATTTTGAGGAACAGAATTTTTTTCCCAAATGGAATCTTGCTTGGTATCTTATTATATAAAATAGTTGAATATTTTAAAACATATGTATAAGCTTATATACATAAATGTCCTATTAAGATAAATGAATAAAGAAAATGAATGGACTTTGATAAACATTCATTTTGAAAACAGGTACATATGACAGGTACAGCCCTATATAAGCTTTACATATAATTTATTTCTAATATTTTTGCAATTTGTTTTATGGTTGAAGAAAAGCCATCATTCCTGTAGATAAATATCTGCAAAATGAGAATAGGATTGTTTATTTACAATCTATCTTCTTTGCCATCTCAGGATACTCTTCAAACAAGAAGAGACTCTTGTTATGTAGAAGAGTGGGGGGGAAAAGAAGGTAACTCCATTGCATAGATTTTTTTTTTTTTTTGCTAGAATAATGATAGCTAATACTTATTGAAAACTTTGAATGTATTCCTTAGGATGCTTTCAATCTCAAGTAAAAGAAAAATTAGGGCAGCCAGGGAGGCTCAGCAGTTTAGAGACGCCTTCAGCCCAGGGTGTGATCCTGGAGACCCAGGATAGAGTCCCACGTCGGGCTCCCTGCATGGAGCCTGCTTCTCCCTCTGCCTGTGTCTCTGCCTCTCTCTCTCTCTCTCTCTCTCTCTGTGTCTCTTGTGAATAAATAAATAAAATCTTTAAAAAAAAAAAAAGAAAGAAGAAAGAAAGAAAGAAGAAAGAAAAAGAAAGAAAGAAAGAAAGAAAGAAAGAAAGAAAGAAAGAAGAAAGAGAAAGAAAGAAAGAAAGAAAGAAAGAAAGAAAGAAAGAAAGAAAGAAAGAAAAATTAACAGTGGTTTAAGCCAGTAGTTAGCAAACTCTAAAGGGCCAAATAAATATTTTAGGCATGTGGGCCACATAGTCTCTGTCACCATTGTACAATTCTGTCATTGCGGCATGAATGCGGCTGTTACAAACAGCCATAGGCAGTATGTAAACATAGGGGTGTGGCTGTGTTCCAATCACACTTTATTACAAAACTGTCAAGAGGGCCAGACTAACTTAGGTGGGCAACTAACAATATTTGCTAGCCAATATTTCAAATACTGTGATGAGTTCTTTACTTAGATAATCTCATTTTACCTCACAAATGCCATAATTATAATAATTTCACATATTAGGAAACCAGAACTTTGAGGAGAAAATCAACTTCCCTAAAGCCACTCAAGTGATTTATGATGAAACTAGGACTCCAATCACAGCAGCTTGAGTTCAGAATCCATGCTCTACTGCCATGAAGTTAACAATTTGGAGAAGGCTTATCATAATCAAAAATATTTTAAATAAAATTGTATTAGCTTTATTTTTTAAATTTTTTTATCTCTATTTTTTTTAAGATTTATTTATCCATTTATGATAGACAGAGAGAGAGAGAGAGAGGCAGAGACGCAGGCAGAGGAACAAGCAGGCTCCATGCTAGGAGCCGGATGTGGGACTCAATCCCGGGACTCCAGGATCACGCCCTGGGCCAAAGGCAGGCGCTAAACCGCTGAGCCACCCAGGGATCCCCCTGTATTAGCTTTAAACATGGAATTCCTGAAGCATCACCACAGATTCTAGAGGAAACTGTCTCAAAATTAGAGTAAATACAGAATATTGTGGTGTGTTTTTAGAACAACAGAACAGTCTGCAAATGGACAGAAGAAGCCAAAAGAAGCTGAAAACCAACAATAAGATCTAGCTACCTGTAAGGAATGGGAGTGAATCCCCCCAGAAAGCAGAGTGCATAGTATAATATACATTTATTTCAAAATATGTTGAGTGAATATGTACATCTTGAATCAAACTTTGACATTAAAAAGTATAATGCTAATTTTATAATAAAACAACTGTATAAACCTCAACATTTACATAAATTCTGTCAAAGGCAGCTTATTTGAACCCTTTCACTCAACCTTTTTAAAAAGTTAATTATTCTGTATTTTTTGACATCCTCAAAGTCATGCTATATTAAATATAATAGACTTAATTCCTTTTCATATTCATTATCTTCATGAAATTTTAAATAGTCCCAGAGCAAACCCCAAATAGAAAGGACTACTGCTTACTCTGCATTTGGCCATCACCAATCAAGACAATTTACAGTAAGGTTCTACACTTCTGTGGTATCATTCCTTTGATAAAACACATCCAGCCATCTAAAATGTAAGACTATGTGACAATGTGTATAATACAAATTAGGTAAATAAAAAGTACACAATGTCTTATCTGATTTGCTTGATAAATATAAAATGGATTAGTTTTTCTCAAAACTCCACTCCTCCTCCAACTCCCCATTGTTACCAAGAACCAGGGTAGACATTTCTTGGTTGACAGTAGATATTTCTAGCCTGGCTTATAAATGATAGACCTAACTAGTTTCTTTCTTCCTCATCTTGACCATCTCCAGTCTTCTAAAATGATGCAAAGTAATTCTTCTGAGACAAAGATCGGATTACACCCGTCTTACATTTAAATATTTTCATGGCCCCTAATGTCTCACATGATCAAGTTTAAACTCAGAAGCAAACTGTAAAGATCCTCTAAACCTTGTCCCTTCCTACCTCTAACACCTCATGCTCTAGCGCCAAAACTACTCACTCTTTCCAAACACGGGGTTATTCATGTGTTTTCATTACTGTTTTCTTCACCTTCAATGGGCTCTCTCAATCTTCTTTAGAATTCAGAAAACTTCAACTCATTTTTCAAAGTCAAATTCAAATGTCTTCCTCCATGAACTTGTCTGTCTTCATTTTCTCCCCATGCTACACTTTAAATATACATTCATTAGAGCCCACTATTCTGTAATCTCAATATTCTGTCTTATTATTTATATTATTTGGCCTAGCACAATGCTAATTAGTTTCCTTAGATTCCTTAATATAATCTGAAAATATAACCATTTCAAGAGAATTATATTTGACTATCTTCCATAGAGGATCTTGGACAAGGCCAAACATCTCTGACATAACATCCCAGAAGATTCATTAAATAATTATGGTCATTGTTTAAATTGCAGATTATGTAATCAGTATATTTGAAAAACAATAGTGGTTCCCTCCAACATGCCCCTGGATGTTACTAAGGTTTTTCAGGCATCACTCTAAAATGCAGACTTTTTAAAGTTAAGTCTCCTTAGTTATGGTCCACTCCACAGCCCTTGTATTGAAGAAGAAAAAATAATGTATCCCAGTAGTACCAAAAACAATTGAACTACACCAAACTGTATGTAAGGCAAATGCCCCCTAACATCTAAAATCTCATTTTTTTTACAGTTCTGACCTTCACTTTCCTTCTCTAAAAGGTGTTCCCAGGTATTCTTGGGTGCCCAGAAATAGAAAACACACTTTATAAATAAGTACTTTCCCACCAGCCTAAATTTATGCCTGCTGGAATTATTACCAGGAATTATGATTTCCTGCCATATCTGAGATAGTGCAATATTGAAGATACAGAGGCTACCAAGTTACTCAGCTGCAGAGTAGGAGAACGTTTCTCTTTCCTTTGGGTTTACATCTGCTGGAGGAGGTTTGCAAAACTGTGCTATTTGTTTTTTAGCAACTTGGATATTTGACCTAATCCCACAGTTGTCTTTGGGATTCACATGTAAATCAAGGGAGTTTGGTTTTAGGGAATTGTTCTAAATGGGAAGCATTATCTGCACTTGCCTCTTTTTAGCAATTGTGAAGGCTTCCACTTTCCTTCAAATTTACCTCCTCTCAGTATTAAACCTTCCAAGAGGCACTGAGTCCTCAGGTGATTGTTTTCTACCAGCTTCACCCTACATATTGGCCAGGCCTTTCTCGGCAAGTCTGATTCCCCTTAGATTGAAGCTGCATTACTAGCTAAACACATAAAACTGTGTTCCTGGCACATATTTAGATGTTCAATAACGATGTGTCATATAAATACATAAGAATGAAGTCAGATTGATGCATAATTCACTATGTCAATCAACAGGTTCCAGCTCTTGATTTCTTCCCTATAGCGTTGATCCTTGGGTATTTCAGTGTTTTCTTGATGGCTTTCAAACTCATCTCTATCATAACCAGAAAGTGTTCTCTCCTCAGATGTCTGGTGCCTTTATCAGTATTACACTCTTACTATTCCTGTGAATGGCCAGTGTAACGTGGACCATAGCTCTCAGTTCACGAGATTCGAAATTGGTCAACCCAATCTCTAGCTCAGATGCATACATGATTCAAGCTTTGCCACTCAGAGTCATAAGCACTCAGAGATGATTCATAGTCATTTTTTCAGAGTCCAGCCCAATGAATCCCAGTGCTCTGAACAATGGCTGAAACTATTAGGAAAAAGACCCTTTGTTTCAATTGGAGCAGCCAAACTGTAAAGATAAAAACCTAGACTTATCACTGGCTTCTTTTTCTAAGACTTGAGAAAAGCCTGCCTGAGAAATAAAAAATGGAAAGCAAACCAAGAGATGGGGAGACACGAATTCCAGACATATGTGAGGCCTTTATCCAGTTGTTCTTACACTCAGAATTATCCCTCCAAATTTTTTGGTTGTGTAAGTCAATAAACTCCCTCTTTTGTTGAAACCAATTTGAGTTCCTTAGTCCAGTTTTTGTCACTTGCAACAAAAATACACCACCAATATGATAAAAAAAGTTTTGCTCATGTTTTCTGAATTCTCTGAAAGATATTCTAATTAATGCCTTCCCCTAGAATCAACATTTTGGGTTCTGCCCAGCACTATTAGTCATATTCATTATTTAGACCACAGGTCAAAAAAATTCCATAGTAGTACATATATTTTTTAAAGCATAAGTCTAAAATGAATGTGATCATGACTACTTCTGGTGGCTCCATGGTGGCAGGTTATATTTTCCAAAATTGGCCACAGCAATATTTCTGGTTCCACATGTGCTTTCAGCATGTTGCCACTCTCTATTCAGAGACTGATTCTATTTTCCTAACCCTACACAATAAGCTGGACTTTGTGAAGCCCTACATGAATAGAAAGCAGCAGAAGTGATAATGCATGACTTTTTGAGCTAAGTCATAAATAGCAATATATGTTTCCCTTCATTCTCTCTCTCCCTCTTGCTCTCCTTTTCTCTTTATTATTGGAATCCAGTACCATTTTATGAGGAAGACAAGGTTTATCAAAGAGGTTCTCCGTGGGTGTTCTGACCAACAATCCCTAGTAAATCCCCTGGCATCAACCATGTGAGTGAATAAACCTTCAAATCATTTCCAGTCCTTATTCTCAATTCTTTCAGCTGAGGTTCCAGATGTTACAGAGCAGAAACAAGACATGGTACCTCATCTTAATTCCTGACTCATGAGACAAAATGAATGATCATTGTTGTTTTAAGCCACTAGATTTTGGGATAATTTTTGTAAACAGCAGTAGATAATGAATATTCCCATCTCTGTTAATAACTGTCTTAATTCTCATTATTTTTCTGAGACCTACTTTGTACAGTTGTACTGGCTACCCCATATATTAAGGCACTTAACACAGCCCTCAATCTCCCAACTTTTACCAGCTTCTTTTACTCTTTCTCTCTATAGATCTCACGCTATGAAAACTTATCTACTTAATAAGCTCCACTATACACACATCAATTTGCTTTTATTTTTCTCATTAATCAGATATTTCATAACTTTGATCAGGATAAAATAATCAGATTTGCCTCACTGCAATTCCAATCAATATAATTCTAGTCAAAAATCAAAATCGAGAATTTTAGGTTGTGTAGCCTTATCAGAAATATTTTTAATATTTTTTAAAGATTTTATTTATTTATTCATGAGAGACTCAGAGAGAGACAGAGAGAGGCAGAAACACAGGCAGAGGGAGAAGCAGGGTCCATGCAGGGAGCCCAATGTGGGACTCGATCCCGGGACTCCAGAATCACACCCTGGGCCGAAGGCAGGTGCTAAACCGCTGAGCCACCCAGGGATCCCATTTTTTTTTATTTGTTTATTTATTTATTTAGTTAGTTAGTTAGTTTGTATTTTTTTTAAGATTTTATTTATTTATTTATTCATGAGACATAGAGAGAGACAGAGACAGAGAGAGGCAGAGACACAGGCAGAGGGAGAAGCAGACTCCATGCAGGGAGCCCAACGTGGGACTTGATCCCGAGTCTCCAGAATCAGGCCCTGGGCTGAAGGCGGCGCTAAACCGCTGGGCCACTGGGGTTGCCCGGGGTCCTATATTTTTAATATTAAACATATGAATAGGGGCACCTGTGTGGCTCAGTCAGTTGAGCATCCAGGTCATGATCCCAGGGTCCTGGGATTGAGCCCACATCAGGCTCTTTGCTCAACAGGGAGCCTGCTGATTCTCCCTTTCCTGCTTCCCCTGCATATGCTCTCTTTTTTCTGGCAAATAAATAAATAAAATCTTTTAAATAAATAAACATATGTATATGCAGCCTTAAATTAAAAACCATTGCCATAGATTAAAAAAATAATAATAATCCTAAATTGAATACTGAAAGTAAAGGTGTTATCACCACTAATAATACTTGTTACCTTAAGAACTAATTCAATGGAAACAATGAAGTTTTTAACCACCTTATAGATTTTTAGAGTATATAAACAGTAATCTTTGAAAAGTTGTCTAATGTGAACCAGCAGTAAGAAAGCATTGCCAAACTGACATTGCTTAGCACACTGTACGTTTATTTTGCCTACACACCCACAATTTATCCCACATTTTGAAGAAACAGCTAGTCAGCTCAAACAACAACTAATAACTAGGTTTTAAAAAATCTAATGGTTTTGTTTGCCTGGATTGAGCAGGTGTTTAAATAACTAATCCAGTCAAAATTGTCAATAGAGCATGAGTCTGAATTTCATTCTCCACTTGCCCTTTCTACAATCTCTCTCTTTTTTTTTTTTTTTTTGGAAGTGTTTTTACATTCAATCCAATTCAATAAATATTTATGTAACAGTAGAAAAGGTGCTGGGGATATAGAAAAATATAACCCAGCCAAAGTCTTGCCTCAGGGAGTACATAGCTTAGAGGGCAATACAGATGAGGAAAGGTTATCCCAAAGAATGGAGGAGAGTCACTTTGGAAGACTGCACAGATTGTCATAATAATTCCTCCCATCCTCTACCACTGCCCTCTGCAAAGTGCCTATGCCAATCCTGCCATCAGGAAGTGACATCAATTTCTCAATTACTTGAACCTGGGTCTGCTCGTGTGACTTCCTTTAGCCAGTAGAATATCTGCAAACATAACACAGGAAGAGAACTGAAAAGTGCTTATGTCTTATCCTAGATGTGATTGCAACTCTGAAACCTCTATATGAATGAATCTAAGTTAGTCTATGGAGGAGCGACACAGAGAAGACTCAAGGATTTGACAACCTGCTGGATTATCAGACACATGAGTTAAGGTCACATTGGACCATCCAGCCCCATTCAAGCATTCAGCTCCAGATGACTTGGGTTGCATGAGTGAGCCCAGGCAAGACAAATGACCGCAATACCACCCAACCTAGCCTGGCCCAAATTGCTGATCCAAATGATTATAAGCAAATAAATGGTTGTTGTTTTAAACTACTAAGGTGTAGTGTGGTTTGTTCTGCAATAACAAATAATACAGCAACCAAATCTACACCTAGAAGGAGAAAACAAAAAGAATTTTTTTTTTAATTTCTTAAAACCTGTATACTAAAGAAAGAAAAATGACAGGAAGAGGCAGCAGAAAAACTTAAATTCTGAGAGAGAAGAGAGACAGCTTTCTTTACAATACAGCAGATTTTGATTATGGCCATGATTCCAGGTGGATAAAGTAGCAGGGTACAGATGCCAGCCTCTGAAATAGCCCCTTTTGACCCTATGCGACCCCCACAGAATATGGTAAAAATGACAGGGTGTATCTTCTGAGGCCAGATCAAGTACTGCAGCTTCTACCCTGGTTTCTTGGATGGCTCACTCTGACAGAAGCCAGCCACCATGCCAAGAGGACAGATACCCATTAGCCTCATGGAGTGGCCCATGTAGACATGAAGAAAAGCCTCCCACTCACAACTAGCACCAATTGGCCAGTCATGTCAGGATGCTATCTTGAGAGTGGATCCTCCAGCCTCATTCAACACTTTAAATGACTATAGGCCCAGCCAGTATCTGACTGCAACTTCATGAAAGTCCTTGAGCCAGAACTTTCCAAGCAAGCCACAAGCAAATTTTTAACCCACAGAAACTATAAGAGATATTAATTAAGTATTATTATTATAAGCCACTAAGTTGTACCTTGATTAGTTATGTAGCCATAGTAACTAATACAAGGGATCTGGCCATTACATTGACAAGTCCTAAGAAGAAGGAATACATATAGCAATTGTTCCCGTGTTCATCATATCCCTGCTTCAATTTTCAAAAACACAGGATCACAGATCACTCTCTAGGAAATCCTCCCAAAAAGCTGACATTCCTATTAATTCAACAGAGAGAAATTAGCTAAATGAATTATTTTTAAGTGATTTTAAACACCAAGTCTAACTCACAATGTCTTTTTTCATTCATGAATAATTCAGCAAGTGTCAAGTAAGAAGTTGGGGGAGTAGAGAAGATCTGGGACTTACATCTTCAGTAGTGTTGTTGTGTCATTATAAATCATTTCTGTTCTTTCCTATTGCTTAAAAGCTTTACATTTTAGAAGTAGTTTGTATTGGTAGAGTCCCTAAGGAAAATAAAATTCTTATGACAATGATAATCATAATGTGATGTGATGAAATATCTTTCCCTAGAGTTTTTGAAAATCAGATAGGTTAATGTCACAGAAAATGGAAGTTCTTTTTGAAAGCAGGGAGTTGGTGGGGGGACCTTTCAAGGTCAGCCTGACTCCAAACACTTTCCATAGAGTTTCCTCACCTATGATTCCTAACACTCAAATTTATTATCCTTAGCAAGGAAGTAAGGGACAAAGCATAGGCCATGGAGAATCATGGAGTTACATCCTCCTCTGACTTTGCCACTTTGTCTTAGCTTTGCCATTGTACTAGATTGTAGGATCTAGGTAAGTATGATAATCAGCCTGTACTTCAATTTTCTCAGATGTAAGGGAAATAATAATAGAGAAGAAACACTCCTATCCTCTAATCATTATGTGAGCATAAAATTAAGTACATACATAAATATTTTTTTTAATCTAGCCATGTATAAATATCAATTCATTGGACAGTCTTTTGGCTTAGAATCAAGATCTTTCCTTTGAGATTTTAAAATGTTTTTAAGTGGAATGAAAATTTAAGTACAAAGCAGTTGTTAGAAAAAAACCTTTTCGGGGATCCCTGGGTGGCTCAGCAGTTTGGCACCTGCCTTTGGCCCAGGGCGCGATCCTGGAGTCCCGGGATCGAGTTCCACATCGGGCTCCCGGCATGGAGCCTGCTTCTCCTTCTGACTGTGTCTTGCCTCTCTCTCTCTCTATCATGAATAAATAAATTTTTTTTTAAAAAAAAGAAAAAACTTTTCTAGAGTTTTATAATTTTATTATTAATAGCGTCACTCATACCTAATTTATGTGATTTTTTTCAACTTGCCTTTATTCAGTCAGCCTTTCCATCCAGTTTAGTTTTCATGGAAATAATAATCCTATTTCCACATTTCATTGGTGTATACAGTCATTAAAATAATTATAGAACTGTGATAACATGTTCAGCTGGTATAAACAGGTTTGGAAACTATACTTCTATAAACACACCCTTAAACTATTGATAGCAGAAATGTGCAAGCATGCTAGAAAGTAGCCCACTGTCGTTAAGTACCAAAGATATAGTACTCATGAGTATCAGTCTATACATGTTACAGAAGTAACAGAGAACATCAGTTACCTTGCTAGGGAATATAGATCTGTTAAGAGAGCTTCCACCATGTCTAGTGTGGTCTGTAGAGTCAGAAAACCCTGAGTGTACATGCCCCCTGCCTTTTTCTAGCATTGTGACTTTGGACAGATGCAACATCTCTGAATTCCCATGTTCCTACTAATATAGTAGGAATCATGACAATACTGAGAAAAGCAATGTAACTTGTGTGTTGGGGTTTCAGTCTATGTCTGTCATTTACCAGATGTACAATCTTTAGCAAGTTAATCTCTCAAAACCTGTTTTCTCCTTTATAAAATGGCACTAAGAATTGTACCTACTTTATAGAGTTGTTGTGAAGATTTGGTGAGAAAATACACATAAAGCAATAAACTTAACAATTGGTAATTTGTAAACACCAAATATCAGTTGCTATTGCTTTTGCTAGAATTGGGAAAATTAAATTAGGAATGGATCCAAAGTATCTCATAAAGTTTCCAGTCCATAGTAGCCACTCAATAACTGGTAATATTAAATTCATTTTAGTAAATGTTAATTTTATAATAGTTAAAGAGTAATATCACCATTCTTTTCATGGATGATATATTATAGAAGCTTAGTAACTTCAGGACATGAATCTAACCTTAGAAATAACCTCTACACTTAAAATGCCAATTAAACTCTCTAGTTCATACTGTATCCCAGCTACAAATTCATTTTACCACATATACACACACACACACAAATAAATAAGTCACTATGTCTTAGCAATTAAGAGACACACTTCATCCTGAAAGTCATACATATTAGATAATACTTAGTCCAGAAAGAATTCTAAACCCACTGGTGTGCTTCAATGCCCTTAATAGAAAAAATTAAGTTTTTTCACTCTTTAAATTACTAAAAAATTTCAGAATTCTATGTATAAATCTAATACATTTTACTGGTACATTATACTATCATCACCTGCAAGAGAGCTAACCGCACCTATTACTAGCTTATTTACAAGAAGTAACTACTATTCTAATGTTCTTTCTAAAATACACAGTCCTATAAAATGGCTAATAAATATTTTGATAAGCTACTTTTGAAAACAGCAATATAAAAAGACTCCCTATATCTTTATGTTTATGTTACTTACAGCACCTCCACAAATGCTCATACACCTGAACTCACACATCACCACACCAAAGCAAAGGAAAGGAGTGCCTCATCTGAATGTTTCCTGTGGGGTTACAGAGCCTTTAGGAAAGAGGGGGTCAAGTGTATTTTAAACAATGGCATCTCCTTAGCTTCAATTTTCAACAAGAACCCCTAAAAAAGAAAAAGAATCTAAACCGTCTCTGTAATTTTCTGGTGAGAGCTGAGAATGCTCGCTCATTCACACACAGGCTATTCGCCTTGCTGCTCTTTGCTGAGTATAAAATTGATCCATCTGTCCAACTTGTCTTATCATTTTTCATAAGTTGCTCATATTCAAATTAGCCAATAGACACTATACCTAAAATCATTAGGCCCTGAAAGCAAAATACGTAATTAAGGCATGCCCTCCCCACCCCCACTTCTACAGTGAAAGCACTCCACAGCATTTGGTGAAATTGTTGCTTTTAAGTTTGCTTTGTGAAGAAGGATTTGGTGACTCCTGACCCTTGAGGGTTGTTCTTTGACCCATCACTTTTCTCTACCATCTGGCCTGTTTACTTGAAGCAAACGCCTTGGGTCAGAGGGCAGAGCAGACATGTGGAGGGACAGCTTTGTCATAAAAGCAATAAAGAATGAGTAGGCGCTTCAGAATATAGCACTGTGCATTTTGTTCAGCTGCTGAGCAGAATGAGGTAAGGGTAGTCATATGGCTAAAAACAAAATAAATAAAAAGTCAGTTATCACACAGCCCAGCAGACGGGTAAAATGGAAGATGCCTAAGTTCAAAATCTGAGTGTTGTTTCCTTTTCCATTTCTGGGAGAGTTACTTTTTATGCTTTACTGGGCACATTACTAAACAATATGTTACACCAGACACAAGGGGGAAAGTAGTTTATAGGCTAAATTAACCAGATTGATTATTCAGGAAGAGTGTTGATAGTCCAATAATCCCCAAGCAACAAAATTAGAGATAGATAGGATAGAGTAAGGAACTAAAGATCAGGTAATCAATTTTTTCATATCCAGGGCCCATAGTATAATGAGATAATAATGATGATTTTATTCTTGATAAATTGAAGCTTTTTGAAAAGAACAACTCAGACGTAAACAGACACCGATTGTGTGCACCCACTTTGGACCCCTCAGACAAGGAGCACTGGACAATGATCCTTTGCCCCTTATTTTGACATTTGTTCCAGACATTAAGTCATATCAAATGAAGCTTTAAAACCTTTAACACAGAAGCTCCTTACCAAAAACCTTAAGTTTCATTTATAAATAACTACCTCTGGCTCCCTTTATATAGCTTCTCTGGATTCTGAAAATCTTCCAAAAGTCTATTTCTTCTCTCTAGGTCACAAAGATTATAAATGATCCTTAATTGATTCAGACACATTTTTCTCCACAATTCTAGAATGTACCAAGAGAAAAGAGGAGATAGAAAACCCAATTCTGCTGGATTTTGGGTGCTGTTCTCACTTGCGTACCTTTGAAGAGTTCAGGAGAAAAGCAATGCCCTGAAATAGGAACTCAAGAATGATTTGTGTTTATATTCACTCTTAATGTAAAGGGGTGAAATCGCTATGAGTCTTGAAGATGAAAATGATTAAAGGGAAGAGTTAGTCAGCAAAAGAAAATGAAAAAGGAATCTTTCTCTCAGAAAAAAAATAATAATAAAACAAAGGAAAAAAGATTAAAGGAAACCTCCTTCTCCCAGTCTGATTGTCAGGGGATAGTTCTTCACATTGCAAATACACTTTGATCCTAGAAAGTCTGCATTTTTAGTCTTTGCCAAGTTGGTAAAAGGGATGTCCCTTGTGGAAGATTTTCTCATATGGAGCTTTTCAAAAAAAAATCATATATATCATGACTTCCATCCCTTGCAACATTTCTCTTGAAAAATTCATGGCACAGAGCATAGCCATTCTCTTTCCAATTCCAGGCTTTCCGTAAGAACAGCTATTTGCCCAAGTTTGTCCTTGCCAGTTTCAGAATTGATCACACTATAGAAAATTTATAGATGGACATGAAGACCATACTAATGTGTCCACTTACAAGCAGACAAGGGATTCCAAGGGTCACTTGGAAGAAAAAGCCTTCTAGTGTAGTTTCCCCCATTCATATTTAATAAACTAGTTCATGCAAGAAGGGCACAAAGAGCAGGGGCTTTGGAAACAGACAAGCTAGGGCAGGAATACTAGCACCTGTGCTTATTAGAGGGGTGACCCTGGGCAAAGTATTCAATAACTTTGATCCCCAGTTTCCTTTTTGTAAAAGCAAATATAGTAATTTCCACTTCTCAGGATTATTGTTGAGGATGAACTGAGATAATGTGGGTCAAAATACCTAGCGCAGTGCTCTCAGCAAACATTGCCTTCATTTTCTATCAGTGTTATGAAAGAACTTGTGCCTGTTTCAAATGATGGCTAAACTCAAGTTTGCCCCGCTTCAAGAAATGGCCTTTTCCTTAAGACAACCACAGGCACAGGGCAATTAGTTTTGCAAATTGTCTTTTGATCTAATGGGACAGTTTGAATGTTTTGTGTTTTTTTTTTTCCAAATCCCTCACTTTTTAAACAATTTCTCTGTGGGTCTCAAAGCAGATGCATTACCCAAATTTCCCTTACAGCGTGTGTGATCCTTTCAATGCCTTACTCTTCCTCAGGCAGTAACCACAATGCTTCCAAGGCCAAGGATGAAAAGAGTACAGAGATTGAGGAGATTAATGGGGTCTGAGGAAGCTGATAGGGAGCAGGAAGACATGACCCCTAGCATCCTACTGGAAGAATCAGGATTTTTAATGGAAAAATAAAACAGATTGGTGGAATTCTGAAGGTTTAGAACTTGATCACAAGCTGTATGATTCTATATTAAGCAACCAGTATTTGAAAATCTGAGTTTTCATTAGACAAGGGAAAATGATAGGTTGATAGAAAATCATTCTTGAAAAACCATAGCACCTTCCTGCTGGTTTGCAAGCCATTATTCTTGCAACCTGTGTCAGGGCTCTTACCAGGGGTTCGGGGCATTCTTCTGCTCTCATTTAGCCACTTCTCTGACACTGGCCCACACTCCCAGGAGTCTTGAGTATCTGATTCCATGCTCACTACGCAAGGTCCTGTTGCAGTCATCAGAGCCGTGTCTAGCAGGGACATGGACTTTAGGCTTGGTTTGGTGTACCAGCTTTTCTTCTTTCCAGCTGTGTGACCCTGGACAAGTTGATTACCCTTTCCAAGCTTCAGTGTCCACATAATAAAATTGTGAAAATAATGCCTATTTTATAGGGTTTTGTGAAAATGAGATGAAGTAACAGAAACAATGTTCAGGCTTGGGTCCAAGAGAACTGTGTCAGGGAATAATTGGAATGATGAGCACTTTACGTACCCGAGGCCACCTCTATCTACCCTCTAACCTAGTCCACTAACCTCATCCAAACTTACACATTTTGATTTTTCCTCCTCTTTTCCCCAAAAAGTTTTCTCAGTGCTTCTGTACATACAAATTCATTCAAGCCTAACAAGGAAGGGGATCCCTGGTTGGCTCAGTAGTTTGGCGCCTGCCTTAGGCCCAGGGCATGATCCTGGAGTCCCGGGATCAAGTCCCACATCAAGCTCCCTGCATGGTGCCTGCTTCTCCCTCTGCCTGTGTCTCTGCCGCTCTCTCTCCCTCTCTCTCTCTTTCTCTCTCTCTCTCATGAATAAATAAAATCTTTAAAAAAAAAAAAAAAAACCTTACAAGGAAGAAAAAAGTATGCCTTACATAATAACTGAAGAAACTGAGGCACAGAGCAGTGAAGTAACTTGGCCATGGTTTCATATAAACAAGGACACTGAAGACTGGCAAAGTATCTGGGTCTATCTTCTAAGATTTATATAAGATCAATTACAAAAAAAAAAAAAAACACCTTTCTTTTTATGCCTTAGTGTGTAAAAAACTGAGAGATGTATGTCAGAGTCAGACAGATGGATTACTGACAAAGAGTGAAAGAGGAGGAGCTAACTCAAATACAAGAAATAAGCTAACTTAGGATCCCTGGCTTGGATTTACCCTCCCCGCTGATAAAAAACCATCAGGCACACCCACAAAGGCAGAGTCTGCACTGTCAAAGAGCCACTGAGAATACATGTTCTTTCCACATACTCAGAACACATAAAGAGAAAAAGAGCTCAGGCAATGATAAGCTGAAACTCCCTTGCAAATGGGACATCAGTCTTCTTAACATGAGGAGAAGAGACAGAAAGGGACAGAAAGTAACCAGAGAGTCACATGAAAGGACACATGAGAAGTGGGGAATAAGTGTACCCGCCCCCAACATATCTGATTTCAAAATCTGGGTTCCTACACTTCACTAAAGAGAAGCAAAATAGCTTGGTGCACATTATAGAATGAAATCCCCTAATCTTTAAGTTTGTTTATAGATGGAAGCTAAGACCCAGAGAGGGAGAGAGGGTGGATCGTTCAAGATCACATAGCTAATTAATAGTTTAGCTAGGATTCGAGTCTAGTCTAACTCCAAGTCCAATGCTCTTTACTTTCTTCCAGGATGTTTCTTTTCTTTTTCTTTTTAACTGAAGTATAGTTAGCATATAATATCCATATTAGTTTCAGATGTACAACAGAGTGATTCAACAGTTATGTACATTGCAAAGTGCTCATCACAATAAGTGTAGTCACCATCTGTCACCATACAAATTATAATATGACTGACTAATATTCCCTATGCTGTACTTTTCATCCTTATCCCAGTTATTTATTTTATAACTGAGAGTGTATACCACTTAATCCCCTTCACCTATTTTGCCTATTCCCCTACCCCCCCAATTATTAATTTAATCCTACCTCTATCACCCAATCTATGCCTCTATGCCCAATATGAGCTCTTGGGCATATTCCTTAATATTGAATGCTCTGAGTTCCTCATTTGCAAATAATAGTACCATTTATATATAGGGTTGTTGTGAAGTTTAAATGGATTAATATATTTAATATATATCCTAAAATTAATATTCTACATATATAGCATTAATACAGTATTTGGTATATGATAATTCTCAATAAATACTAGTGATTATTAATATTAATACTGCCTTACTGAGAAAGAACATTCAGAGTGTTAGTGAGAATAGAATCTATGATTATAAACCCAATCTTTGTATAGACCCATTCTTCAAGTATAAGTTTTATGAGAAGGAAAAAATATTAATACATTAATCTTATTCGCAGTGTTTTCTCAATGTGGTGATATAAGATACACATTAGTCTTAAAAATTACGTCAATGGCTTTTGAAATTGTAAACTACTTTTTTATTTCTTCTCTATGCTACTATGTTTCCAAATTTTCTCAATGAATATTATTCTTTAAAGAAAAAAAGGAAATAAAATGAAATATGAGTTAGGCAGTGGTCAAGAAATACCTATTGATCATCTACTTTATATCAGGCACTGGGTTAAATGACATTCAATTCAATAGGACTCTCTTCCTGGAACCAGTATAATTGGTTATGGGAAATGCATTTTTACAATAACATAAAAACAACAGGCTGCTGATATTTTAGTCATAATTATGAAGACTGCCTCTTTTCTCTCATTTCTGAGGTTTTCTTACTCATGAATATAGGCACACCCAACATTTTCAATTTTTTATGAATGGATATTTATCTCAAAGTGGGAATCTTAACAAATAATCAAATGCATTATTTATTAAGCATCTACAAGATTTGAGGGGTTTTGGACACAGTTTGTTGACACCTTCTCTAATGTTGACAACAGATCTGTACAGCAGAATAATGTAGGTATTATTATTATCACCAGTTTGTGGAGAAGGAAACTGAGGCCCAGAGAGGTGTGACTCTCTTGGGCTTCTTCAGATAGCGAGCAGGTATATTTTAAAGTGTATTTCTATCTACACAAACGACTATGAAGACACCCATCTATTTCATAAAGCAAGGTATACCTATAAAACCATACATGCTGTTTGGTAGACCACAAGGTTTTTTAACAGCATCCCATATTTCTGTTTTGAGTCTCTTGCCACTTGGGTAAACATTGTACTTTTCATTGGATATACTGTAAGTCATTAAAGTCAGTAAATAGCAGAAATGAATAAAACAGCAACTTAGATATTTTTAACACCTCTGAGTTAAAACCACTTTGCAGTGGGGAAGAAGAACAGATGCCCGATTCTAAATGTGAGAGCCACCAACTGGGAATTTGCTAGTTGTAACTGTTGCCATCTGTTTTCCACTGTTCTTTTTACCTGCCTCTCTTAGATTTAGTATTTGAATTCTGGGCCATGGATTCTTAGTGTAAGCAGGGGAAGAGTGGGAGGGACTCCAATTCGAAATTTTCCCAGGTGATCTCTCCTGCATTAAATCAAAGGTAACTTCTCGAGGAAAAAAAATATCATGAGGGCGATTATTTAACAACTGCATTTTTATTCTTCTTCGCATACTTTGTACTCCTATTTCCATGTGCATTTTTTTCTATTTAATCAACTTCCTGCTTTTCCTAAGGGCATTACGGAAATGCCTCTCTGATGCCAATTAGGGCACTGCTGTGTGAATTAGTTTCTTCCCAGACTGAATAAATAATTTTAGTCAAGCCATACATACATTCAGAACTCACTTAATCAGCACTTAACCAGCATTCGGCACTAGCATAGTGGGCTTTTCTCCCTAAAGTCAACATGTTGAGGGAGATACTATTTGTGCCAAAGGGAAGCAGATGAAATAGACAGGTTAATAGGACTATAAAGGATAATAAGAGATTGTTCCAGTTCATCCCTCTGCCTTCAAGTAGAATTGCTTCTAAACCATACTAGAAAGAGAAAATTTGCTCTTTTTTTTTAGGAACATCTTTAGGGGAGATTGCTCAACATTTGATTATAATTCTGAATGACATATGTGCATGTGCATATAGCTTCTGGCTAAAGGCCAACAAAGAATAAGAATAACCATCCAACCTGTAAATGAGCTTTCTTTTTAAATCCACACAATAAATGTGTACTTCTTATTTTTACAGAAGAGAAATTGGTTCAGAGAAGTTATATATATTGGTTGGAGTAACACAGCTAGTTAGTGACATAACAAGATTTAGTGCCAACTCTGCCTAATTCTTTCATTCAAAAGAGAAGAATGCATCGAAGGCAGGGACATAACTTCAATTGGGATTTTCTTCTGCTCCTTTCTTTTCATACCCTGAGTTTATTCAGAATTGTATAAGAAATAGAGAAGGTAGAATGGAAATAACATGTCAAAGGTCAGGCCTAACCAAGTCTCTCCAAATCAAAACAGGATACTAATCTCCATAGTTTAGTATTACAGACAGAGAACTGATTAAGAACAAGTCACTCATTTTAAATAACAGTCAAAAACACAACTTTGGATTATTTGGAACATTCTTCCATAACTGTATAATATGTGCATCAAAATACCAGTAGAAAAATAAGAGATATCAACAGTGATAAAAAGTCAGAGATCATTACCTGCTTAAGATAGTTTGGGGTTTACTGCAATGGGCCACCTGATTCCCAAAGCAGACTATTAAAGTTCATGTCTTCACACTGTAGCTTTTCATTTAAGGTACAAATACCACTGGGAGACTTAGGTAGGTGGCCCAGAGTAACTATTTTCAATAAATATTCATCGTTTTATAGGTTTGTGCTAATTCATCATTTTATATGCATCTGTGCTAGCTAAGGCCTGGATTGTCAAATCAGGGTCATACAAATCAGAGATCTCACTCAGAATCAAGCTTTACTAATGATTTCAAGGATATAGATAGTCAAGGGAAGACAACAGAGTGAAAGATCTGAGACTTTAAGGATGGTTCCTCAGGCCCTTCCTCCTTCCTTGACGCAGACCTCTGCTGAGAAGCAATGGTTGAGTTCTCTAAGCAAGGCTTGCTGATTTTCCCCACACACCAGGGGAGCATTAAGTTTGGAAGCATCTCTGTTTTATACCCTAGATCAGAGGTTGGCAAACTACAACCGGCAAGTCAGCCATCTGTTTTATAAATAGAGTTTCACTAAGACACTGCCAGGTCTACTTGTTACACATTGTCTGTGGCTGCTTTCCCACTACAAAGCAAAACTTAGTAGTTATAACAAAGATCATGTAGCCCACATGACTAAATTTTTTACTATCTGATCCTTTAAGAAAAAGTCCATCAACTCCTATCCTAGATTATTGTATAGCCCATGTGACATTCTCCAGGGAGCCACGCCTCATATTTCCTGGGATCTATTGATTATAAATAATCCTTGGCCAGGTACATTCTACTGCAGGCATTCCGCAAATGATGTCTCTTCCTCCTAGAAAACATTATTACCCTATTTACCTGGAGATCCAGTTATCAAGGAGAATAGACCAAGATAACTGCCTTTTTTTCTTTCCCCTGAGAGCACATCTTACCCCACTTTTACTCCCTGGTAAAGGGAGTAAATGAATCTCAAGCCAGATGTTACAACTCCTCTCCCCCATCCCTCAGTGTTGAAATGTCAATAAAACCAGGTGTGCCCTCAAGGAAAGGAGGAATAGAAACAGACAAATTACAAATGATAGTAACATGGAGTGAATAACACCTATGTACCAAATATATGAAAACAAAGAAGGACGTTATCATTCTAAATTGGGAGAGGGAAAATAATAGAGAAAGGGGTAGTACAGATTTCAAGAGTAAAAGAAGCTTAAAGAGTAAGTAAAATTTGACAAGTAGAGCTAGGAAAGGAACAGCAGAGGGAAGAGTATGAGTTAAAAAAATTTTTTTTTTCAAGGAATGCATTTGGTGGGTAGAGAGGAGAGAGTAAATTTGAAAAGCCATTTGCAGAACACAAAACCCCTGGGGTCTGAAGACTGGGGAGAAGGACCAAGAAGGCAAAGATAAAGAGGCGGCTGAAGTCATGAGTTCTAAGTGGAGAAGAAAATTTCCTGACTGCAAACTTAAGAGTTTTTGCCTTAAAAACAAAATAAAACAAAACAAAAAAACTTTTCTTGCCTTATAGTTACTTACTGTTGGTCACTGCATGACTCAAGTGAAAACTGATATAATAATACCTAAAAGGTTAAGCACCACAAACAAATTTGCCTCATGATGGGAGAAATGTCAGGAAAAGGAATTAATTAAGAGAGAAAACAATGTCCCTCAGTAACCAAAGTTCCCATCTGCACTTAAATCAAGATCTTACCATTCTAAAATGTCAAATTTATCTCTTTGACTTACTCTGTTTTTAAAGAAAGAGTTACCTCAACATAAATTAATAGCAAAATTTCTGTCAGAAATGATCTTTACTTTTTAAGTAAAGGATTTCTATCACCAGCTGAATATCATAGGAAGTAATTGGATTCTCTTATTTACACATATAGTTAGGCACATATAAAGCAAAAAATTAAACTACCAAAGCTTGTGTCTGTCAATAGAAACCAAACAACGTTCTTTTTTTTTTTTCTATTTAGTTCTTTAGCATATTTCAAGAAAAAGATTTTTTTTTTTTAAGTCTAAATTCAGTCAGCATTTCTGGTGTAAAAATGGCCTACTATATGTCACTGAGTTCTAAAAGAATTTTTTTTAATCCAAAATCATTTTTGACACTAAGGTAGCAAAAAGTACAGTAGAGTAGTTCAATCAACAAAGAAAATATATGCCAAGGACACAAACTCTATTGTCAGAAATGACACGCTGAAGGAAAATATAATGAAGTTTTGAGATCTATTAAGGGATTCCCTTTCTAACAAACATTGTGTCCCTCTATTTAAGGCCCCCTGGACTCCAGGTATCTGGTGTTCTCTCTGTCCATCATGACTACTCAGTTGCCTCAGGGATTCTCTTCTTATTCTCTACTTCTAAGAGGATCTCCATTAGGAGAAAGCTTTTATCACAGAGTTTGTTAATATAATCTCCTGGATCCTTATTTCAATGAGAATAGGTTGTCAAAGGCCAAAAACAAACCAAAAATCTCCCTTAAGATTTTAGGACAGCCGGGGATCCCTGGGTGGCGCAGCGGTTTAGCGCCTGCCTTTGGCCCAGGGTACAATACTGGAGACCCAGGATCGAATCCCACATCGGGCTCCCGGTGCATGGAGCCTGCTTCTCCCTCTGCCTGTGTCTCAGCATCTCTCTCTCTCTCTCTCTCTGTGTGAGTATCATAAATAAAAAAATTTTTAGAAAGAAAGTATTTAAAAAAAAAGATTTTAGGACAGCCATTTCAATACACATTGAACACCACCTTTAGGGGGAAACATTTTGTTGATAAGAGCAAACTATAGGACATGCTATTTCCTTTATAGTGCATGTTTTTGAAACTTTGTGACCTAAATGAAAAATGCCTCTGCCCCGTCCACTACAATGCCAGCTAGGATACAAAGATCCAAGATGACTACATCAGAAGGTTTTATATGATGGCCAGAAAACCATAGAGAAGCCCTAGATAAAGTCCTCCTAAACAAACAGAAAAATGGATTTCCAGACCTTCATACTGAAATAACTGTAGGAGAAGGGATAGTATAGAGTTTCTGCAAATGGTTTTTCTCCATCCAAAGGGGAACTAAAGGAAATTTTATGTATAATGAAAGATAGTTTAGCAGTAAGAACAAAGTCAGTAAGTATAGGGTCTCCAGATAGATCATGTAGGGCCCAAGAAATACCATCTTTGGCATAAATATTACAGGTCTGTCATTTCTCTCCTTGGCAACAAGATTTTCTGTAGGTGGCAGGAAGTTGTTCTTGCTCACTGATTTGGAAGGTCTCTGGTTTAATCTTTTCAAGGCAAAAGATTCTTATATAACCCCAAAGGCTTTAATAAATTGATAGAGATATTTCTATAAAACACAGAAAATCAATATTTAATAGAATAATTTAATGCTGGAAAAACATTACATCAATGTAACATGACATCAATTTTTTCATGAGGCAATCTCCCTGACTTACTCTTCTGTTACTGTTGTTATTACTGTTTGCTGGGGCGGGGCGGGGGGGGGGGGAGGCGGAGGCATTGTTTGTCCTCCCTTGCATAGCTCTTTTATCCAGAAACAGTCATGATAAATATGATAGTACCACTTCTGCCACATTCCCTTTATGAACAAATCACTAGAAGGGGAGTTCCAAGACCTTGAGGTAAGTGAGTGAGAAGACACTGAAGGAGCCTTGTTTTCATACCTCAGACAATACCTTCTAGCACTAAATTTACTCACCACTCTAGTGACGGCTTTATTTTCAAGACCAAGTATACCACGTACTCTGCGGTAAGACCCAATTAGGACTCTCTTTTTAAACTTCTGTTTATATATTTAAGTAATTATTCATTCACTCACCAAATATTGGGTTCCTCCTCCCTGTCAGGCAATATGTGAAACAATGGGAGCTCATGATGATAAAAGAGAAAGACTCTGCTGCCAGAAGTTTATAGATGACTAGCCCTGAGATGACCAATTTCCTTCCCATGACTCTTACTCCTTGGAGACTAGAATTGTGATGTTTTAACAGAACCTCCTAATTTCTCTTTACACTGCTACTAAGAGGGGCACTTGGGTGGCTCAGTCGATTGAGTAGCCAACTCTTGATTTCAGCCTAGATCATAATCTCAGGGTCCTGAGATCGAGACCCGCATTGGGTTCTGCGCTGAGTATGGAGTCTATGCTTGAGATTCTGTGTCTCCCTCTGCCCCTCCCCCTCCTTGTGATAGATAGATAGATAGATAGATAGATAGATAGATAGATAGATAGATAAATTGCTACTCAATGAGATTTGACTCAGAAGCTGGAAAAGAGCCAAGCTTCTTGGACATCAAGTGGCCCTCATTAAAAACAAAGTAGAGGTACAAACTGCAGCATCAGATGGATCACTGTATGTAGAAGCCACCCCAAATGCTATCCCACTGTGACCCCTGGTTCCCAAGTCACCCAGGCTCCTTCCAATTATGCTTCCTTTATGAACTCAGGTCTCTGATAGCTTGAAATATTTCTGAAAAAGAAAACCAGTAAAAGGATATAGAGAATTATGTTTAACAAAAGTCCTATTTGCTGATTCCTAGGTAGAGCCAGGCTTACTTATAAAGAAAGCCCAGGTAGCTAGTACAATCCTGACCTCCATTGCTCACAGCAGTACATGGGACACAGAAGTCCAGCCTAGTACCAGCAGCTGAGATCATGGAGTATGATTTGAAAGGGAATCTGGGAAATGAAATAAATTGAGTGCTATAAGGAACTTAGAGGAATTTTGAAGTGATTGCTCTTGTATTTAGTGAGGAAAATCCAATCGGAAAGATCAATTCATTTTAGTATATCAGTCTCAAATGCCAAAAGTTTTTTGTAATTGAAAACATCTGAATGTGTATGGCTACATGCATTATCTGAAATAATTATGTAAAGAAAAGGCATGACCAGGATCTAAAACACGTAAAAGCACAGCTCATTTGTTCACACATTTTAACAACTATAGAATCCCCTGAAAAAAAATATACTATTATTTCAAAATATTTAAAATGCTTCAATATACCTAAAAATGGGGCACATGGGTGGTTCAATAGGTTGAGTGGCCCATTCTTGATTTCAGCTCAGGTCATGATCTCAGGATCATGGAATCAAGCCCCAAGTCTGGCTCAATGCCAAGTCTGGCATTCAGTGGGTGTCTCCTTGAGATTCTTTTTCAGCCTTTCCCAAGCCCCTCCCCTCACTGGAGCATGTGCTTTCTTTCTCTTTCTCTAAAATAAATAAATCTATTTTTAAAAATATCTAAAAAGTACCTTTAAACTGTTTTAAGATTGGAAATTGAAATAATTAGCAAGTCAGTTCTGAAACAATCAATAAATCCATCAGAATTAAAGTTTTCTCTAAAATATTAGTTTATATAACTTGCCCTCTATAATATAAAATGTGCCAACTTCTAACCTGTGAAGGGGCCCAAAAGAATAAAAGACTTTCCCATGGTTAATCCTCCTGCCCCATCTATGCCTACTGCCCCACCAAGTTCCAAAGGCAGTTTTTAACTGTTTCTTTCTTTCATTCATCAGTGGTTTCCTCCATATATGACTACTTATAATAAAAAATAAGAAATGTATCATGTTTGCACTGTCTCCCTAACTCCAGAAGCAGCCTTTATTCCTATCCTCTGCAGACTCTCACTCCACAAATCACTCCCATGCAAATACACAGATTGAAGCACAGATAGGCTGAGACTCTAGACAGAAAGAATAGCAGTCCAAATTAGATCATACTTTCTAATTGCTAAATTACTTAAATCTACTTGAAGTTAACATAAGAGAATAAAGTAAAACTAAAGAAACCTTAGTTTAGACACCTGTTCATTTGTCAGGATATAATATTGGTTCCTAAAAGATTCCTTTGGGGGCACCTGAGTGGCTCAGTTGGTTGAATGTCCAACTCCTGGTTTCAGCTCAGGTCATGATCTCAGCGTTGTGAAATTGTGCCCCACCTCCGGCTCTGCACTCAGGTAATTTGCTTAAGATTCTTCCCCCACCACCTCCCTCGCCATCTACTCCTCCTCCTGCTTGTACACTTTCTCTCTCTCTAAAATACTTAAATAAAATAAAATCTTTAAAAAAAAAATTCCTGGGCACTTAAGTGGCTTAGTGGTTGAGTATCTGCCTTTGGCTCAGGTCGTGATCTGAAGGTCCTGGGATGGAGTCCCACATCCGGCTCCCCACAGGGAGCCTGCTTCTCCCTCTGCCTATGTCTCCGCCTCTCTCTGTGTGTATTTGTTATGAATAAATAAATAAAATCCTTAAAAATAATTAATTAATTTTAAAAGATTCCTTTGAAGCTATAGAAAAAAATCTTAAAATATTAACAGATGGTAATCATTATTTCAGGTAGAAAAAACAAAATCTCATAATTAAAATTTTGGCCATGACCTTGTAGAGACCATAGACCTTTACTATGAAAGATGAGAAAAATTAACATAAAAATACTGCTATCATGTGGCAACATACAAAATCAATGCCCAGAAATCAGTGGCATTTCTATAAAGTAACAATGAGACTGAAGAAAGAGAAATTAAGGAGTCAATCCCATTTACAATTGCACCCAAAGCATAAGATACCTAGGAATAAACCTAACCAAAGAGGTTAAGGATCTATACCCTAAAAACTACAGAACACTTCTGAAAGAAATTGAGGAAGACACAAAGAGATGGAAAAATATTCCATACTCATGGATTAGAAGAATTAATATTGTGAAAATGTCAATGCTACTCAGGGGAATTTACACATTTAATGCAATCCCTATCAAAATACCATGGACTTTCTTAAGAGAGTTGGAACAAATCATCTTAAGATTTGTGTGGAATCAGAAAAGACCCCGAATAGCCACAGGAATATTGAAAAAGAAAACCATAGTTGGGGCATCACAATGTCAGATTTCAGATTGTACTACGAAGCTGTGGTCATCAAGACAGTGTGGTACTGGTACAAAAACAGACACATAGATCAATGGAACAGAATAGAGAATCCAGAAGTGGACCCTGAACTTTATGGTCAACTAATATTTGACAAAGCAGGAAAGACTCTCCACTGGAAAAAAGACAGTCTCTTCAATAAATGGTGCTGGGAAAATTGGACATCCACATGCAGAAGAATGAAACTAGACCATTCTCTTACACGATACACAAAGATAAACTCAAAATGGATGAAATATCTAAATATGAGACAAGATTCCATCAAAATCCTAGAGGAGAACACAGGCAACACCCTTTTTGAACTTGGCCACAGCAACTTCTTGCAAAATACATCCATGAAGCCAAGGGAAACAAAAGCAAAAATGAATTATTGGGACTTCATCAAGATAAAAAGCTTCTGCACAGCAAAAGAAACAGTCAACAAAACTAAAAGACAACCTACAGAATGGGAGAAGATATTTGCAAATGATGTATCAGATAAAGGGCTAGTATCCAAGATCTATAAAGAACTTATTAAACTCAACAGCAAAGAAACAAACAATCCAATCATGAAATGGGCAAAAGATGTGAATGGAAATTTCACCAAAGAAGACGTACACATGGCCAACAAGCACATGAGAAAATGCTCCACATCACTGGCTATCAGGGAAATACAAATCAAAACCACAATGAGATACCACCTCACACCAGTGAGAATGGTAAAATTTAACAAGACAGGAAACAACAAATGTTGGAGAGGATGTGGAGAAAGGGTAACCCTCTTGCACTGTTGGTGGGACTGTGAACTGGTACAGCCACTCTGGAAAACTGTGTGGAGGTTCCTCAAAGAGTTAAAAATAGATCTGCCCTACCACCCAGGAGTTGTACTGCTGCAGATTTACCCCAAAGATACAGATGCAGTGAAACGGCAGGACACCTGCACCCCAATGTTTATAGCAGCAATGTCCACAATAGCCAAACTGTGGAAGCAGGCTCGGTGTCCATTGAAAGATGAATGGTTAAAGAAGATGTGGTTTATGTATACAATGGAATATTCCTCAGCCATTAGAAACGACAAATACCCATCATTTGCTTCAACGTGGATGGAACTGGAGGGTATTATGCTGAGTAAAGCAAGTCAATCGGAGAAGGACATTCATATGTCTCATTCATTTTGGGAATATAAAAAATAGTGAAGGGGAATGAAGGGAAATGAGAGAAAATGAGTGAAATAATCAGTGAGGGTGACTTAACATGAGAGACACCTAGCTCTGGGAAACGAACAGGGGTAGTGGAAAGGAAGGTAAGCGGGACGTTGGGGTGATGGGCACTGAGGGGGGCAGTTGACAGGATGAGCACTAGGTGTTATGCTATATGTTGGCAAATTGAACTCCAATTAAAAAAAATAATGAAAATAACAAATTAGTCATATACATTTATGTAGACACGGTTTTAATAAACTTAATTTTGCGTGAAAAAAAAACTGTAATCATCAAGACAGTATGGTGGTACCGAAACAAAAACAGACACACTGATCAATGAAACAGAATAGAGAACCCAGAAAGGGACCCTCAACTCTAAGTCAACTAATCTCCAACAAAGCAGAAAAAACTAATATGTAATGTAAAAAAGTCTTCAATAAATGATGTTGGGAAAACTGGATAGCCACATGCAGAAGAATGAAACTGGACCATTTCCTCATACTATACACAAAAACAGACTCAAAATGGCTGAAAGATGGGCACCTGGGTGGCTCAGGTAATGATCCTGCGGTCCTGGGATTGAGTCCTGCATCTGACTTCCCATGGGGAGCCTGCTTCTCCCTCTGCCTATGTCTCTGCTTTTCTCTCTCTCTCTCTATGTCTCTCAAGAATAAATAAATAAAATATTTTTTTTTAATGGCTGAAAGAGCTAAATGTGAGACAGGAATTTATCAAAATCCTGGAATAGAACATAGGTAGCAATCTCTAACCTCGGCCACAGCAACTTTTTGCTAGACAAGACTCCAAAGGCAAGGGAAACAAAGGCAAAAATGAACTACTGGGACTTCATCAAGATAAAAAGCTTCTGCATGGCAAAGGAAATAGTTAACAAAACCAAAAGACAACTGATAGAGTGGGAGAAGGTATTTGCAAATGACACATCAGATAAAAGGCTAGTATCCAAAATCTATAAAGAACTTACCAGACTCAACACCCAAAGAACAAATAATCCAATCAAGAAATGGGCAGAAGACATGAACAGACCTTTCTCCAAAGAAGACATACAGATAGCCAACAGACACGTGAAATAAAACAGGCTACAGTTTTAAACCCATAAAGAGTGCCTGGGTGGCAGTCACATAAGCAGCCAACTCTGGATTTCAGCTCAGGTCATGATCTCAGGGTTGTGAGAGAGGGCCTCACAATGGGCTCAGATCCCACTTAAGATTCTCCTACTCCCTCTGCCTCTCTCTCTCCCACTCTCTCCCTCCCTCCAACTAGAAAAACAAAACAAACAAAAAAAAACAAAAAACAAAAAAACCTGTATTATGTTGCCTCTCATGTAAGTGGAGTTGATCAGTGAAACCATAAATACTCATGATGAATTCAATATGCAGAAAGGAGAAGTGAAAGTCAAGGATATTCCCTTGATAAACAACCGTATTTGATGGATAGGAAAAGAATTCAATGAAGGTGACAAAGAGGAGAAAAGAACCACTTTCAGTTTTCAGAAACAAAGAGAGGAATGTTTCTTGAAACACACAAATGCTTAGGAAAGATGGTGAACAAGGACATCTGAAACCTATGATCTGTGATAATTCCATTGGAATTAAGGAAGATTTCTGGTGACCTGTGATAGTACAATTTTTTTTGTAGTGAGTAGGACAGACTTCAGTGTGCAAAGCATTCAGGAGTGGTGGCTGCATAATATGAAAGCAATGTAGCCATGTATGTTCTTTTCTTTTAAGAAAATTGCCCATGAAAGGATGAACAAAACATTATATCACAAAGGAGGGCAAAAAAGAAGGAATTACTAAGGGAGGAGAGATGTGTATATGTCCATGTCAGTGTAGAAAAGAGTGTAGGTCAGATGAATTCCTATCTCAGCCATCTGAACAAATCACTTAGTCTAAGCTCTGTTTACCGGTCTAGAAAATGACATTTAAAACACCCATCCCAACTATCTCACAATTATGATAAGAATTATGTGAATGGTATTTGTGAAAACTCAGCAGTGCTATACAGATATAAAGTATTTTTATTACAAAGCATAGATAAATATCAATATTGTTTCACATACATAAAAGAAGCAATTTAATATATAGGCTTCTACTCTGCAAGTTCTCTAATAAGACTATGATATGCATGTGCCTATTGAAAAAAAAGGTCTTCAGTTGAATTTCTAAAGTAAATAAAGTCAATTTCTACATAGTAGACTAAATAAGTTGTGTCATGTAGCCAGTTTAATTTGGTTGGAAATACATTTAAAACCAGCAAGCAATCTGTATTTTGGTCATGTATTTTTTTATGTCACAGTTATTGATGGAATGCCAGTTAATGTCTACAATAGGGACAAACAATTGACAAATTCATTAATCAGAATTCCATTAGCACATCAGTGGTTGATTCCAACAACAACAAAAAAATCAGCCTTTATTAGTATCAGTCAGCAAGTAGGCTTAAATTTCTTCACATGTAATTAATTTTAACATTTTTTAATTTTGCATCAGCAACGAAACATTAGTTATACCCAATATCTAAATATAGTATTATGTTTTAACTTAAAAATGATGATGCCTATTTTTACCTAGAAAAAAATCATTTTACCAAAAATGATGTGTCCTTACAATATAAATATGGAGCAGAATCTTATTTTCAGAATATAGTCATTAGACTTCACAGCCAAAATCCTTAAATAGTTCTCTATCTGGATATGCCCTTTTAGGTATTCAATACATGTATGCCCTAGAGATTCAAGAAGTAAAACAATTGAGTCATTAAAAGCATAATCTCTGGAATGCAGCAGTCACAGTTTCAAATCCTGGATCTACCACCTAGTAGCTGTAAAATTTGGGAAAATTATGTAATTCCTCTAAGATGAGCTCCTTTATTTGTAAATAAAGATGATGATGATGATGATGATGATAATAATAATTACCACCTCATATTGTTGTGAGGTTTAGGTGATTTGATGAATCTGAAGTTCTTAGCATAATGCCTAGGAAATAGATGTGGTTAAATATTAGTTATTTTTCTATTTTTTTTCATAGTCATATAGTAAAATGGACTCTGAAGGTAAAGGTTATAGGTTAAGATCAAGTAAGGGTTATAGGTTAAGATCAAGTATGCAGGAATTTTATCAAGGAGACTCTTGGGAACAATGTCTTAGAGAAGCAGAGGAAGCAAGTTGAGCTGCCATCACCACAAAGGCCTACACTAGTCCTATAGTGAGCTCTAAAGCTGGGATAGCCCAGCAGAATTGTCCCAAATCAAGGCTAGAGGACCAAGATTTTTTAAAAATATTTATTTATTTATTTGAGAGAGACTGTGTGTGTGCACGGGGAAGGGGTGAGAGAATCTTAAGTAGACTCTTCACTGAAAGTAGAGCCCCACATGGGGGCTTGATCCCATGACCCTAAGATCAGGACCTGAACTGAAACCAAGAGTCCAATGCTTACCCAACTGCACCATCCAGGTACCCCAAGGACCAAGATTTTATACTTCTAATACAGCAGACACTGGTTTCAGGCTGCTCACAAAGCTGGAATGTAATCTTGGTCAAAATGAGTTTTTTTAGTTGAGGGCAGTTCTTAGGAAGGGATTCATCTGAGATCTTTCAGTCACCAACATTTCTACCTGTTTGGGAATGAGTGCCTTGGTCCTAAAGAAAAACCTGGCGGTACCACAGCATCCACTATTGTAAGTTACCCAAACTTTTCACTAATAAATAAGCTATAATATAGTAAAGTACTATTCAGATCAAGGGAAGATCCTTTTAAATTATAGAACATATGCTGAAATATTCTTAAATACATTTGATTATTTTAACAGACTATCATTTAAGGTAGAAATAGGAGTTCATGATCTTACAGACTTTTCAAAATTAAGGAGGTGTGTGGTATGTGTGTCTGTGTGTGTGTGCACGCACACATGCACACGTTTATCTGAGTATATGTATCTCCTTCAAACTTATTTACTCTCTCTTTTTCTGGTAGATTTCTTTCAGAGATAGCATTTTCAAATTTCAGGCCAGTGCAGGTAAAATTATCATAACTCAGCCTTATTGGAGACTATTTCAATAAAGTTCCATTGTTTTCTCATTACAGACAAAGTATAAGTACTTTGCCTGCAATGAGAGAAAGAGAACGTTTCCTCCCTATAGTTAGTAGGAGAAAACTTCCTGGAGAAGGTTATATTTTAGCAATGGGAAAAGTGGAACTTGCAGAGGTGCAGAAGTCCTTAACATAGATGTAAATTGAGTGAATTTCAAAAATTCTGAGATGGATAATCAGGCACATGGGAGAATGAGTCAGTTTGCCTTCAGTGGCTATTTTGGGAAAGCCTGATTAAGAGATTTAAACCAAAAGTTTTGTTCTTATGCCTAAGGTAATTAGAGTTTTCTGCGGAAATGGAAAAAATGTTATGGGGAAAGCCATATTCAAACAAAAAAAATGTGACTATAGTGTTCAATACTGATGATAGGAGACTACACTGGGGCTTGGAAATTGATGAGCATGAGGATAGAAGCATTCCATTAAAAATGACTATTACACAAGCTACGAATATACCCTAAAGAAAAGCAAGAAAGACAAGATATATAAGATGTAAGAAAGTGTTCTATATTTAAATTCAGGCTCACTATGAAGGATATTAAAGTAAAAAAAGTCAAAATTGTTTAACTTTTCTCTGAAAAAAAAAATGTAGTTGAGACTGAAACATTCCCAATTCAAAAGTGAAATAAAGTTGAGAGAAAAGATAGAGAAAGAAAACATCTCATTTTGGCAGGGTGGGGGGTGAGGGGAGGGTCTAAACAACTGCATTTATTTTTGCATTGAATGGAGAAGGAAAAAACTAGGAGCCATATTTGGAGTTCAAATACTAAAAACAATCCAGCAATTAAGAAGAATACACAGGATCTTAAGTCATAAAATTTTAAAATGCAAAGTGACTTTAAATCCATGCAGGAGAAAGTATTCTAAACTACTTTTTGTTTTGTTTTATTTGTTTGTTTATTTGAGAGAGAGAGCATGTGAGCAGGGAGGAGCAAAGGGAAAGAGAGACTCCATGCTGCGTTCCAATTGGTCCACTCAGGCACCCCTAAACTACTTTGCATTGCACAACGTTTTTTGGAAAAATAAATGAACTCTTTTCAGTATGGATAGATATATATGCAATAAATGCACTGTTTTCTTCCTTGAAGTAATGAGTAATGACGGGGATTCCAAAACACTACCAATCAGGTTTATCTTTTCATTCTTTGAATAAAATTTAATAACCCCTGTTCTAGTTCAACAGTCTACAGTTGATGTATAAAGAGAGAACCAAGATCAACTAACTTATCTAAAGTCAAAAAGAGAATGTATGGCAGAGCCAAGACTAGGACCAGGTACTAAACTCCTTCATACAAAATGTTCTTACCTACACAGAACTTGCCTTCATACAAAATGTCCCATATAGATAAAATTTTACTGTCACTGAAGAGGAAATATTGACCATATAGGAAATAATATAATTTTAAAATGGTAAATATTAGTAAAATATGAAAGTATAGAAACATTGCTTATATTTTCTAATAACATTTAAATTTGTCAGAAAATATCTACCAAAAACTTGCAAAATACCTTTCACTCAGCAATTCCACTTTTAGAAATGTATCCTACAAGTTTATACTTATAAAAGTTTATAGAAATTCCAGTACAATGATGCTCACTACACACCATGTAAAATAGCTAATGACTAGGAATAATCTTTTTTTTTTTTTTAATTTTTTTTTTTTTGACTAGGAATAATCTTTACGCTTCTAAGTAAGGGTATAAATTTAAAATATATCCTTAAATATAAAATATATCCTTAAATTTAAAATACATCCTGAAAATCAAATACTATGCAAACATTAGAAAAATGAAGGTACATCTACGTGAGTGAATACAGAAAGATTGTAAAATATATTATTGAGGACTTCTGTTCTTGAGATCTGATGTGCTAAATATTCTGAAATATCCTATGTTACCAAATGACTAGATGCCGCATAAAACATACTGTATTAATAGACTCCCAAGACGTAAGAAATTTCCAAGGAGAAGAAATAATCCTATGAGCTGAAACCTGGTTAGTGATTGGTAAAGACACACAAAAGACAGGCATACCCAATGGATATATGCTCTTAATATCAAAATCAAGAGGCAAATGCCTTAGCCTAAAGGTCATAAGTATAAATCTGAGACTACTGGATTAAACTGGAGATCCTAGAAAGGAGTAAAATAGAACCAGGTTAGGAGTAGTTCTTGGCTTCTGAAAGAAGCAAATGCAAACCATTTATGAAAGATAACATTTATAAATTCAACCTTTACATTTTCCACCAATTAAAAGCAATAAAATATGGTATCACTAGTATATGATTTTTTAAATGTATTATAAATTATCAGGCAAATTTGAGTAAGAAAAAAATTGAACATATTTTATAAAGATTTACTCAGATCCTATCTCTCAACAATTGGGTGAAGGGTAGAAAGACATCCTAGACCCCATCACACCCAATTAGTTTGGAGTTGAAATATATTCCCTGTTATGGGCTGAATTTTTATTCCCCCTCTACATTCATATGTTGAAGCCCTAACTCAAGTACCTCAGTTATAACTATATTTAGAGATAGGGGCTTTAAATAGTTGATTATGTTAAATAATAAGGCTATTAGGATGGGCCCTAATTCAATCTGATGGGTGTCCTTGTAGGAAAAAAAAGATTAGGATGTACAAAGAAACACCAAGGATGTGTGTGCCCAGATGAATGACCAAGTGAAGGAGCAGCAATAAGGTAGCCATCTACAAGCCAAGGAGAGAGGCCTCATAAGAAACCAATCCTACAAACACCTTGACCATGGATTTCCAGCCTCCAGAACAATGAGAGAAAACAAAAAACATTTTCTTGTTTAAGCTATCCAGTCTGTTGTATTTTGTTATAACAGTCCTAGCAAACTAATATATTCCCACTCCACCCCAAATATATGTTAAAGTCCTAACTCTTGGTACCTGTGAATGTGACCTTATTTGGAAATAAGATATTAGCAGATATAATCAACCTAAGATAAGGTGATAGTGGATTAAGATAGGTACTAAACCCAATCACTGGTGTCCCTGTAAGAAGACCATATAAAGAAACAGAAACAGGAAGAAAAGCATGTCATGTGAAGATAGAGACTGGAGTGATTCATATACACACTAAAGAAGGCAAAGGATTTCTGGCTACCATCAGAAGCTAGAAGAAAGATATAGAACAGATTCTCCATGACAGTCTCCAAAAGGAACCAATCCTGCTAACATCTCAATTTCTAATTTCTAGCATCCAGATATATAAGAGAATAAATTTCTATTCTAAGCAATCCAGGAGCTATAGAAAAGTATGACACTCCCCTACAGCTGAAGGATGATCACTAAGAAGACCACAATCAAGACCTAACAACACAACACATGCCTATGCCAGGCTAACACAGAACCTGAGAAAGCACTCCATCACACCCCAACACACGCACAACTGGGAAAAGCAAGAAACAAATAAAAAATAACAGTCTACTACGGGAGGAGAGGTAAGGGCATAAACCCTCTGAAGTACAATCTTGACAAAGAATGTCAAAAGCTGAATGCAATACAAACACTTTAAGAAAAATCCTCCATCAACTCAATCCCCACCTTAAGCACAAAGTAACAGAAGAAAAATTTGAAAACTTTGAAACACTATGGAAATTATATCAAGAAGAAAATGCAAACTTAGCTCAACTCCTTAATAGACTTATGAGGTCTAGCAAAAAGAAGCAGACCCATTTACAAACATTAATATTAGTAAGCTCAATCTCTAGTACCCTATATAATATGTACAGTTCCAACCAAAATTGTAAGACACACAAAGGAGAAAATAAGATATGCAACGTCAAGAGTAAAGATATTTAACAGTACCAGATTCAGATAAGACAGATGCTGGAACTATCAGACAGGATTTGATAGAACTATGATTAGTATGCTGATAAAAAAAAAAAAGCCAGAATTTCCACTGGGGACAAGCAAACTATGGTGAACCACAGGCAAGTCCAGAAAACAGATAAGAGGGGGTTGCTTTTATAGGGGAAAGAAGGACACTGAGAATGGATTATTTTGCTGAGTTGTCATTGGTTGGGCTGTTGCTGGGCAAGGAGAAGTTCTTCCTCTTCCCTGCGTGGGTATGTAAAATAAACTTCCTCCTATTGGGGAGGTAAGGTATGTGCCTTATAGCAGGTGACAGGGCATGAGAGCTCCTTCTTCAGGGCTTCCTGGCTCCATTTTAAATAAGCTTTTCTTCATTTATTTTGATAAAGATTTTAAATAAATTTCACAAATATTAAATAAATTTCACAAATTTTAAATAAACTTCACAAATATTCTGTGGGAAAAATGGACAATTTGCATAAACAGAAAACTTCAGTAGAGAGATGAAAACTATAAGAAAAAAATCAAATTGATGGAAATAAAAAAGATAGTAGCAGAGATTAAGAATGTTTTTGACAGGGATGCCTGTGTGGCTCAGTGGCTGAATGTCTGCCTTTGGCTCAGGTCCTGATCCTGGGGTCCTGGGATCAAGTCCCACATTGAGCTCCTTACAGGGAGCCTGCTTCTCCCTCTGCCTGTTCTCTGCCTCTCTCTGTGGGTCTCTCATGAATAAATAAATAAAATCTTTTTAAAAAGAATGTTTTTGACAGACTCATAAGAATATTTATGAAAGGTTTGAAGAAGCTAAGGAATTAATTGATGAACCTGAATAAAAGTCAATAGAAATTCTTCCAGCTGAATCAAAAAGAAAGAAAGAAGGAAAGAAAAAAAGAGATAGATAAAAGGAAGAGGAGTAGATATAGGGAAACCAATCATTCAAGAACTATATGACAATAAAAAAATGATCTAACATGCATAATTGAATACAAGAAGGGAAAATGAGAAAAAAAAATGGGCAGAAGAAACAATTGAAGAGAGAATGACTAAAAAAAATGTTTAATTAATGAGAGCCAAGAAACTCAGAGAACACCAAATATCCCACCCACACCATATCCTATTCAAAGTTGAAAACAAGATAAAGAGAAAATTTTGAAAGAAACTAGGAAAAGAATACAAGTTACATACAGAGAAACAAAAGAGTTAAATGTTACGATAGACTTTTGTCAGATATGTAAGCCAGAAGACAATGGAATAATATCTTTAAATTACTCATGAAAAAAAAAATGTAAACCCAGAATTCTACACCTAGTGAAAAAATCTTTCCAAACTGAAGTTTCTGAAAAGTCTCATATTTTTCAAAAATGTAGACTTTTTCAAACAAAAGGTGAGAAAATTCATTACCAGCACTCTTGCACTACAAAAACTGTTAAAGGAAGTTCCCCAGTTAAAAGGAATATAACCCAGACAGAAATATGTATCTACACAAAGAAATTAATAGTTTTGGGAATAACATTAATGAATGTAAATAAATTTCTAATTGACCTAAAACATAGTAGACTATCAAACCAAAACACAGCAGTAATGTATTGTTTGTGTGTTTATAGTATATGTGAAATTAAAATTATAACATCCCAAAGGATGGAAGGGAAGAAATAGAAGAATAACATTATAAGGGTTTTTTTTAAAAAAATATTTTATTTACTTATTCATGAGAGAATCAGAAAGAGAGAGGCAGAGACATAGGCAGAGGGAGAAGCAGGCTCCCTGCAGGGAGCTTGATGCAGGACTCAATCCCAGGACCCTGGGATCAGACCTGAGCCAAAGGCAGACACACTTAACCGCTGAGCCACCCTGGCATCCCTCATTATAAGGTTCTTGTACTATATTTGAAACAGTATAATATGTGAATACAGAGTATGATTAATTAAAGATGGAAACCCCAAGACAACCATGAAAACATATTTTAAGAAGTAAAAAATAATAAGTCAATAGCATAGGTAAAATGGAATCATCGTAGAGATAAATACATACAAAAGAAAGCAAGAGGAGAGTCAAAAGCAACTGTAATAATAAAAAATAGCTAGCAAGATGGCATGTTAATCCAAAAATATCTATTGCTACATAGATTACCAAAGCACACACCAATTTAAAGACTAAGATTGTCAGATTAATTTAAAAAGCAATACTCAACTGTACGTCTATAAGAAACATATTAAGCACAAATACATAGGTAAGTTAAAAATAATTGATGAGAAAAATAATTGATGTAGATTCTATGCAAACACTAACCAAAAAAAAGTTGTAGTGGCTATATAAATAGCAGAAACAGTAGACTTTAGAAAAATATATACTATGAAAATGAAGAGGAACGAACAACCCACTAGGAAAACTTGGGCTTAGATATTATATTATATGCATTTAATAATAGATGATGAAAACAGAAAAGAAGGGACAAATGGACAAACCCAATTATTGTTAGAGGCATTACTCCCAGTCATCAATAAAACAAGTCTAAAACAATTTTGAAATCATACAAAGTATGTTCTCTAGCTAAACTAAAAATCAATAACAGAAAGATATCTGGAAATTCCAAAATATTGATCTAACAGCAATATACTTCTCAATAACCAAAGGTAAAAGAGGAAATGAGAAATATATTTTTTAAAGATTTTATTTATTTGAGAGAGAGAAAGACAGAACACGTGAGAGAGAGCAAGCATGAGTAGGAAGTTGGAGAGATTGAGGGCAAAGGGAGAGGGAAAAGCAGGCTCCTCACTGAGTGAGAATCCTGACTCACGGCTCAATCCCAGAACCCTGGGATCGTAACCTGAGTTGAAGGCAGACACTCAACCAACTGAGCCACCCAGATGCTTCAATTAGGAAATATCTTTAATTTGTGAAATTAGAAAAAAAAAACTGTCAAAATTTAAGACACAGCTAAAGCAATATTTAAAGGGATACTTCTAGCATTAAAATGCTTATATAGGAAAAGAAGTTTCAAATAAATGATTTAAGAATACACCTTAAGAAAGTAGCAAAAGAAGGCCAAATTATACCTAAAACAAGCAGAAGGAACAAAATAATAAAGATAAGAGTAGAAATAAGAGTAGAAATCAGTTAAACTGAGGACAGAAATATAACAGAAAAATCAATGAAACCATACCTGTATCTTTGGGGAAAAAATAAATAAATAAAAGATAATATTTTAGCCGAATTGATCAACAGAGTAAGAGAGAAGACACAAGTTACAAATATGAAGATTTCAAAAGAGGAAGTATCACTGTAGACGCCATAGACATTTAAAGACACAAACTATGAAAACTCACTCAAGTAACAGATTCTCTGAATAATCCTGTAAGTTAAAGTGTATTATTAGTTCAAAAGTTCCCAACAACAGTCTATACCCATATGGAAACATGGGCAAATTCTCCCAAATATTTAAAAAATAATACAAATTTGATGCAATCTCTTCCAAAATAGAAAAGCAGAGAGAATAGTTCCCAACTCATCTCATGAGGTCAGAAATACTCTAATATCAAAATCAGAAAAAGACAACATACGGAGAGGGACAGAATCTACGTGCCAACATTCCCATGGACAAAAATCCTCAACAAATACCAACAAATTGAATCAAGAATATGTAAAAAAAAAAAAAAAAAAAACACAAAAAAAGCATCAAGACCAAGTGCAGTTTATTCAAATAATGCTGTGCTAGTTCATCATTTAAAAAATAATCAGTGTAAGGGGAGGGGCGAGATGGCGGAAGAGTAGGTCTCCAAATCACCCGTCCCCACCAAATTACCTAGATAACCTTCAGATTATCCTGAAAATCTATGAATTCGGCCTGAGAATTAAAGAGAGAACACCTGGAATGCTACGGTGAGAAGAGTTCACGCTTCTATCAAGTAGGAAGACGGGGAAAAAAATGAAGAAACAAAAGGTCTCCAAGGGGGAGGGGCCCCGCGAGGAGCCGGGCTGAGGCCGGGGCGAGTGTCCCCAGGACAGGAGAGCCCCGTCCCGGAGGAGCAGGAGCTGCACCGACCTTCCCGGGCGGAAAGGGGCTCGTGGGGAGGTGGAGCAGGACCCAGGAGGGCGGGGATGCCCTCGGGCTCCCGGGGACACTAACAGCACCTGCGCCCCGGGAGATGCGCCGAGCTCCCTAAGGGCTGCAGCGCGCACGGCGGGACCCGGAGCAGCTCGGGGGGGCTCGGGGGCGACTCCGCGGAGGGGGCTGCGGGGCGGGAGCAGCTCGGAGGGGCTTGGGCGGAGGAAGAGGCTCCATGCGGAGGGGGCTGCGGGGCGGGAGCAGCTCGGAGGGGCTCGGGGGCGGCTCCGCGGAGGGGGTTGCGCGGCCCGGGAGCGCGAATCCAACAGCGCAGGCTCCGGAGCACAGGGCGCCGGGACACAGCCCAGGATCCCGCCTACCCTCGGGACAGGCAGAGGCCGGGAGGGCCCAGGACAGCAAGGACGCTCCTGCCCCGAGCTGAGCAGATCAGCGGCCCGCACCGGAGCCTCCAGGCCCCTGCAGAGTAGTTCCTGCAGGAGCTGAATCCAGGTTTCCAGAGCTACAGCAACCACTGGGGTTGTTCCTCCGGGGGCCTCACGGGGTAAACAACCCCCACTGAGCCCTGCACCAGGCAGGGGCACAGCAGCTCCCCCAAGTGCTAACACCTGAAAATCAGCAAACAGGCCCCTCCCCCAGAAGACCAGCGAGACGGACCAGTTCCAGGGGAAGTCAAGGGACTTAAAGTACACAGAATCAGAAGATACTCCCCCGTGGTTCTTTTGTTGTTGTTGTTGTTTTGTTTTGCTTTTTTTTGTTTCCTTCCCCCACCCCTTTTCTTTCTTTCTTTCTTTTTCTTTCTCTTTCTTCTTTTTTTCTTTTTTCTTCCTTTTTTTTTTTTTCTCTTTCTCTTTTCTTTCCTTCTTTCTCTCCTCTCTTTTTCGCCTTTTCCCAATACAACTTGCTTTTGGCCACTCTGCACTGAGCAAAAAGACTAGAAGGAAAACCTCACCTCAAAAGAAAGAATCAGAAACAGTCCTCTCTCCCACAGAGTTACAAAATCTGGATTACAATTCAATGTCAAAAGCCAACTCAGAAGCACTATTATACAGCTACTGGTGGCTCTAGAAAAAAGCATAAAGGACTCAAGAGACTTCATGACTGCAGAATTTAGAGCTAATCAGGCAGAAATTAAAAATCAATTGAATGAGATGCAATCCAAACTAGAAGTCCTAACGACAAGGGTTAACGAGGTGGAAGAACGAGTGAGTGACATAGAAGACAAGTTGATGGCAAAGAGGGAAACTGAGGAAAAAAGAGACAAACAATTAAAAGACCATGAAGATAGATTAAGGGAAATAAACGACAGCCTGAGGAAGAAAAACCTACGTTTAATTGGTGTTCCCGAGGGCGCCGAAAGGGCCAGAGGGCCAGAATATATATTTGAACAAATTATAGCTGAAAACTTTCCTAATCTGGGAATGGAAACAGGCATTCAGATCCAGGAAATAGAGAGATCCCCCCCTAAAATCAATAAAAACCGTTCAACACCTCGACATTTAATAGTGAAGCTTGCAAATTCCAAAGATAAAGAGAAGATCCTTAAAGCAGCAAGAGACAAGAAATCCCTGACTTTTATGGGGAGGAGTATTAGGGTAACAGCAGACCTCTCCACAGAGACCTGGCAGGCCAGAAAGGGCTGGCAGGATATATTCAGGGTCCTAAATGAGAAGAACATGCAACCAAGAATACTTTATCCAGCAAGGCTCTCATTCAAAATGGAAGGAGAGATAAAGAGCTTCCAAGACAGGCAGCAACTGAAAGAATATGTGACCTCCAAACCAGCTCTGCAAGAAATTTTAAGGGGGACTCTTAAAATTCCCCTTTAAGAAGAAGTTCAGTGGAACATTCCACAAAAACAAGGACTGAATAGATACTATGATGACACTAAACTCATATCTGTCAATAGTAACTCTGAACGTGAACGGGCTTAATGACCCCATCAAAAGGCGCAGGGTTTCCAACTGGATAAAAAAGCAGGACCCATCTATTTGCTGTCTACAAGAGACTCATTTTAGACAGAAGGACACCTACAGCCTGAAAATAAAAGGTTGGAGAACCATTTACCATTCGAATGGTCCTCAAAAGAAAGCAGGGGTAGCCATCCTCATATCAGATAAACTAAAATTTACCCCGAAGACTGTAGTGAGAGATGAAGAGGGACACTATATCACACTTAAAGGATCTATCCAACAAGAGGACTTAACAATCCTCAATATATATGCCCCGAATGTGGGAGCTGCCAAATATATAAATCAATTATTAACCAAAGTGAAGAAATACTTAGATAATAATACACTTATACTTGGTGACTTCAATCTAGCTCTTTCTATACTCGATAGGTCTTCTGAGCACAACATCTCCAAAGAAACGAGAGCTTTAAATGATACACTACACCAGATGGGATTTCACAGATATCTACAGAACTTTATGTCCAAACTCAACTGAATACACATTCTTCTCAAGTGCACATGGAACTTTCTCCAGAATAGACCACATACTGGGTCACAAATCGGTTCTGAACTGATACCAAAAGATTGGGATCGTCCCCTGCATATTCTCAGACCATAATGCCTTGAAATTAGAACTAAATCACAACAAGAACTTTGGAAGGACCTCAAACACGTGGAGGTTAAGGACCATCCTGCTAAAAGATGAAAGGGTCAACCAGGAAATTAAGGAAGAATTAAAAAGATTCATGGAAACTAATGAGAATGAAGATACAACCGTTCAAAATCTTTGGGATGCAGCAAAAGCAGTCCTAAGGGGGAAATACATCGCAATACAAGCATCCATTCAAAAACTGGAAAGAACTCAAATATAAAAGCTAACCTTACACATAAAGGAGCTAGAGAAAAAACAGCAAATAGATCCTACACCCAAGAGAAGAAGGGAGTTAATAAAGATTTGAGCAGAACTCAACGAAATCGAGACCAGAAGAACTATGGAACAGATCAACAGAACCAGGAGTTGGTTCTTTGAAAGAATTAATAAGATAGATAAACCATTAGCCAGCCTTATTAAAAAGAAGAGAGAGAAGACTCAAATTAATAAAATCATGAATGAGAAAGGAGAGATCACTACCAACACCAAGGAAATACAAACGATTTTAAAAACATATTATGAACAGCTATACACCAATAAATTAGGCAATCTGGAAGATATGGATGCATTCCTGGAAAGCCACAAACTACCAAAACTGGAACAGGAAGAAATAGAAAACCTTTACAGGCCAATAACCAGGGAGGAAATTGAAGCAGTCATCAAAAACCTCCCAAGACACAAGAGTGCAGGACCAGATGGCTTCCCTGGGGAATTTTATCAAACGTTTAAAGAAGAAACCATACCTATTCTCCTAAAGCTGTTTGGAAAGATAGAAAGAGATGGAGTACTTCCAAATTCGTTCTATGAGGCCAGCATCACCTTAATTCCAAAACCAGACAAAGACCCCACCAAAAAGGAGAATTACAGACCAATATCCCTGATGAACATGGATGCAAAAATTCTCAACAAGATACTAGCCAATAGGATCCATCAGTACATTAAGAAAATTATTCACCATGACCAAGTAGGATTTATCCCTGGGACACAAGGCTGGTTCAACACTCGTAAAACAATCAATGTGATTCATCATATCAGCAAGAGAAAAACCAAGAACCATATGATCCTCTCATTAGATGCAGAGAAAGCATTTGACAAAATACAGCATCCATTCCTGATCAAAACTCTTCAGAGTGTAGGGATAGAGTGAACTTTCCTCGACATCTTAAAAGCCATCTATGAAAAACCCACAGCAAGTATCATTATCAAGGGGGAAGCACTGGGAGCCTTTCCCCTAAGATCAGGAACAAGACAGGGATGTCCACTCTCACCACTGCTATTCAACATAGTACTGGAAGTCCTAGCATCAGCAATCAGACAACAAAAAGACATTAAAGGCATTCGAATTGGCAAAGAAGAAGTCAAACTCTCCCTCTTCGCCGATGACATCATACTCTACATAGAAAACCCAAAAGTCTCCACCCCAAGATTGCTAGAACTCATACAGCAATTCGGTAGCGTGGCAGGATACAAAATCAATCCCCAGAAATCAGTGGCATTTCTACACACTAACAATGAGACTGAAGAAAGAGAAATTAAGGAGTCACTCCCATTTACAATTGCACCCAAAAGCATAAGATACCTAGGAATAAACCTAACCAAAGAGGTTAAGGATCTATACCCTCAAAACTATAGAACACTTCTGAAAGAAATTGAGGAAGACACAAAGAGATGGAAAAATGTTCCATGCTCATGGATTGGCAGAATTAATATTGTGAAAATGTCAATGTTACCCAGGGCAATTTACACGTTTAATGCAATCCCTATCAAAATACCATGGACTTTCTTCAGAGAGTTAGAACAAATTATTTTAAGATTTGTGTGGAATCAGAATAGACCCCGAATAGCCAGGGGAATTTTAACAAAGAAAACCATAGCTGGGGGCATCACAATGCCAGATTTCAGGTTGTACTACAAAGCTGTGGTCATCAAGACAGTGTGGTACTGGCACAAAAACAGACACACAGATCAGTGGAACAGAATAGAGAACCCAGAAGTGGACCCTGAACTTTATGGTCAACTAATATTCGATAAAGGAGGAAAGACTATCCATTGGAAGAAAGACAGTCTCTTCAATAAATGGTGCTGGGAAAACTGGACGTCCACATGCAGAAGAATGAAACTAGACCACTCTCTTTCACCATACACAAAGATAAACTCAAAATGGATGAAAGATCTAAATGTGAGACAAGATTCCATCAAAATCCTAGAGAAGAACACAGGCAACACCCTTTTTGAACTCGGCCACAGTAACTTCTTGCAAGATACATCCACGAAGGCAAAAGAAACAAAAGCAAAAATGAACTATTGGGACTTCAACAAGATAAGAAGCTTTTGCACAGCAAAGGACACAGTCAACAAAACTCAAAGACAACCTACAGAATGGGAGAAGATATTGCAAATTACATATCAGATAAAGGGCTAGTTTCCAAGATCTATAAAGAACTTCTTAAACTCAACAGCAAAGAAACAAACAATCCAATCATGAAATGGACAAAAGACATGAACAGAAATCTCACAGAGGAAGACATAGACATGGCCAACATGCATATGAGAAAATGCTCTGCATCACTTGCCATCAGGGAAATACAAATCAAAACCACAATGAGATACCACCTCACACCAGTGAGAATGGGGCAAATTAACAAGGCAGGAAACAACAAATGTTGGAGAGGATGTGGAGAAAAGGGAACCCTCTTAACACTGTTGGTGGGAATGTGAACTGGTGTAGCCACTCTGGAAAACTGTGTGGAGGTTCCTCAAAGAGTTAAAAATAGACCTGCCCTAAGACCCAGCAATTGCACTGTTGGGGATTTACCCCAAAGATACAGATGCAATGAAACGCCGGGACACCTGCACCCCGATGTTTATAGCAGCAATGGCCACAATAGCCAAGCTGTGGAAGGAGCCTCGGTGTCCATCGAAAGATGAGTGGATAAAGAAGATGTGGTCTATGTATACAATGGAATATTACTCAGCCATTAGAAATGACAAATACCCACCATTTGCTTCAACGTGGATGGAACTGGAGGGTATTATGCTGAGTGAAGTAAGTCAGTCGGAGAAGGACAAACATTATATGTTCTCATTCATGTGGGGAATATAAATAATAGTGAAAGGGAATATAAGGGAAGGGAGAAGAAATGTGTGGGAAATATCAGAAAGGGAGACATAACGTAAAGACTGCTAACTCTGGGAAACGAACTAGAGGTGGTAGAAGGGGAGGAGGGTGGGGTGTGGGAGTGATTGGGTGACGGGCACTGGGGGTTATTCTGTATGTTGGTAAATTGAACACCAATAAAAAAAATTAAAAATAAATTAAAAATAAAATGGGGATATAAACATTAAAAAAAATAATAATCAGTGTATTCACCATATCAATGGCATAACAAAGAAAAAAAAACGTGAACATCTCAATAGATACAGAAAAATTTGGCAGAATTCAACACTGATTAATAATTCTTAACTTTCATACAACTAGAAATAGAAGGGCATTTACAAAAAAAATCTACAGCTAATATCATACTCATTAATAAGAAACTGTGAGGTTTTTTCCCTACGATCAGAACAAGGCAAGAATGTCAGCTTTCCTATTCATCATCATACCAGACACTGTCCAAAACAGTGCAATAATGTAATTATAATAAATAAAATGAATACAAATCAGAAAGGAAGAAATGGAACTCTCTATTCATGGAAAACAAAACTGTACAGATTTTTTTTTTAAAAACCCAAACATTTAAAAAATAAATAAATAAATTTATTTTTAAAAAAGCTTATAAAACAACAAGTGACTCAAGGTTTCAGATACAAAGCCTATATTCAAAGTCAATAGTATTGGGCAGCCCAGGTCGCTCAGCGGTTTAGCGCCGCCTTTGGCCCAGGGCCTGATCCTGGAGACCTGGGACCGAGTCCCATGTCGGGCTCCCTGCATGGAGCCTGCTTCTCCCTCTGCCTGTGTCTCTGCCTCTCTCTCTCACTCTCTCTCTGTCTCTCATGAATAAATAAATAAAATCTTTAAAAAAAAAAGTATTTCTATATACGAACAATGAACAATTGGAAATTGGAATCTCAAAAGTACCATCTATAATAGTATTAAATACCATTAAATGCTTAGTTTTAAGTCTAACAAAATATGTGCAAGATCTGTATGCTGAAAACTACATAACATTGATAAAAGAAATTTTAAAAGATATAAATAAATTAATAAATAAGCCACTTTTAATGTACTGGATGGAAGATTCAATATAGTTAACATGACATTTCTCACCATATTGCTCCATAGATTCAATTTTATTCCAATTAACATCCCCAGCTAATTTCATAATTTATATGGAAAAACAACGAATTGAATAGCCAAGATAATTTTTAAGTGAACTACCTGATTGCACATTACTTGATTTCAAGACTCATTTTAAATCTACAGCATGAAGACAATATGGTATTAGTAAAAGGGCAGATACATAAATTAATGTTTTGGGGGGGCACCTGGGTGGCTCAGTCAGTTAAGCATCTGCCTTTGACTCCGGTAGTGATCCCAGGGTCCTGGGATCAAGCCCGGTGTCAAGCTCCCTACTCAGTGGAGAGCCTGCTTCTCCCTCTCCCTCTGCTGTTCCCCCTTCTTGTGCTGTCTCTCTCTCTCTCTCTCTCTCTCTCTCTCTGTGTTAAGTAAATAAAATCTTAAAAAAATAAAGTTAATGTTTTTTTTTTTTAAATAGAGAATCCAGAAGTAGATTACACATACATGTTCACTTGATTTTCAACAAAGATGCAAAGGCAATTCAATTGAGAAAGAATAGTCTTTTCATCAAATGTTGCTAAAGCAATTGATTATCCATATGCAAAAAAAAAGTGAATTCTGGGTGCCTGTGTGGCTCAGTGGTTGAGCATCTGCCTTTGGCCCAGGTCGTGATTTCAGGGTTCCGGGATCAAGTCCTGCATTGGGCTCCCTGTGAGGAGCCTGCTTCTCCCTCTGCCTGTGTCTCTGCCTCTCTCTGTGTGTCTCTCATGAATAAATAAATAAAATCTTTAAAATAAATAAATAAATAAATAAATAAATAAATAAATTTATTTATTTATTTATTTATTTATTTATAGAGACACAGAGAGAGAGAGGCAGAGACACAGGCAGAGGGAGAAGCAGGCTCCATGCAGGGAGCCCAATGTGGGACTCAATCCTGGGTCTCCAGGATCAGGCCCTGGGCTGCAGGTGGCACTAAACCGCTGTGCCACCGGGGCTGCCCTAATATCTTTTTGAAAAATGTGAATTCTAATCCCTACCTTACACAATATACTAAAATTAATTGAAAATGGATGACTGACCTAATTGCAAAATCTGCAACTATAAAACTCTTAGAAGAAATAATGATCAGGAATCTTTGTGACTCTGAGTTAGACATAAGTTAATAAATTAAATTCTCAGATACAACACCAAAAGCATGAACCATAAAAGGAAAAACTGATACAGAGCACTAGCAAAATTAAGAATTTCTGCTCTTTGAAAGGCACTATTAAAAGAATGAAAAGATAAGTGACAGACCAAAAGAAATACTTGCAAATCACAAATTAAAGGGCTTGTATCTGTGCATAAAAAATCTCAAAGCTCAATAAGAAAATAAACAACTCAATTTTTCAAAAGGGCAAAATATTCAGACACTTCACAAAAAAAAAAAATATATATATATATATGGCAAATAAGCACTTGAAAGATACTCAACAACCCAATGCAATACGACTAAGAAAAGAATGGCCAAATTAAAAAAAAATAAAGCAGTAAATAACTGACAATATTAAGTGCTATGGAAAATGAAGAGAACGGATAAATTCCCTGTGGAAATGCAAAATGATAGAGCCCCTTTGGAAATCTGACTTAATACAAAGTATCTTACAAAGTTAAACATACACTTGCCATGTGACCTAGAAATCTCACTTTTAGGTATTTACTTAGGTGAAATAAAAATTTATGTCCATACAAAAATGTACATACAAAGGTTTATACCTGATATATTTGTAATTGTCAAAAACTGGAATGATCCCCAAATGTTCTTCAGCTGGTGAATAACTAGAGTAAGTACATACCTATAACAGAATACTATTTAGTCATAAGAAATGAACTACTCATACATACAAAAACTTGTATGAATCTCAAATGCATTATGCAGAGCGAAAGAAAGACTCAAAAGACCACATAATGTGTGATTCCACGTACATGACCTTACAGAAAGGGCAAAACTATTGAGAAAGATCAGTGGTTGCCAAGGGCTGGGTGTGGGAGAGGAACTGACTACAAGGGGGCATTTCAGAGTGACAGAATTGTTCTATATCTTGATTGCGATGGCGTAAACATTTGTCAGAACCCACAGAATCCTACACCACAATGGATGAAATTTACTGTATCTAAATTATACTTAATTTGAGAAGATAAAAAGAATATACACTTAGGTGACAAAAATATTTTAGAAAAGCAAGTGATAAAATTCAGGTTACTAGATATCTATAGGAAGGAGAAAATGGACAAGGTAAGAAAGAAACATATTCAGATAAGTAATGGTTTGGGTTTAATTAGATGGTGGATTCACTAGTATTCAGTTATTGTTATGCTGCATTATTCATGTACCTGTAATACGCATATTCTTTTATATTTGTCAAACATTACACAATTTTAATAGAGAGCAAAAGAAAGTAACTTTTAATTGAAACAACCAACAAAAAAGGATATATTATTTGAGAAAACGAGGTGGACATCTCCTATTCCTTGATCATAAAACATTAGGTCAAAGAGTATATGCATTTTGAATGTTTGGGATACATATTAGCAGATTTATTTACCTAAGCAGTTCCTTTTCTATAAAAATTAATATATTTATGCATTTTTATTTATGCATTTTTAAAAATGACGTAATACTTTATTCTAACTCACTGATTTAGAAAGCTTTAATTTCTGAAAACAAAATATTCTTTCCCATATCTTTTCTCTTCCATCACCTCCACTCTGAATTTCAACAAATCCAGTGTGATTCAATATAGTATACTACCAAAGCATTCCTAAAACTTGACAGTTTTCCTCTGAGGTATGTTTGGAAACTGCATATGTAATGTCAGGTATCTTTACACAGCCACACCAACTCAAGAATTATGATCACTCATCACATATATATTTTAAAAGAAGAACACTGCTCAATCATGCAAGAATTCACAATGGGATCTCTAAACCCTCCAAGTCTTTGACTAAATATTTCATATACTCTTTAGTAAGGGTAATACAAATGTGAATCGCATTCTCCTTAATTGTCAATATATGACTGCTAAAGATATACAGGCACTTGACATAACTGCTCTGCTACTTGCTGCTCAGAGGATTGGAAATGCAGCTGTCACCCTGATACTAGTGATCAGATCAGGGGAGCAATCAGGCCAGGCATGCACAGATTCCATTATCCTCTCAGCCTTCACCCTAATCCTGCCATCCCACTGAGAAGAGCTGTTAGAGGAGAATCCTGCAAGCACCCCAGCTGCAAGTTTTCTGTTAGTTCTTAGTAGCTGCCATCAGCAACACTCCACCACGGAGTCTCATGGGAAGTGCTGGTCCACAGCTTTCATCTAGAGACATTAAATCAAGCAGTTGCATTTGGTTTGGTTTTTTAAGTCTTTGCAAATCTTCTCTTCCTCCCCTTCCCATCCCCCTATCCCTAATGTGACTTATTTATATTTTTAAAAGCTTTGCAGGCAGACTTTCCAGTTTTCATCATGGACTAAAATCCATCTGAGTTAAAATCATTCAAGACTTTATGCACGATGAGGGGAAAGGGACTGTGCAAATTAATGTATTCATTCCAGACTGTATTTAGCTAACATCTTTCTTCACTTGAGCCTAATGGCTCGAGGGATTGCAAAATTATTGCATCAGCTTGACTGTGATGCTTTGTTCATTTAAAAAAAAATAAATCTTTACACTCTGGTATCGTCCTACTTTAAAATACTATTACAGTTTCCTAGTGGCTACATAGTCAAAAGGACTGTGTCATTTCATTTAATCTCTTTGACTCTTCAGAGATCTGCATACCCTACCCGTCTCCATTACCTCAGGAATTATGATTGGATTTAACCTTCTGCTCATTGAATTAGTGTCAGCTATCATTCTTAGTGTACATTTGTTAAATTCAATGTCTCCTATAGGGGAATGCCAGGCAGAGAAACGATAAGTGTATTAAATAGTCAGAGAGGTAAGACTGCAGAAATTGGGACTTAGAATCACTGTGCAGATAAAGAGAACTAAGTTCATGTTGCTGCTTCGTTTCTTTCAAGGAGGATACAATCGCAGCAGGAAGTGTAAGCCTTTCTAGTCAGCCTTCCAGAGTGTAAGGAATACTAAGTGACTCGGGACTTTCTTTTCCCTAAAGTGAAGAGGTGGTTTTTTTCAAGTCAATGTTAGTGCAACTAGGAAAGCAACCATATGGAAAAACCCTAAAAATTCAAGTCTTCTGTTAATCCTCCAAAAAAAAAAAATTACAACACAGGCATGAACACTTCCCTCCAGCAAAGCACAGCATCTTCGACTGCTGGGTCAGAAATGAGGCAATTATATCCTGCTTAGCCACATGGCTCGCAATATGGAACCACCCTGATCTGCAAAGGTCCACAACACAGGTTAGAGTGTGTGTTTGTCCTGCTTTTATAGGAAATCCCCATGTCTGTTCCTGGGCTACACAGAAAATAAATAAGTGAACAAAAACACTTTAAAAATACAGCAAAAACAATCCAAGCACAAATAAATAATCAAAACTTTAAAAACTGACCAACAGAAGATATCACATTATTAACATTAAAAAAGAGAAAGCTAAATAAGGTTTAATAGAAAAAATCTAAACCAACATACCTGTTTAAAAAAAAAAAATACCCCACTCTACCTATCATGCCTCCCAACCTTCTGATTTAAGGAGCCTCCAGAACAGAAACATCCATAAGGCCCAAAGAGAAGATGAAATATGAAGGAGTGACCAAACACACAGAAACGTTATCCTGCATGCCTAGGGCCTCAAAGGAATCAAGAGGGCCCAGAACATAAATTAAACAATAGGCCTAAATGAAATTTAATGTAGGCTGCCTTTCATTTCATTTCCCTTTTAGCTCTGTTTTCTAAAGAATGGGTTCCTCAGGGTGAAGCTGTATGTGTTTTAGCTTCAGGGAGAAAAAGAGATCTTGGCATCCTAATATGATGTTTCTCTAACATTTTCTCCACAGCTTTCCCTAATATAGTAAAACAGCCTGAACCTTTAAAAAATAAAATACAATAAAATAAAATAAATTTTAAAAAACCAAAACCCTTTGAAGGGTTGTGAGATCAGACTGCTAGAGAAATGTAGAACCACATTGTCAACATGTAAGTATAGGAAACTGTCTAGAGACAATGGGGAGAGTGAGAAAGGCAAGAAGTATCAGAGTATTTATGAGGGGGAAGAAGCAAAGGATGGAAGTGGGAATAAGCCAGTTCTGCTCATACCACTATAGCAAGAAGTCAATTTTTATTCTGACTAATTTTTATGAGGGAATGGTAGCTAAAACAATGACAATGACAATCAAGGCTGCCTGGGTGGTTCAGCTGGTTGAGTAATGACTCTTGATTTTGGCTCAGGTCATGATCTCAGGGTTGTGGGATCAGGTACCACATTGGGGTCGGAGATCAGTGGAGAGTCTGCTTGAGATTCTCTTCCTCTGCCCCTCCCCGGCCCCCACTCACACTTGCTCTCTCTCAAATAAATAAATAAACAAGTATTTGTTTCAAAAAAAGGAAAACAAAAAAAGGACATCACAACTAATACAAACTCTATAAAAATTTTCCAGTGTTTTTTTCTCCTACTCTCCTGTTAGGAGGTCATGAGTGTAAGAATGAGTGGTCTATCAAAGGACCTTAAGGAGATACTGTATTTCACTTTTTTTAAAGATTTCATTTATTTATTCATGAAAGACACAGAGAGAGAGAGAGAGAGGCAGGGACACAGGCAGAGGGAGAAGCAGGCTCCATGCTGGGAGTCCAATGTGGGACTCAATCCCAGGACTCCAGGATCATGCTCTGGGCCAAAGCCAGGTGCTAAACTACTGAGCCACCCAGGGATCCTTCGGAATACTGTATTTCATGATGGAAGAGTTCGACTTGGGGGAAAAAAAAAACAAACATACAAATTAAATATATATATAAATACATATAAAATGGATATATTAAATAAATATATATTAAATATATATTAAATAAATACATATAAAATGGATATATTAAATATATAGATTAAATATATACTATATATGCTAAAAACAAAATATATATCCTCTATATGTTAGTATATTTATTAAATTATATATTAAATATGTATCCATCATCACTAATAAAAATAATCTATACTTAACAAATTACCATCACTTTTCATTTATCAAAATAGCAAAGATTACTACAAAGAGAGTGGCATTGTGATAAATCCCTGAAGGAATAAAAACTAGTACGACTCTTTGGAAGTGATTTGTCAAGACGTACCAAAAGTCTTAACGTGTGTGAGGTTCTAACTCAGTAGAGTTCTTCTGGGAATCCATCCCAAAGGCATAACCTTGATAAAACAGAAAAAGCCTTATTCAAAAAGATGTTCAGCATAGTATTTACCCTGAATGAAATTATATCAGAAAATAAAGAAATCATACAATAAACCCATGCTGTAGTATACTCTTCAGTCATGAAAATATTCAAGTATTCATGCAGACTGCAATATAAAAAAAAAGTTTACAATGTAACATTATATAAAAAAGTAGGATATAAAATTTTATATATGGTAGTATCCCAACAGTATTTTTACCATTGTACATTAAGGAAAGACCAGTAGAAGAAAAAACAAACTACTTACATGGATTATATCTTTTATATATACAATTCTTTCTTTGTTCTCTTTTCTGTATTTTAAATTTTCTCTGATAAATATAAATTTTACAATAAAAAACACTGAGCTACAAAGCAATGCAAGGGTAAAAGCTTAATTAAAATACAGAATAAGCAGCAGTTTTAACTGTGAGCCACACTATATTTTCTGCCTAATTTTTTTTTAAATTTGCACAGCTGATGCATAAAATTTGATGGCAGATAAAGGTAAAGCTGGTTTTTTATGTTAGCATTTTACTATGAACCAAGCAGGCAGGCATCCTCCTTTCTATACAAAATCCACTAGCTCACCTATAATGGAACCTTTAGGATGGGGGGGAACACAGTAAGTTAAGGAAGTAAAATTAAATAATAAGTATTTTAAAATAAACTTTCTAAACTCACATAAAGATTGACTGCCAAATGTGGTGCAAATAGGGACTTATTTCCTACATTAACTTACACTTAGAAAAGATTTAGTAGAGCACATGTACCAGAACTACTGGTAGGCACTTTTATTATCTCATTAAATTATATCTGTAAGATAGACATTAGTCCCTTTTAACAGATGAGAAAACTGAATCAGACAGGTTCAAGAATTTGTCAAAGATCAAATGAATTCATGGCTTAGAGAACTCTTGTCATTTTTCTCTGAATCAAACCCAAAAGACCAGGGTAGAGGATTGGGGCCTGAATACCATCTCCTGTACCTGAGTATAAGCAGTTGAAAATAGGATGACAAACCCTGAACAACTCCTCACACCAAACAGCTCAGACAAGAGCTGAAAATATTTTCTAATATTTTTGTATGCAAGAGACAAGAACCCAACGAACATGTAGGAGATGTCCTATAACTTAAAAAACAAAAACAAAACACATGAAATTCAGCAAGTACTTTATGCCAGAACCTGAGAATTCTGCTACATAGCTGCATAATTATTCACTGGTTATTTTAGAAGTCATCCTTTATCTTGAGAATTCCTTTCCCAGACTAGTCAAGGAAATCCTTGCTTCTCAGCCACACACCTAAAATGAATCCAGAATCTTGCAGGATCACATGATCAGCTATTTTTTGTGTTTTGTGTGGGGCAGAGGGGACCACAAGTATAGGCACAACAGGCAGAGAAAGTGTATGATGATCCAGGCCCAAGTTCGTAAGTGTATATAGTCTGTGCAATAGCACCAACCCCTGAGCTTGGTTTAAAGCTTTTTAGTCACCATCTTAAGATTCCTCAGAATTTTATCTTTTAAATTGTATATTGTAAGTGCAGTCCACTGAGACAATCAAGCAATGTGCCTGAGGAGAAGAGACAAGTGCCATATGGGTGTCTGCTATTCCTTGGCATCCCCTTCACATATGGAGTTCAGATGCCCCATGAGCACAGAAATCTGGTGGATCCACAACGCATGAGAGTTCATCAAGACTCAAAGTGAATACTAAGTAAGAGTGTTACATCTATGACTGAGTAAGCAGAGGTGCTGACAGCCTCCAGAGGCCTCGATCTCTGTTCAAATCAGAACTTCAGATTGAAGTACAAAGACAAGGCAAAAGTAAGTAATTGTTCTAAAAAACATGAAGGACTCAGGAACCCTATTGACCCCGTCTTGCTAGTGTTACTTTCCTCCCCATATTAGCCAACCTCTTAATTGAAAATGATGACACAGAAGGAAAGGAAAAGTAGGGCAATCAGCAATTCCTTTTCCTTTCAGTCCTCTTGACTCATCTATAAGCCAAAGGTGAAGGGTGTTGGCAGAATGTGTGCATATCAAGGAGTAAAGTACAAATAGTTGAGTTCATCTCATGCAGAGTTTCCACACTTCTGGTAAGAAAGAAATACATATGTATGTACAAGCTACAAAATACAAATTGTACAATTTGTGTTATTTCACATATGAGTTAAATGTTCTCATATCACATTTATTTTATTAACATTTATTTATTTATTTTAGAGAGAGCATGAGCCCAACGTGGTGGTCAGTCTAATGACCCTGAGATCACAGCCTGACCCAAAACCAACAGGCAGACACTCAACTGACTATACCACGCAGGTGCCCCTCAAATTGCATTTAAAAATGGCATTATGCAACATAAAGATGAATGATAAAATTTATGCTAATAATTAAAATTTTCTTTATTTCTTTTCTTAGAATGACATTAAATAGCAAATAAAAAACCACCACAATAAATCAAGAAAGAAACCATGGAAGAATGAAAAAAGCTTTACATCTTAGTCCCTTTCATAGCATTTTCGTTTCTGCTTAATGAATAAAGGGCTCTACATTTTCTCTTTGCATTTGGCCTCGAAAATTATGTGACTGGCCCTCCCTTCCACCAATACAGCTTTGCCTTGAAATTCCAGGAAAGAGACACATGTGAGAAGAGAAAAAACCATTTGGGGGTACACTGTAAGAAATGAATGTTTCTATTTAAAACAAAACTATTTTAGTTCTGATATTCTGTGCATTAGCAAACAGGATATGCAGATTCACAGTAGCAAGATTTCACTTATTTGTTTTCTTAGACATGCCTGTACAAATAGCCTTTGAGATTTTGAATGCAAAGGATGAGTGTTTTATCATAGCAAAGGTCATTTAAAATTCATACCCTTCACTACAATGTGCAAGTCACCCCTTGCAGTCTAATGTCTTTCCTAAAGTTAATTAACAGGCCTGCTACATCTATCTCTTCCATTATCTTGGCCATTGATGAAGATGTTAAATAGATTGGTTCTTGGACTGACCCCCTAAAGATGAGTACCAGTGATGTCAACCCAAACTAATGCAGTTTAGAAGTCCTTTTTAGGCACAACACTCTAATAATCCGAGCAATTACTTAACAGTGATGTCTCTCCATTTGTAGACAGCATGTCATACAAAAAAGAAAAAGTCTTCCTAAGTCAAGATAAATTACAACTGATGTCTTCCCTCAGTTACCATTCCTCTCTTTCACCCACCCCCACACTATCTATTAAGCCCACCTTCCTTCTCTCCAAATGAAATTAGATCCATTTGCCTTAGCTCAGAAAGAAAACAAGTGAGTCTCAATGGTCTGACTTGCTTCAGTCTCAATTATAATTTGGAAAATAAAGCTGAGGCAAGACGATATTCACCTTTGCAGAAGGGAGAGTACTGAGGCAGAGTGAAAAAACTCCATCACTGACTTTTGCACTTTTAATCCCTGCTCATGCCCCTGGGATTCTTTATGGTTTTCCTGTAGGGTTCTTCTGTTCTTATTCTTTATTCACGTGTCCTCACCCATGGGAAGTTTATTTTTTTTATTTTAATTTTTTTTAATTTTTATTTTATTTATGATAGTCACAGAGAGAGAGAGAGGCAGAGACATAGGCAGAGGGAGAAGCAGGCTCCATGCACCGGAAGCCCGATGTGGGATTCGATCCCGGGTCTCCAGGATCGCGCCCTGGGCCAAAGGCAGGCGCCAAACAGCTGAGCCACCCAGGGATCCCCCATGGGAAGTTTAAACATCTGCATTGGCACCTAGGATAAAAGGATTCCATTTCCAAGATAGTTTGGAATACCATTAGCTTTTATTCATACATGAAAATACTCGTTCTAAGACATAGTTTTAAGTATCAGGCACCTAAAACAAGGGAAATAATATATTCAGTTTCCCTTAGATCACTTTGGCTTATTTTTTTGAAATTAATTTTTTCAGGCAAACATGAATTTATTGTAAATAAAGTCTGTGTTCTCTCCTTGGGAGATGGGTAGCATTAGACAGAATTCTCTAGCAGAAAATAAAAGAATTCCTTTGTCCATATCCCTACAAACATGGTTGCTAATATTTATACAATAATATCATCCTTTGTAAAATCTTACCTGCTCCTTTAATGCCTCCCTTCCCTCCAAGCATTTTACTTTAAATAGATCTGACTGGCATTGAAAAAGTTACCTAGAAAATAAAACAAGGAACTGTTGTTTAATTATAAAATTGACAGGCAAAAACAACATGGACCTATTGCTTGTTGAATTATTTTAAAATATTTTATTTTTTCATATCAGTCCTAGATGATCCTGGGCATACAGTAACAATAACTAGCCATCTCTAGACCTGACAGATGAACTACTGGACAAAAATTTAATAAAAGACTTGCTTTCTGCCTTCCAAAGATTTTCACTATAAACAGAGAGATATGATCTTTCCTTTGACTGTTATGAATAAGCCGAGAAAATGGCAGATTACGAAGATAGTTTCCACATATTCCCTGTGATAATGGCTCAAAATGAAATTAAACCTGTCAATAGTTGCATCATGTGGTGGCCCCTTTCCCATCTGCCAAAATCCCTAAACTTTTTCTTTAGAACAATGTACAGGACAATATTTCAAACTGACAAATTACCTGATATGAATATCCTCTCTCTGTTCTAATATTCTGATATGCTAGCGGATTTCCCTTCTGAGGTATCAAAGAAGTATTTGTATGTCCTCATCTTCTAAATAGTGTTATGGATTTTGTGCTTGTGCAGGCATGTACAATTGCGGATTTAGAAAAAAAAAATGACTGAGTGATCCCGAAACCTCATAATTGATATTTATGCCTCTTCTTATAAACTAGAATTTAAGGTATAAAAAACACCAAATAGTACTAATATAATCTTTGCAAAAAAAAATTTTTAGAAGCCATCAATTTATTTAACACTTGAAAATTTAAATTCTTCAAGTTTCTTAAATTGTACAAAAGTAAAATAGATAGATTAAATACAGTAACTAATGGGAGGATTTATGGCTCCATGACTTATAAATTTATAACTCCAGTGCATTTGATTTTTGTTTTTTCTTTTTCTTTAGGGTTCACTATTACTTCTTTTCATTTTTATTATCATAGAAAAATATATCGTATTTAATATAAAAATATTAAAGTTAAGGATGAAAATGTGGTCTATACTAGCACCATCCACTAGAGCTTTCTGTGATGACAGAAATGTTCTATATAAATGCTGCCCAATGAAGTAGCCGCTGTCCACAGGTGGCTATTGAGCAATTGAAATGTGGCTGGTACAGCTCAGGAACTGAATTGCTAATTTTATTTAGTTTTAGTTAATTTGAATTTAAATAGTCTCATTTGGCTAGGGGCTACCTAGATAGCACAGATCTAGACCAACCACCCTTTAGATGGTTGGGACCACTCTGCAAAATCCTCCTAAACTTCTGTCTGCATACAACCACAAATAACTATTCTGAATTTTATTTTGAATTTTATTATATAATTCTGAAATGAAACCAAGCCCAGAGATACCTGGGTGGCTCAATGGTTGAGCATCTGTATTTGGCTCAGGGCATGTTCCTGGGGTTCTGAGACCGAGTTCTGCATCGGGCTCCCTGTGAGGAGCTTGCTTCTCCCTCTGCCTATGTCTCTGCCTGTGTCTCTGCCTCTCTCATGAATAAATAAATAAAATCTTAAAAAAAAAGCAAGCTCAGATTTGATTACACTAAAATGGCAATGGCCTGCATGTGTGCGTATAAATGTGTATATGTTGGAAGTTTTCTATTTGTTCAGATTTGTATTTCACATAATGGGGGCTATAAAAAGAATAAACAATGCCTAATCCTTGTCAAATAGCTTGAGATAAATGCATACAAAAACAACTCCCCAAAAGAGCAATATGTGATTGTCTATCTATATCTGTAAATGCTACAAGATTTAGAAAGAGTAAGACTGGGAAGACATTTCTCACTAACTTCAATACGGCTTCCAAAAAAAAGGATAAGATACTTAAGTTACACTATGGGCAAAATTAGTCATCTAATCTCTGAATAGGCGCCAGTTTTCATTAAAAAAATAATTGCATGGCCGTTTTAACAGCAATATATTATCAAGAAAAATTATACCAATAACCAGGCGGTTAATTAACGGCAAATCATTAACTTCTGAATATATCATTTCAAATGTTTATTGGTTAAATGATGATAATAGTGTCATCTTTTTAATTTAACTTCAAGTATTACCATAAGGGTAAAAACATCTGAAAATGCTTTTGAAAGTAAATGTGTAATTTAAGTACAATGCACTGCTTCAGAGATTCAGACCCAGCAAGAAAATGGTACAACATACTACAAAGTAAAAATATTGGACCACTGGCTAAATTTCCAGAATTCTAGATGAAAATAAATATAACTCAAAATAAAAAAATTGTAAAGTTACTCTAGACAATAAAGTAGACAACACTGTGTATGATCCACCAGACAAACACCACTTCCTCTAAACAATAAAAAAGCAACCGAGGTATTAATGAAGATCTGGCAACTTGTTTGTACAGGCTACTCAACAAGGCAGACAACCTTCAGAAAGAAGATACAAGCTGTCAGGTTCATCCAGCTATAATTGGAGTATATATTGACTTTGGTCAGTTAGCAAAGAGAATATCAACTTACAAAGTGCTAGCTACGATGGAGATGTGATAACCGAAGATCATTGTTAAGATGTCTGCCACTTTCAGAAAGATTTGTCTTCAGAAGTTAATAAGAATTTTAAAGTGCTGCAACAATTGCATGTCAACATGAGCTATTTCTTGACTATTACACATAAATTTATAATATATTAATTTGTTTGAGCATATTCTTTCTGTCATTGAATTCAATTAAAATTGAATAATTATAAACATATAAATCACTAGAGCCTAAAATAACTAATTTTCAAGTAAAAATAAACTAAGAAGATAAGAAATTATTCACATTCAATCACATTTTGCCATCAAGCTTATTTTTCTGATGAAATATTTTCAACAAATAAAAACTTAAAATAGGGTGTTGTAATAGAATCATTAATAGATCCTTAACTCCATACAAAATTATTAACACTTCTATTATGTATATTATATATAGTTTGGGTTAAATATATCATTGTATTCAATTGGTCTGCTTTCTCTTAAAGCAGATAATTTCACAAAGAAATATATATTTCAGAAGTATATAGGACTGCAAGTAATGGACATATTTGGAAGCATGAAATTGATAATAACTTGGTTTGTTAGACCCCAAAACTGAAACAAATTTTATCAGTCTGGATAACCACTTATTGTTTTATATAGTTTTGTTTCAAGCTTAAAAACTAAAAAAGAGAAAAAAACTAATTAAATTATTTTCACTGAAGCCGTAACTGAAATCTTTGCACCATAACCTGAAATCTGACCTGAAATCTTGATCACAGACTCACCTAGCTGAAAGAGCATTCTTGGACCACTAACTTTGTAATAGGAAAACTGGTTTAAAGATTGTGTTCTTATTCTCATTTAAATTCAAATATGATATTTATTTATTTGTTTGTTTGTTTGTTTGTTTTTATTTGAGAGAGAGTATGCCCACCCATGAGGCACAGGCGCCCAGGGTTGGGGGCAGAGAGGGAGAGACAGCATAACATCTCTAGCAGACACCCCACTGAGCACAGAGTGGAGGTGTAGGCAGGACTCAGTCTCATCCAGATCCTGACCTGAGCCCAAATTAAGAGTTGGATGCTCAACCAACTGAGTCTCCCAGGCACCCCTAAATTCAAATATGATTTTTAAAAAGTAACTCAGAAAAAGGTAATGGAAGCTCAGTTGTCCTGATCACATAAGCAAAACTATCTTCAGTCCAGCATTCAGAACCATCCCTTTCCTTTCAATCTACTTCCTAGTTTACAAAACGACATTTTATATGCCAAAATAAATGAGAAAATCCATTTCTACCTTACCAAATTGGACTATTGTCTCACTAGGATTTCAGGAACCAGTTTCAACATAATGCAATTACAATAAAAATCTTTTGAATTACATTAACCTGATCACCTTCGCCTCACATAGAAAATATTGAGAATGTCTACATTTTTTTTAAATTTTAAGCATTTTAGCTTGGTAAACCTTATCATGTTTGCCATTAAAATACTACTAATGCTAAAAGGTGCACAATACTTCTTCACTTTAGGCTCCATGTGACTAGAGACTTGGCACTTGATGGCTCCAGGGGAATCACTAATGAGCTACAAAGCCTTTACACCTCTGGGTCAGGAGTTTGGATTAGACCTAGGTTGGGAGTGACAGAAAGTCGTTACCATCTCATGATAGTTCAATGGTTTATGTGAAGGGAATTCATTGTTTCAGGCCACTTTCTAATGAACAAGCATCTACCTCACAAAAAGTCACCACTGCTTTTGACAGTAATTGGCAGAGACCTGGAGACTGAAAAATTTAACCAAGAATTGTGTTCTCTCCATGCTATGATGACCATATCCAAGTTAGGAATTTTTTTAATGGAAAAAGATACAACACTCTGCAGGTATGTCTATGAAAAGTGTGGTTGGGAGAGAAAGAGAGAAGGAGGAATACTGAAGGGAAAAGAGCCCTTCAGAAGAAGGGAGTAAATCGAAATGCAGTAATACTCATCATCAAAAGCTTTACTTAGTACATATAAAACAAAGGTATTTAATTCAGAAAAGGCATACATCTGTTCATATGTTTCTCTCCAGGTAAGAAGACAATAAAATGTAAAAATGTTTCCTGGGGCCTCTCGATTTGGGAACCAAAAGATGATAAAAGCCTTGAAATAGCATTTCCTTGGCAGAAAGTTGTCACTACAAGGTAATGCTCTCTTCTTAAGGAAGCCATATTGATTAGAGTAAGTGAAAGAAGCCATGTCAATCTTTCTCCTTCTAGGTCTTTTAGCACTCACAGACATAGATACACCATCACATATTGTTCTGTGAACACAATACTGTTCAGAATTGTTTTCATATGTGTTTATCACAAGTTGTGTTGCAAGGAATAGGCACATGCTTTTTCTTCTTATTCTCCCCATTACGTGAAATATAAATATGAGCAAATAGAAAATTTTCCATAAACACATACACATGCGCGTGCACACACACACACACACACACACACACACCATTGACATTTTAGTATAATCAAATCTGAACTTGGTTTTATTTCAGAATTATATAATAAAATTCAAAATAAAATTCAGAATAGTTCTTTGTGGTTGTATGCAGACAGAAGCTTAGGAGGATTTTGCAGAGTGGTCCCAACCATCTGAAGGGTGATTGGTCTAGAGCTCTGCTATCTAGGTAGCCCCTAGCCATAGGAGACTATTTAAATTCAAATTAACTAAAACTAAATAAAATTAGCAATTCAGTTCCTGAGCTGTACCAGCTACATTTCAATTGCTCAATTGGGCAGCACTTATATAGAACATTTCTGTCATCACAGAAAGCTCTAGTGGATGGTGCTGGTTGAGATCACATTTTTATCCAGAGGGAAAACATTAATTTGTAAATGGTATATCACTTTAAGATGTTTTCAGATGCATGTAACACAAAACCTTACTCGAACAAACTTACACAATCAGGTTGACTCTTGGAAGTGCAAATTGAGAAGTAGACTAGACTTCAGGATCGCCTTAATCTAGTATTTAAGTTCCATTTCTCTGGGATCTCCTTCACTCTTCCTTCCAGTGAATTGGTTTTATGTACAATATATTCCTTCATGCTAGAAAAATGGCTGTGACAATTCCAATTTTCATATTCATATATCTTGAATCCTAAAGGAAGAGAGATCTCTCTCTGATCTCTTCTAGGTCAGAAAACTTTGTTCTTTGACTCTCCAAACAACCTTGTCCCCTTATATTTAATTAACCAAATTGGGTTCTATGTACCTTCCTGGAAAAGATACACAATTTAAGCTATATGGCTTAGACCTAATTCCTGAACAATGACTGTAAAAAAAGGTAAGATTGATGAATTTTAGACCAATCAGGACCTACTCCTTGGAGTCAGGGTGTGGTCACATCCCCTGAAGCACTTGGACGACATGGCAGGAAATTTGAGGGTACCTTATGAGAAAGGTAGGGTGATAACGAATGCTGGGTAGGTAAACAATAGTGGCCACTATTGGCAGACAAAAATATTTGTCTGGTGTTACAATTTTATACATTTCCTAAGACTTCCTTTGAAATGTGGCAACTTAGGACTGAGTATTCCCACCCACTTGCCCCAAAACACCAAGTATAAAAATAAATAGCAGAAACATCTCTATTTTTAATTTTATGAGGCTCTGACATATGAGTGGGTAGAAAGAAGTAAAAGCAAGTGACAAGGGTTGTGCTACCATGGAAGATAATTAAAATATATTAAAAAGAAAGATCTAATAATGTGGGGGAGAGGCTAGAAAGAGGAATCCAGATTAACATATCTAAAAAAAGTGCTCTGTCCCAAGGCAGATTGCTATCAATTCTCCCAAATAATTCAATTTTTGAGCTCTAGAATTAAAAAAGAGAGAGAGAGAGAGATTAAGCAAGTCCTTGAGATGGTCAGTGACAGAGCCAGAACTCAAACCAGATCTAACTCTAAATCTCATTCTAGATTCCTTCTCATTAAATACCCATGTCAACATGTACTGAGGAATAAGTCATGGTGAGAAAAGCACTGTGCCGGTGCTGGATGGAAAGACAAGGTAGAAGTTTAAAACATATACATCAGTGCATGAAACTACATGCTAAGTGCTCAATCAATAACTCAAACAAGGAGCTGTAGCAGAGTACAGAGATGGGGAGAAAGGAAAAAGAAAAACCAGTAATTATAGTCCCAAAAATAAACTAAAGGAAAGTACACTAGACATAATGGATCCATGGGCATAGTGAAAGCTTTAGCTGTGTGAATCTGAGGAGGAGCAACATGAAAAGTTTTCAGAAGAAGAAGAATCATAATTTTTTATTTATAAAATGCCTTGTAAATATTAAAATACTTTCACATCCATAAATTCCAAAGATAGGGACGCCTGGGTGGCTCAGCAGTTGAGCATCTGCCTTCAGCTCAGGGTGTGATCCTGGGGTCCAGGGATCAAGTTCCACATCGGGCTCCATGTGGGGAGCCTGCTTCTCTCTTTGCCTATGCCTCTGCCTCTCTTATGAATAAATAAAATCTTAAAAAAAAATTCCAATGATACTACCATATAGTGTATCAGGTATTCTACATGTACTATCTCAATCCCAATAGTAGCTGGTATAGAGAAGTCATATGATTTCTCCGTAGTCACAGCGAAGGACCAGAGAGGGAACTCAAATTCAGATCTATTTGACTATAAACACCATGCTCTTCTCATACTTCATACTTTGTGATTTTTCAATTATTTTATTTTACTTTCAAATGATATTTAAAGATAGATAGGATGTGAAATTTAATAATATTTCAACTGAGTTGGATCAAGAGTCATACAGGAGAGAGATAGATAATTGGAAAGAATATATTCAAAAATATTTATACGTAGGAAATGAAAGAAAATGATTTTTATCTTGTAACTCACAGGCAACCAAGGTAGACTGTATATTCCTGGGTGATTAAGATGTCAAATAATCAATACTTATCCCCAGTGGGAATTCCAGAATCCCTTCTGGAAAGAATGGAGGACATATGTTTATGATTGCTTATGTTTGATCTTCCTCCAACCAATGTGAGATTCATCCACCTGAGTGGATACACTACCCCATAAGAAAATGTAGATTAACAAGTATGGAATTTTACTAAGATTCCAGAGGCACAGGATTGAATCTTAAAAGATAGAAGAGGAAGAAAATATTCAGAGACATATAATGCATCTGTAAGTCTCAGATCATCTAAGATACCTATCAACTCTTAAGTGATGGACAAAAAGCAAGAGTTTGAGTGGAGAAAGAGACTTGCTGTAAACACCAGAACTTTCTCCACTGATATGTAGTAGCACATTTCAGCTCTAGTATTCTGGCTTGCATTTCCGGATCTTGACACAACCGGTTCTTGCAAATATGAATAAAAGTAAAGGGAAATACTAATAGCAAACCCCTTTTGAAGTTTTGTTGGTTATATTATCACAATTGACAGTTCTCCCATACTTACACCAAAAACGATGTATATCTTTGCACATGAGAAGGGAGTTAAAGGAAGAAATACTTTGGGAATCACTGGAGTAAATTGTCTTAACTAAAATAAAAGTCAAGTACAAGTTCCATTTGTCATAAAGGTTAAAAAAATACTATTTGAATTTTAGGAAAATGTAAAGAAAGAAATGGCTGATAGAAAGGGCAAAAATCAAAGATCTACTAGAAAAAAATAATGCAGTGAAATGCCTTTGTATTTACAAACTACATTTTAAAATTTTTATCATTAATCTGATTGATATATTCTTAATATGGTGACAAATTTTAAGCCTCTTAAGATAATATTCTAATTTTCCAGATTTTGATATAAAAACATTAATAAAATCAACTTTCTTTTAAAATGGAAAGTACGGTCCTCTCTCAGTGCTGTCAGATCAAACATAAATGCTGAATAATGCCTTCTCTCCTCTAGAATTCTATGTGCTTATTTTGTTTTCTATCTGGCTAGTTTTCACTTGATCACTGCCAAATGATATATCTTCAAAGTCTGAATTGAAATTTTAATAAAGCTTAAATAACCACGTTGTACTGAAAACATAAAACAGTACTGCTTTCTCCAAAATACTTTTGCTTCATCTCCTCGATGAAGGCATGGACATTTCTCATCCTATGTGCCTAAATTAGGTAAAATAAACCCAGAAAGAGGGCACCTGGGTGGCTCAGTCAGTTAAACATCTGCCTTTGGCTCAGGTCAGGATCCCAGGGTCCCAGGATTGAGCACCACCTAGGGCTCCCTGCTCAGTAAGGAATCTGCTTCTCCCTCTCTGTCTCCTCTCCCCCTCCCCCCACCCCCGGTTATGCTCTTTCTCTCAAATAAGTAAATAAAATCTAAAAAAAAGAGACAGAGAAAAAAAGAAATGTGCCAGTGGTTTGCTTGGGGCTGTTTCCTCAGAACCTTGAGAATAAGAAGTTTCACACTCTGCATTTGGGATTTTGGGCAGAAAGTTTTGAGAAGCAATGCCTCACCATTGGCACAACGTGTCTTGCACATAATGGAAGTTCGGCAAATAATTATGTTGATTTGACTTGAGTTGCCATTAGACGCAACTTGGAAATATTAGAAAGTTTACTTTTGACACATTAGACAGAATATCAGAGGGAAGAGTGGAGAAAATAGAAAAAATAATAATAAATTCTATTAAATAACTTCTCTGAGAAACACTGAATTCTCCAATGGCTGCATTAGTACTAACTGATCTCTCAACTGTCTGTGGAATAAAATCTAAATTCCTTAGCCTGTCATGCAGCCAGAATCTCAACATTTCCTGAGAGTCCCACTTTGTTCCCATTTTACTACTCTGTTTCAAACCAAATTGCAATATTCCCAGTTTTCCACACACATCCAAAATTTTCCTATCTTCCAGCCAGTCTATTCCCTCTAACTTGAATGTTTCTCCCTATCCCGCCATTATCATTTGCTAAGCATGGTCCAAATGCCACCCTCTTCCAGAAAGCCTTCCATGATCTTTTACCCTAACAAGTTATGGTTCCTATGTTCTGAATAAGAAATTTATACATGCCTCCTTCATTGAATTTATTTTCTGCCTTATGTTAGATGTACATACATGTCTTACTTTCCCTATTAAATTATAAACTCTTTAAGGAAAGGTAAAATCTGTGTGCCTAAAAATCAAGTAATGAATTAATATATTCAAATTCTTCCAAAAGCCAGGAATATCATTAATTTAACTTGTTTTAATTTTATCCTACAAACTTATTTAAGGATCAATTTCTATTATCTCCTTTAACAATTGTTTCATTGACTAGAGAAAGCAGAAAGGGAGGGAAACACCCTTTAATAAAATCTGCAAAGATTCTATCTGTTCAAGTCTGTACTAGGAACATACTGCCAAGTTCCTTTTGGATTCTGTCAGCAGGCTTTCAACCATTTTCATTTAAATGAATCATCCAAAAAATCTCTGGCATTTAATACACCCACTTCTCAGAGATATGAAATTCAGTTTTTCTTTATGTCATTTAATTGATCGTGACAGATAATGTCAAAAACTTACTGATTAATAGCTGTTTTTGATTTGGTGGAAATAACCAAAACAAAAATCAGATAAATTATTTTTTTACAGCGATGTCTGGTCTAAGTATAGAACCAGACTTAGGAGGTAATAGTTACATGCCCTTCTCAGGACTGCCTATAACTATCATAGACCTGCAGGATGATTTGCAAATGACGTATCAGATAAAGGGCTAGTATCCAAGATCTATAAAGAACTTATTAAACTCAACACCAAAGAAACAAACAATCCAATCATGAAATGGGCAAAAGACGTGAATGGAAATTTCAACAAAAAAGACGTACACATGGCCAACAAGCACATGAGAAAATGCTCCACATCACTGGCCATCAGGGAATTACAAATCAAAACCACAATGAGATACCACCTCACACCAGTGAGAATGATAAAAATTAACAAGACAGGAAACAACAAATGTTGGAGAGGATGTGGAGAAAAGGGAACCCTCTTGCACTGTTGGTGGGAATGTGAACTGGTGCAGCCACTCTGGAAAACTGTGTGGAGGTTCCTCAAAGAGTTAAAAATAGAGCTACCCTGTGACCCAGCAATTGCACTGTTGGGGATTTACCCCAAAGATACAGATGCAATGAAATGCCTGGACACCTGCACCCCGATGTTTCTAGCAGCAATGTCCACAATAGCCAAACTGTGGAAGGAGCCTCGGTGTCCATCGAAAGATGAATGGATAAAGAAGATGTGGTTTATGTATACCATGGAATATAACTCAGCCATTAGAAATGACAAACACCTGCCATTTGCTTCAACGTGGATGGAACTGGAGGGTATTATGCTGAGTGAAATAAGTCAATCGGAGAGGGACAAACATTATATGGTTTCACTCATATGGGGAATATAAAAAATAATGAAAAGGGAAAATGAGTAGGAAATATCAGAGAGGGTGACAGAACATGAGAGACTCCTAACTCTGGGAAACGAACAAGGGGTAGTGGAGGGGGGGGGATGGGGTGACTGGGTGACGGGCACTGAGGAGGGCACTTGACAGGATGAGCACTGGGTGTTATACTGTATGTTGGCAAATCGAATTCCAATAAAAAAAATATACATATACAAAAAATAAATAAATAAAATGCACTTTGAACTGGTTTAAGTGAGGGTATGATTATAGCAAAATATGTATTTGTAATTCTCTCAATAATCACAAACATAAAAACATGTTTGTTTTTTCAGAAAGGATTGGAGGCATCTGAGAAAACAACATAAAAATAAAAAATAGCGATAACACCACCAGGACATCTTTTGAATACAGAGATTGCCAACAGGAAAATCTTGCGGGGGGCGGGGAGGGAGGCCGTTTCGCTTAAGCTTTGGAAACAAATTGAATACTGAGAAATTTACAGAACTTGTTTTATAAAACCTTGTTTCTTCCATTCATTGAAATGGGTATAATATACTGTAAAAACAGACATGAATATGTGTCATTTCAATAGCTTTCTTTTTATTCTCTGCTTTACTGAGATATAACTAAGGAGTTCCTTTTAGAGTTACTTCCAAGCTCTTACAGGTAACTCTAAGAGGAACATCTTAGTCTGATTGGTTTAGATTTACACAAAACCAGTTTTGGTTGGAGGTAATTCTTTGAAATGCTTGTTTTCCTTAATTAGAAGTTATCATTTTCAAGGGCCCTTGACTCCAGTCTTTCCTTCTCTCATAGAATTTCTCAGCTACTTCATCCTTATCCACCATTCATAATATGCACAAGTATTTCTGTTGCACAAGAGCAAATAAGACTTTTCAGCAAAAGAAATACATTCTATTAGCTTACTCTACTTTTCCAATAACATCCAATTCAGAAGTATAAATAATCTTATATCTTTTAGACCTGGAAATTCCAAACAAGGTAAATTACACTGAATTATGCCCAATATCAAATATACCATTAACGACTTCAGAGAGTAACTGAATATCCGTCTATTATCTATTATCAGATATTAGCTTGATAGTAGTAGGTTTTTTTTTCTTTTTTAAAAATATTTTATTTATTTATTCATGAGAGACACACAAAGAGAGGCAGAGACATAGGCAGAGGGAGAAGCAGGCTCCTACAGGGAGCCTGATGCAGGACTCGATCCCAGGACCCCAGATCACAACCTGAGCCAAAGGCAGATGCTAAACCACTGAGCCACCTAGGCACCCCTTTTTTCTTTTCTTAAAGTCAACTTTACTGAGATATAATTATATTTAATAAAACTCAACTCTTTTTAAACGTAGTTTGGTGAGTTTTGACAATGTACAAAGTCATATAAACATCACCATAATCAACAATAAGAATATTTCCATCATCTAGAAAAGTTTATGTCCCTTTTGGGTTGATGACTCCCATGGTATGCAGCCCGAAGCAACCACTGATTCATTTTCTGTCCCTAGAGGCCTTCTTTTTCTAGTATATTATATAAATGAAACCCTATAGTATGTGTATAAATGAAATCCTATAGTATAGTTGTCTCTGATTTTATTAATGTAGCACAGTACTTTTAAGATTCATCCATGAGGCCCCAGGTATTTGTAGTTCATTCCTTTTTACTTATATATAGCATTTTGTTATATAAATAAAACAGTATTTATTTATATATTTGTCATTTGATGGACATTCATTTTGAAATGAATAAAGCTTCTATGAACATTTGAGAATACACAGGCCTTTGTGTGGACTTCTTTGTATTTTTGTTGTTGTTGTTAAATACCTAGAAGTAGGATTGCTATATCATATAATGTGTGTTTATCTTTATTTAAAAAAAAAACTGTCAAAATTTTTTCCATAGTGGCTATATCATCCTGTATTCCCATCAGCAACATATGAGGATTTCCAATTGTAAATTGTACCACAACTCCATTATCACTTGTTATTGTCAATCTTTTCAATTTTTGTCATAATAATGGGACTATAGTGGTATCCCAATATGATTTTAATTTGTATTACCCTACTAATGTGGCTGAACATTTTTTCATATGTCCAATTGGTAAAATGTCTATTTAAAATTTCCAGCCATTTTTAAAATTGGATTGTCTTCTTATTACTATAAAAGTTCTTTATAAACTCTGGTTCAAGTCCTTAACCAGATATGGGTTTTAACTTTGCTAAATATTGTAGTACATATCCCATTGAACACTCATCCAATGACTGTACAGGTCAAATTAGATAAGGACTGTATCACTCAAGATCAAATTCCCTAGGAACTGTAGCACCCAAAGGTCAATTTCTTCTAAGACTGTATCAGCCAATGGTCAACTTCCAAAAGACTGTACCATATAAAAGTCAAATTCCATGACGGCATTCCATGAGAACTATACCATTCAATGTCTTCAGGAGAGAGTAGCTTTCATTTATCATATTTTGAAATCAATTGCTTTGTGTTTATATCAAAAAAGATCTAATTCTGTCATTCTCATCAGGTCATGTCTTACGACCAATGACTTTGAGAACAAAATTGCTTAGGGTTTACACTGAGGGCAATTTTTAAAAATACTTAGCTTTACTCTACCAAATTTAAACTTTTAAAGATACAATGAGCCTTATGAATTCTAGTTTCTCTTTTCCATGCCTGCATTGGGCCACTTGACAATATTAATTTGTATTTGTACGTTTTATTGCCTATATTCTAATGAATTTTTTTCTGCTTGTTAGTAGTATCTCTTCCCTAGGTTAAGAATCACTCTTTGTTCTGTATAGAGTAGTACATTGCTCAGCATTTAGCTATATTTCAGTCAGGCTCCCAGGAGGAAACAGATTTCACACTCAAAGGTTATAATAAAGGGTCTATTTACAAAACTGTAGGCAGGCATAAGGAAAACCAGCAAGCCATAGGTGTTATTACCTTGAGGTCTGAAGAAAAATCGAGAGGGAGAAGTTGTTCAAACCTAAATAGAGTAACTATAGCTATGGGAGCAGTGGTCTGTTGTGGATGGATTCCAGCAACCTTCTGGCAATATAGCAGGAAACAAATCAGGAAGAAAAAATACTTCAGTCTTATTCTCCTTCAGTCCTCCAATCTCCTGATGGTGACTGCAACTAGGAAACCCCAACAGGAAGCCAGAAAGCAGGAGATCATGTTGATGCACTTAACAAAGGTCAGCTTTCCAGCACATAGAACAAGAGACAGAAGAGTGGAGGGTGAATCTGGATGGGCCACAGAAATTATCAAAAATAGAAGGTATAAATGTGCTCTACTCATTGAATAGTTATTCCAAGTAGAACTCTGGATCTATATTGGAAATAAAACATAAAATAATGAGAATTATTGGTGTCTCTGTGAAGAAATAAATGACTCTTATTAAGCCAGATGTTCAACAGGTTCTTTATGTTTGGACACACAGCCATTCTGTATGGCAGAAACAGGACACATATTTAGGGTTTTGTTTTGTTTTGTTTTATAGTCAACTAAAATATTAAATTCATAAATTGGGGGAATTTAGGGAGAAAAAGATGAGAGAAAGTAACAAGGCCTGATTTTTTTTTTTGCCTTATCTACTAACATGTGGGAAAGATACTACTGCTGCCATTCTTGAACCACCTATACTGTTCTAAAAATTACATAAATAATACTAATATTTTCAATTTCATAAAAATGTTAGCTTACCTCCTTAATCTAAGCATGACTCTTTACATGACTCTTGGAAAAGTATATTGAAAATGTCATGAAATTAGGTATTTGGTAGACCTAGATTAATATCATGGCCCTATCTCTACCAGTGGCATGACCTATGGCAAAATTATTTAACTTCTTTGAGCAAAAATTTTCTCATCTGAAAGAAAACGGAAAGAAATAGTAATCACTATTCATTAGGACTAGGGTACGGTTTTAAGTAAGGTGTGAAGAATTTCTCATCACTGCATCTGGAACATTACAGATCCTCCATTTAGCCTTCCTCTAATTTTTACTTGGGACAAAATCTCTTTGGATCCTAAAGAAAGCACTACAGATGCCATTTACCAAATAATTCTAGACCCATTTTACTCATAAGGAAAAGGACAGCCAAATGATACAGATGACTATGGGAACACTGTGGCCTATGAGGTTTGAATTCCGTACTCTATTCCAATTACCTTTTTTTCAACACATATTCTGGGTTCACATTCTACTACCTTTTTCAGCCTTGGGGGAAAATAAAGTGATATATTACATTTCTCAAAACTCTTCAAATCACCTAGAATATGTGAGAAAATAACAATTTCCTTAAATCTCTAACTGAATGGAGGTGGGAAGTAAATGAAGAACACAGAGAAACTAATAATCTATGAAAATGATCACCAAACTCTATGAGCAAGTCACACATGAATAGCATAGATGATCATTATCAAAACCCAGTGAGAAGTACAGGACTAGACTAAGGAGATGCCCTGATGCTTGGGAAGAACAATCACATTTGGGGTGACAAAATACAAAAATTTTCTAAAATAACTGAGACTCCCTATGTATCCTACTTCCAATAAACTTCATAAATGAGCAACTCAAAGTTACTCTTGGTAACAAAAATTATAATTTTACATCAAATACCTAAAATTTCAAATATAGCTTACCAAAATACTTGGACAATTATTTACTGTGATCCCCAAAAGCGAGATAATGTGGAATATTTTTTGTTCTATTTGAGAAAATTATTTAAACAAATATTTGTAAATACATTGACTTAATTTAAATTTGTTATTTGTGTGAGTACTACAGAATTTAACTTTTGTTATTAATTGTACAAGTAGTACTGAAAACTATAAAAATGGTATCCTTTTCATTCTATCTTGGATATGTTTAGTATCTACTACTGGGTATAACTGCATTACCTGATGTTGGAAAATACAAAAGTGAGTAATACTTTGACACTTGCATGCTATTGCTATCTAAGACTGGTTACATATACTTAACTAGTAAAGATAGAGAACATTCTGTGAAACATCAGTGTTTATTTTTTTTAATAAACAGTGCTTATTATTAACATGCTAGTTATATACTTAAAATTGTTAACATACCTGAAGTGTTAAGCCTAGGACTGTTCAACCTACTGCTCAGTCAGGATGAAAAGTAGCCTCTACTAGTTCCTGGCCCTAGGAAGGAAGCAGATCAGTGCAATTGATGGGGAAATTATCAGAGGATGGACTCTCTCTGCTGTGCTTTGGAATTGAAATATAAAATAAATGATACCAAAAAAATCACAGCAGGGCAGCCTGGGTGGCTCTGCAGTTTAGCGCTGCCTTCAGCCCAAGGAGTGATCCTGGAGACCTGGCATCGAGTCCCACGTCAGGCTCCCTGCATGGAGCCTGCTTCTCCCTCTGCCTGTGTGTCTGCCTCTCTCTCTCTCTGTCTCTCTTTCTCTCTCTCTCTCTCTCTGTCTCTCATGAATAAATAAATAAAATCTTAAAAAAATAATAATAAAAAATTTAAAAAAATAAAAAATCTTTTTTAAAAAATCACAGCAGAAAAATTACTATGGAAAATTTCAAAGTAACCAAATGAAAGAGGTGGGAGGACGTTACATTTCCAACAATGAATAAACCATTCCACCTGTTAATTTCCCCAAATGAAATTATATCTAAACCACCAGTTTCAATTTTAAATAGTAATAGGTGCCATTTATTGAGGAGAAATCTTTATATACATTGTCATTCAATCTTCAACATAATTCTATGAGGTATATATTATGATTTCTATTTTATAAATGAAAAGATTGAAAGTCAGAGACATTAAACAATATTTCTAAAGGCATATAGTTATAAGAATAAAAGATTAAACCTATGTTTTTCATAAAACAAAGTCTGCACTCCTTGCCATGAATATAGGTTGTCAATTACTTTGAGTGCTTCTTAAGGTAGAAAACTCCATAGGACATAAATAGTCAAATAATCAAACCATGGCAATTTTGTATTGTCGACAAATTCCAAAAAAGCACAATGATAAAAAGATTATGAGAGCTAGGTATATTGTTGTCTTTTATGTTTCTTTATGGCAATCTTTGTATTACTCTATATTTTAAATTGTTTCCAAAATCAAGAGTATAACAAAAACACCAAATTAAAAAATAGATCCACATTCAACATATCAGAGCACTTCCAGAATGGCAGTTAGAACCTCTGAAAAGCTGCCTCTCTATAAAAGCAATAAGAAAGAACACTAGCAAAAATTATGAAAATCAACTTTTTCAAAACTCTGAAATTAAGATTTGCAATAGTCCAGTGAGTGTTTATTAAAGAAAAACAGCTGAAACTTGATAAGAAAAGCATATTTTATGGCATTTTAGTTTGCCCTCAACCTGTTTCCTCTTCCCAGGCTTGCGGTAGATTTGAAAACCAATAGCTTCACGGTGATGGTAACCATGAAACCCTTGAGCCTAGCAAACCCTGGAGAGGGCAAAATGGGTTTGGAATGTCCCCAAAAGCCCAGAGAATGTTACTATTTGACCTGTTTAATAGCAACCTGAAAAGCACCATTCTCCAGATTTGTCTTTATTTAACCTGATGCAGAGGGCACTCTGTGCAAACTAACCTATCCCCAGGGCATTTGTTGAAAATAATCAACAATGTTTAATGTCAATTAATGTGGCAGTTGTTTAATGTAGTACTTTCCTGAGGCAATATTATCAGTTAGGGCTAATAAGAGGATGACCAAAAAAGTTGAAAGGAAAAAACGGGAATGAAATGTCCAAAGGGGGCTTTGAAAAACTCTGATATATATTATTGGAATCTAGAATCCCACATGCATGTGCAGGGTTATGTGCACATCCAAAAAGACCTAAAAACATACTAATCTCTCACCTCTGGATGACCTTGAGGGTCTGCACAAGGAGATAGCAAATCTAAGGCAGGATTATAAACTGCCTACAGGAGCATTCAAGACATGCTCCAATACACACATAGAGCCCCTTAGCAAAGGCTGGGAGATGTATCCATATAAAGCATTTAAGGAAATCTCTGTCCAATCATGAGCTGACCCCCAGGCTAACCAAGTGGAATCAACAGTGGTCAGATACCACAAAGAAGACAGACTTTACATAATTATTCCAGGAAAGTCACAAACAAACAAATAAACAAAAATGACAACAAATAGCAACAAGAAACCCTGGAAGGGGGATCTAATATCCAAAACTACCACATTATATTATCTTAAATGTCCACTTTTCAACAACAAAGTATAAGACACTTGAAGAAACAGGGAAATATGGCCAAAACACGTTGGGAAAAAGCAATCAATAGAAACTCCCGAAGCAGCCCATATTATAAACTTAATTAGACACAGAATTTAAGTTGGCTATTGCAACTATGTTAAAAGAATTCTTTACCATTATCCAAAGAATTAAAGAAAATTATTAGAAAAATGTCCCTACCTCACACCACTTACAAAAATTAACTCAATATAGATCACAGCCCTAAATTGAAGAACTAAAACTATAAAACTCTTAGAAAAAAAACCGCTTAGCAGTAAATCTTTGATCCTGAATGAAACAGTAGTTTCTTAGATATAATATCAAAAGCATAAGAAACTAGGGATCCCTGGGTGGCGCAGCGGTTTGGCGCCTGCCTTTGGCCCAGGGCACGATCCTGGAGACCCCGGATCGAATCCCACGTCGGGCTCCCGGTGCATGGAGCCTGCTTCTCCCTCTGCCTATGTCTCTGCCTCTCTCTCTCTCTCTCTCTCTCTCTGTGACTATCATAAATAAATAAATTAATTAATTAATTTTTTTAAAAAAAGCATAAGAAACCAAAGAAAGAGCACCTGGGTGGCTCAGTGGCTGAGCATCTGCCTTTGGCTCAGGTCGTAATCCCGGGGTCCTGGGATCAAGCTTCACACCAAGCTCCCTTCTTCTCCCTCTGCCTGTGTCTCTGCCTCTCTCTGTGTGTCTCTCATGAATAAATAAATAAAATCATTTTTAAAAAACTCAAAGAAAAGTAGATTAAGTGGACTTCATGAATATTAAAAATATTTTGCTCCAAAGAACACCTCAAGAAAGTGAAAAGACAACCCATAGAAAGGGAGAAATATTTGCAAATCATATATATAACGGGATTTCTACCTAGAACATATGAAAAACACAACTCAATGGTAAAAAGACAACCAATTTAAAAGCTGGCAAGGATCTAGGTAAACATTTCTTCAAAGGAGATATATAAATGGCCAACAGGCACATGAAAAGATATTCAATAAAATCAGTTATCAGATAAATGCAAATTAATATCACAATGAGGCACCACCTCATATCTACTAGAATAGCTATAATCAAAAAGATGTATAATAACAAGCATTGGCAAACATGTGTTGAAATTGGAAGCCACATGCATACCTGTTAGGAATGCATAATTGTGTAGCCACTTTGTAAAAACAGTTTGGTAGTCCTCAAAAATTAAGTATAGAGTTATCCATATGAATGAATAATTCCTCTCCCAGATATGTCACCAAGAGAATTGAAAACAGATACATGTCCATACAAAAACTTGCATGTGAATATATATATAGCAGCACTGTTCAAGATAGTCAAAAGGATGAAACAACTCAAATATCCATCAACTGATGAATGAAAAAACAAACATAGTATATACCTAGGTAACTGAATATTTTCAACCATAAAAGGAATGAAGTACATGGCACAACACAAAAGAGTCTTGAAAGCATTATGGTAAGTGTAAGAAGCCAGACATAAAAGACTACACACTGTATGGTTCCTTTTATATGAATTTTTCAAAATAGATTAATCTATCAAAACAGAAAATAAATTAGTTGTTGCCAGAGGCTGAGAAGAGGGAGGAATGGAAAGTGATTGCCAACATATGGGGTTTCTTTTTGAGGTGATAAAATATGAAAATTCTTCTGGAATTAGATAGTGATGACTGTTGCACAACTTTTTGGGTATACTGAAAATCACTGAATTGTAGATTATATGGGTGAATAATAGTATGCTGTGTGAATGATATTTCTAACACATTTCTATTTTTTAACTATAAAATGCATCTGGTTGCTGTGGCCTTAGATCTTGGAAGATGTAAGACTGGGGCCCCAGGGTTCCAAGCCAGAAGCCAGCCTGGCTCTGGGCCTTTGGGCTCCAAAAAGGCTATAGTTTTGTGGCACACCTATGTGCAGTTCACTCTGGTGCACACCATTTGGGCCAGAGCATGTTCTCTGCACCTGGCCGGGCTGCAAGGGTGAGATGCCATTGCCCTGTGACTGACAGAGTCAAGGAGTCCAGAGATTTGGGGATTGCCTGATATGTGGTGTGAGCCAAACTCCTTATGGACGCTTCTGGAGGGAGGAGCCTTTGGCACTGAGGCACCAGGTGTTTCTTATTCCATGACTCTCCTACTGCCTTGTAGATCTCCCTAGATTTCCCCATGAGCCTTCCTCTGGGAAGTGTGGTGGTGGCTGCTTCCCCTCACGCCAGATTGTTTGCTGAGCCACCCTTGACTCAGAGCATGCCAGCCCATCGTTTTCCCGCACCTCCATCAGGATGTGCACTTATTCCCCCACATACCTGAAGTCACATACCACACCCTATGGGTTCTAAATGCTTCGGGTTTGCCCTCCTGGGAAAACACCAGATTCCGCCCATGACTTGGCCTCAGCCCCAACCCTGAACATCCTACATGGTGTGCAAAAGAGAGAATATTTCCTGATGAGGGGCGTAGGGGGTGATGGGGACACGGCTTGGGTTAATTAGAGCCAGCTCGCCCTCCCAGGGTGCTGATAGATGGGCTGGGTCAGAACCAGTAACGCCCTGAGGCTGCTCTCCAAGGCAGATGCTAGTGGACAGAGATGGTCTCCTGGGATGAACTGCAGACTGCTCGCAGCGGCCAGGAGAAACATCTACCCTAAGGATGTGCGTGAGCGCCTAGGGCCTTTTGTATATTTCTGTGACAGCACGTGTGTTTCCTTTTTTATTCCCCTACTACCGTGAAGTGCACGAATTTGACTAAGCATCTTGCTCTTTCTCCAGAGCAGTGTGCAGATGGGGTGCCCAAGGTGCGTTAGGGCCCACTGTAGACTGTGTACTCGTTAGTATATCTTGCGTTCAGGGAGCAAGGGCTGTTTTTTCTCTTGGGTTCAACTTGTGCTCGGAAGGCTTCAGTGGGATCGCATTTAATTCACCGGGATAGCCCCCTGGGTCCAGTTGCGAGCAGGTCTGCTCGGCTGTATTTCGGGCATCAAGCTGCGGTGTTGGAAGGCTGGTGTGTGTCAGTGAGGTGCTGGCGCCCAAGAACTGCAGAGGCTGAGCTTCCTCTCAGGTCGCGGGGAGGCGGGAGGGTGGGTGGGGGTCGGTGGGTAGCGACTCCAATGCCCTCGGGCCCTAGATCTGAGCATGCCCGAGCGATCCCAGAGCCGAGGTGGTGCCCAGCTCCTTTAGTTATCAGAGGCCCTGGGCAGGTGAAGGTGACGCAGTCTGTGGTTTGCACAGAAGTAGAGGCAGGTGGTCTTTGGAGGGAACCGTACTCACATGTGCAGGAAGAGGAGAAAGAGGCAGCCAGAGCTGACAGCGGGGGCTCCCATTCGGGTCCTCTGCCGGCCCGACGTACACCGTATTTTCTGATTTCGGGATGGAATGGCGCCTTCAGGTTGCAGCGGCCTGGGATTTTAGCAGACGTCAGGTGGGGGTCCCAAGGCCTCGTGCCAGAAGCCCCGTGGGGGCTCAGGGTTCGCACCGCTCAGGAACCGCCCGCGCATGCGCAGCTCATTCTCCCCGCGGTCCTTCTCAAGCGCATCCTTTGGGCGGGAGCTGCTGAGCGTGCGCCTCTGTGCGCATGTGCGTGTGTATAGATGCTGGAAAAAATCCAACGGAGCTAAGAAACCAAGTCAGAAGGAACCAAAAATCTATGAAAGGGTAGACCCCAAAGAGTGAGTTCTTCCTTACAAACACAAAACAACTTAATGCTAAGAGAAAAAGTAGACAATGAAAAGGAAGCAGATTCATTCATTACCTAGTTCTCCGTCAAGAAGAAAACAGAGCGAGTCCTAAAACGAGTGAAATAAGACATTTCTCCAGGTAACTTACAGCCATCACAAGGACAAAGAGCGTCCTCATAAAAAAGAAAAATCCATCCAACAAAAATGCCACCTAGTCATGAGACTCAATCCCTATTTCCACAAAACCATAAAAGCTCTAATGCCTGTTATAGAAATAGGAAATTCCTGTTCTAAGGCTGGAGATCCTCAGACTAGAGACTAATGATAGCTAACTAATTAGGTTTTTACATGTGACCCTAACCTATAAATACAAATGAACAATCAAAATCACTACCAAATGAGATGGACACAATGTATAAGAAAGAAAAAAGAGGACTTGAACTCATATATAGAAATAATGGCCAAAGATCAGAATTAATACAGGAAAAAGTAAAAAATTTTAGATCACATTTTTAAATATTCTCAGAAAGTTTTGAGAATGCTGCCTCTGTATGTAAAAAGTAAAAGAAAATAAATTATAAGCAACAATAAAGAAGAAAAACTGAGACTTTCAAACTATATTTGCTAAAATAGATATGAATAACAGAATATTAGTGTACTTAGTTATAAAGATTTAAAATATAAAAGGCAAACATTTGGAAATTCGAGAAGGTAGTTTCCATTTCAGGGAATATGAAGCAACAGGTATCTTAAAAAACTTGTCACTACAAAACATTTACATTGAGAGTAAATCTTTTTAATACTTTGTTGATCTTTCAGGAAATTAAAGAAAAAAGAAAAAGCTGTAGCTGAACAAGAAACAATAAATTCTAGGAAAATATGAAAGATAGAAGTACCTGGGATGAGTTTCCAACACTGGACTAGGCCTTGGTTCCCAAGTGAACCAAGGTGACCACTTTCCTGGCTTAAAGTCACTAGTACCCTCTAGTGACTGGTCTCCAGAAGAAGCAATAGTAAATATGTTCAAGGAGAAGGCATCATGAAGTTTGGCCCTTAAGATTTCCACCAATTCAGATCAAATATAAATGAGCCTCTAGTCAAAGGAATGTAAACACTGAAGGAAACAGGTTTCTATAAATGAACTCAGAGTCACTAATAAACACAAATTTAAATACCCAAGAACTTCATGTATTAAAATGATCAGATATACAATATAAAAGAACTTGTATAAGATAGGTCTTTTTTTTTTTTAATGAAAATACCAAAATGAGCAAGTAAGAGACAATCCAGAGTGACTAGATTTTAAATTAAACAAATAGAATTTTGGAAATGTAAAATAAAATTGTTGAAATTAATATATCAATGGATAAAGTAGTATATTAGACACTGATAAACACAATGACAACACAGAGAATAAGGAGAAGAGTAAACTTTAAAATGGAATCAGGAGACCCAGAGGATAAAATGAGAAGGTCTAATATGGAACAAGTCAAAATTTCAGGAAAGAATAAAGAAAATAGAAGACAGGAACTATTTGAAGAGACAATGACAGAATTTTCTAGAACCAATCAAAGATAATGAACTGGGTGGCCCAAGTGGCTCAGCGGTTTAGTCCTGCCTTCAGCCCAGGGCCTGATCCTGGAGACCTGGGATTGAGTCCCACATCTGCCTCCCTGCATGGAGCCTGCTTCTCCCTCTCTCTGTGTGTCTCTCATTAATAAATAAATAAAATCTTTAAAAAAATAAAAAATAAAAAGATAATGAACCCACAAATACAAGAAACACAATGTATTCTGAATAGGATCAAAAGAAATTCATACCTTGAATGTTATAATGCATCTGCAGTTATACCAAACACAAAGGAAAAAAAAACCTGATTGATAGGTAGATAAATCCTACTAAAATAGTCTGTATTAAAAAATATAATAAATATTACAATAATAATGATGATGTATAATTTTCAAAATTAAACAAAGACCTAGTACTGAAATGTTCTAGCATGTTATTCAGAAGATCAAGAGTACTAAGTTGTACAGGAAGGGTGTTAACATATGAATGTCAGATTTTTGCTTAAATATACATGGTAACAATATCAAGGATAAATATTAAAAGACTAGGAATAAAGAATATAACTCCAAAGCACTAGAAAAAAATGAAATAAGAGAAAAGAACTACAGCAAACTGAAAAAAGTAATGAAAAGAAAAAAACAATAAGCAAATATATAAAGGGGAATGAATGGAAAAGAAATATTTTTAAAAATGAATAATGATATAAAGGATTTGAATAACTGTTTAAGTTTGATTTAATAAATCTGCATAGCAATATATCACTTTATACCATATAAACAGTGAATATGCATTCTTTTCAGGTAAAAATGGAACATTTACATATACTCAGATATCAATCAGGGCCCAATCAAGAGACACAACCACACTACCATACTAGTCCTCAAAAGAAATATCAACAGAATTTTAAAATAAAACCTAAGACCACATTTCCTAATCATGATTCACTAACATTATAAATTAAAAACAAAATGCTACCTTACTACTAATGTGGGAAGGAAAATCCAAGCATTAGTATATGCAATTTTTATTTCTGCTATAACGAATTATCACAACTCAGTAGCTTAAAACAACATAAATCTATTGTCTTACAGTTGTATTGATCAGAAGTCTAACATGGACCTCAACAAGTTAAAATCAAGATAATGATGTGCAACTTTCTTATCTAGAAGCTCTAAAGAACCATGTTTTCTGTCTATTCCAGTTGTTTAGAGAACTCACATCTTTGTGATTATAGTTCTAAGGCCCTGGTTTTCTTGCTGGCTGCTGAAAGTCTGCCCCAGCTTCTAGAAGCTCCCACATCCCCTAGCTTATGGCCTCCTACTTCCACCTTTAAAGTCAGCAACAGTGATTGAAGTCCTCATGTATTTCTCTCGTTCCCTCTTCTGCATTCTTCCTCTACTCTCATGATTTTGTGTGATTATATGGGGTCCACCCAGTTAGAATAATAAAGATAATCTTCCCATCTCAAGGTTCATAACCTTAATCACATTTGCAAAGTATGATTTGCCCGGTTGTCAGAACCAGGATGGGCATTTTTGGGGACCATTATTCTTTCTACGATCATATTGACATATATATATATATAGAGAGAGAGAGAGAGAGAGAGATCTACTGATGGTGAGGATGAAGGAAAACAGCATGATCGTGGATGTAGATTAATTAAGCCTTTTAGAGCCCACTTGGATGATAACTACCTAATTTAAATATAAGTTTTGGAGGATCCCCGGGGTGGCTCAGCGGTTTAGCGCCTGCCTTTGGCCCAGGGCGCTATCCTGAAGTCTCGGGATCGAGTCCCACGTCGGGCTCCCGGCATGGAGCCTGCCTCTCCCTCTGCCTGTGTCTCTGCCTCTCTCTCTATGTCTATCATAAATAAATAAAATCTTTAAAAATAAATAAATAAAAAGTTTTAGCCCCTGATTCCAATTCTAGGATGCTCTCTTGAAGAATACTTGCACATATGCACAGAGACGCAGGATGCTTTTGTTGTCCTCTGCAAGAGCAAAAATGTAAAAAATCTACATTTCTACCTATATGGTAATGGTTATATAAATTGTAATACAACCATAAAACATAATGCAATGGAGCTTTTAGGAAACTGAATCAGAACTTATTGAATGTACTGACTTGGGAGAAAAGTAGAAATATTTTATGAATCAAAAAACAAGTTGCTTAATATGTGAGATGAAAAACACCTAAAATAAGATCTGTGTCTTTGAAATGTGAAAGTATCCACCTAAATTACTTCTATTAAAAAGGAAATCAAAAAATGAATTTAGAGACTATTAAGAAATTACTGGCAAAATCTATGTGATGAGCAAAGAAGCACTTAGCAAGAAAAATCGTAGACTTAAATGCATCTATTAGCTGTCAAGAAAGAATTGAAAATAAATGAACTAAGCATTTAATACAGGAAGCCAAATTACAATAACAAAATCAACTTATAATAAGCAATTAATATTTATAAAGATAATAGAATAATTGATGAGTTAAAAATAGAAAAAAAAGTGGAAAGAAAAATGAGTTCTTTAGAAACCAAAACTTTAGAAGATCTTTTTTAAAAAAGATACCAATAAATAAAATTAGGAAAAAGTAAAGGAACTTTGGGAGATACTTTTTAAAGTAAAGCCAATAACAGAGATTGATTTCAATAGGTTAGTATTAAGGGAAATCAGATGAAATGGACACTTACAGAAAATTTCCCAGAAAGGCTTAAGCTACCAAATTTGAGTTTTAAAAGAAATAAAAAACTTAATAATGAAAAAATGTATTGAAACCATAATCAATACCTACCTTTCCCCACAAGATCCAGTTTTACTGGTCAATTATACCAAATTTAGAAAGAATAGATAAGATCTAGGTTATTTAAATTTATTCAGAACATAGAAATAGATGAAAACCTTATCCAACACTGTATCAAAATCATTACTGTTTACAAAGAAACTATAAATACCTCTTACTCATGAATAGAAACTTTTATGACCAACAAATATTGGCAAATCAGGCCTAGGATTCTAACATGTTAGGGTTTATCACAAGAAAGAGAAGTTCTACATTAAAATATCTATTAATATAATTCAAATAATTAACAGATTGTCTTTAAAAAATTACAATCTTGATAAATGCTAAAACATTTTATATAATTTCCCCACCTGGTGGTTCTAGTCTGAGGCACCATCTGTGCCCACAGAGTTCAGGATGAATTCCACAATGTCACACAACATGGGTTAAGGAATGCACTTTTTGGGAGAAAGGGGTAAATTATTCCAGTAGTTAGCAAGAGAAGAGATGGCATAGATACCCCTAATCCTGCCAATATGTCACAGGGAGGCCAACCAAGCCAGGACACTGCTGGCCCAGAGGACTTGTAGGCTGTTCCAGCAGAGGCACCTTAACCCCCACCCCACCTCCCATCTCCCGGTCTTCATCTCTTCCTTATAATTCAAGCATGAGAGTCAAACTTGTGGGTGGAGAGAATACTCAGGCTACTTAGCATTGGATTCTCTGGATTTGGAGTGAAAGCAGTTTACAGGAATTACCTAGGAAGGTGGGTCTTTATAGAAGACTTTGGGGCAGCAGGATGCTACAGCTCCTCTTGTGCAGGTAGGGTGGCAAGGGGGTAGAAGCTGCATTTCAGTGAATTTTCTCCTACTGAAGTAGAGCGTCCTTGTCCCAACTAGCCTGATGTCCAAGCAAGTCAGCCTGAACAATATCAGCTGTGGACGTCAGTGGACAATTCTTCCTGTTGCCTCCCAAAAATTTAATTCCTATGTATGTCTTTTCAAATCTTCATAAGCATGGAATAGAAATAAATCTGTTACTTCATTGGGAGAATCTACCAAGAACCTGAAGCAAGCCTCACATTAATAATAAAAAATCAGAGGCATTCCTTATTTAAAACAGGAAAAAGACAAGAAGTTCCTTGCTTTTAACATTTCTGGATATACTTCTTAATATAGTAGGAGCAAAAAAAAAGATGTATTTTTAAAAGACAAGGTTCATGGGGATCCCTAGGTGGCTCAGTGGTTTGGTGCCTGCCTTCAGCCCAGGGCGTGATCCTGAAGTCCCAGGATCGAGTCTCACGTTGGGCTCCCTGCATGGAGCCTGCTTCTCCCTCTGCCTGTGTCTCTGCCTCTCTCTCCCTCTCTCTGTGTATCTCATGAATAAATAAATAAAATCTTTTTAAAAAAGACATGGTTCAATATTTGAAGATATGATTGACTACCTAGAAAATAGAGGTTTCTGAAATAGTGATAATTTTATTTTTTAAAAAAATTATTTTTTGACCTAGCTTATGGTCATATGGTGTAATCTTTATAAAAGTCATCAAGGGATACCTGGGTGGCTCAGTCATTTAGGCGTCTGACTCTTCATTTCAGCTCAGTTCGTGATCTCAGGGTTAAGGGATCTGGCCCACCATAAGGTCCTGTGCTTAGAGAGGAGTCTACTGGAGATTCTCTCTTCCTCTCCTTCTGCCCCTCCCCCATCCCCCATATGCACACATTCTCCCTCTCTCTCAAAATAAATAAATAAATCTTTTTAAAAAATAGAAGTCATCAAACTTTTTACTTACTATTTGTGCATTTTTTGTATAAATCCTATTCTTCAATTTGCTTCAAAGAGAAACAATTAAAAATTAAGAAATAATCACATATATATGGATATTTAAGATAAGATAAAATTAACATTTCAAATCAGTGGTAGCAAATTGACTGCTCAGTAAATATTGTTGAGATAGATAGCTATCTACTAAGGTAAAATTTCATTTAGATCACTTACAGTTAGATAAAATTATAAATGGATGAATGATCCGAACATTAAAAATCTATAAAACTATTAGAAGAAACTAGAGGGAAATATTTTTATAATTTTTAACTGGAAAAGTTCTTTTCTTTCAAGACACAAAAATCTAAGAGCCACAAAGAAAAAAATAATAGATTTAGCTACCAGATACCGGAAGCAAAGTAAAAAGATAAGTGACAAGTTGGAAATATTCATAACATGTAAGAGGAAAAGGAGCAATTTCAGAATTTTTTAAATAGCTCACAAAAAACAAAAAAGAAAAAGACCATTCAACTTTTTTAAAGAGCAATGATATGAACTGGCAATTTACAGAAAAACCAATACAAATGACTGATACATATAGGTAAATATGCTTAGCCTCTTACTTTGAATGAAAAAATTAGAAAGAGTAATGTAATATCATGTTTTGCATATCAGATTGACCCAAATGAAAAATTTGACAATATCCAGTTTAGTTAAGATATAGGGAAACCAAAAAAAAAAAAAAAAGATATAGGGAAATAGGTGTTATTAAGAAACATACCAATTTGTACAACAATTTGCAAGCAATTTGGCAATCTGTCAGATTTAAAAGAGGCATACTTTTTGAGACAACTTTCACACTTAATACTATTCTATAGAAATATTTATACAAACGAACAAAAGAACAAAATATTTATTGCATCCACTGCAATAATAAAATATTGGAAACATCCATCCCAGTGGTAATAGTTAAGTTATAGATGAGTTATTAAAAGAATAAGGGAGCCAGGGACGCCTGGGTGGCTCAGTGGTTGAACGTCTGCCTTTGCCTCTGGAATTCTGGGATCAAGCCCCACATCGGGCTCCTGCATGGAAGCCTGCTTCTCCTCCCTCTGCCTGTGTCTCTGCCTTTCTCTGTGTTTCTCATGAATAAATAAATAAAATCTTTAAAAAAAAACAAAGTGAAAAACAAAACTCTATATGTGTTGCTAGGAATTTTGAGCAGAGTCCATCAAAATTCTCCATTTAGAATACATTACAAATTAAGAAATAGGACAGTAAACAGATGTAGATAGAGAAAAAAATATATCATTTTTATACTATGACTATCACAAGATATCAGATGGATATCTACTCTAAAAGAGTATTTAGTCAAGGGGGAAGGAAAATGATAAACAGGTATAAAATAAACAAGATACTTTCAGATGCTGCTGAGTGCTTTGAGGAAAATAAAATATAGTAATAGAGAAGTTAAAGGGTGGGATTGGGATGGGAGAAACTCCTTTAGATTGGGTGGTAGGAGATCTCTTTGCAGAGTTGAAAATGTAAGGGAATACCCTTGCAAGATTTGGGAGATAAATGCAAAGGACTTAAGGCACAGCAGAGCTTGGTGGGCTGAAGGAACAAAACCAAAACAGTATACCTAAAGCAAAGTGAATAAAGGGGAGAAAATCAAAGGATGACATTTTTTTAAAAGTAGGTGGGAAGTACTCTATAAGACATTTAGGCTTAGATATTTGGATTTTATTCTAAGTACAATGGCAAGATTTTAAACTCAGGCTTGAGATGATCAGATTTAAAGATTCAAAAGGACCATTTGGCTGCTGGGTGCAAATCCTAAGGAGGCAAGAAAGAAAGCCAAAGGACCAGGGTCAGAAAAGCCCCTTTTACTAGCTTCTATAAGTGTGGCTTCCATATCATTCTAAAACTAACAAAGTGAGTAAAGGCTACTCACTCAGACCTTGCTGTAACAAGGGAGTCAGCCATCATCACTTTCATTCTGGCAGAGACTCAAAGGCAGACAGAAGGTTGGGAAAGCTTTATTTATAGGGAATGGGGGGAGGCCTCAGGTATGCTTTGATTGGAAGCTGTTAGCATGGGGAAGCTACAGGCAGGCTAATGAGAAGCAAGTCATCCTGTGTGATTGGTGCACGTTTGGCAGTCCTACGTTGAAATCAGAAATTGGAGAAGCTCTCTGCCGTCCATAAAATCCTGGCTATTTGGGGCTCAGAGTTACAGAAGTTATTGCTTATCTTCCTGGATTGTTTCCAGAGATAGCAATCTGGCTTCCTGCAAGACAACTTGGAGCAGCCTGGCTTCCTGGGCTGTTTATTGTAGTTAAGGGGGTTAGTTCCCTGGGCAGGTGCTTTAGGTTTTGGGTCAGAGTTCTTTTTTTTTTACGTGGTCTGACCATTGTCTGTTTGTATATTCAGTCTCTTAGGTGGTAATGGTTAAAGAGAGGAATGAATGGATTCATGACATTATCTGGCCAGGGACCTGACAAAATTTGTTAATAGATTGAAAGTAGGAAGGTTAGGGAAAAAGAAGAATGTGAAATGACTCCTAGTCTGGAGCCCTAACAATCAGATGTGATAGATAGTGTTTCCTAGAGTCAAAAAGTTGAAATGTTAGCTTGGGCCATAAAGCTGAGCACTTGTATTTGGAGCAAGGGTCAGCAAGTTTTTCTGTAAAAGGCCAGAGTGTAAATTTTCAACTGTACAGGCCATATTATAACTCTATTATAACTCCTCAACTCTGTTGTTGCAGCATGAAACAGCTATAGACAAAATATAAATGAATGAGAATGGCTGTGTTCCAACAAAACTTTATCTACAAGCAACATAATTTGAATTTCATGTAATGCTCTTTTGATATTATTCATCCATTTAAAATGTAAATTCCCCCCCAAAAAAACAAATAAATAAAAATAAAATGTGAAAACCGCTCTTAGTTCATATGCCTTACAAAAATAGATAGTGGTTAGGATTTGGCCTGAGGACCATGGTTTACTGACTCCTGATCTAGAGTCAAGGGTTGTTAGGTGCTTTTGTCAAACATTGTGTTAAGACTTCAGACTATATTATAATTCTCACATAATAGCTATGAAGTCATAGCTATCATTATACCCATTTTAATTATTAGATAACTGAGTTTTAGAGAAGATAAGAAACTTTTACAAGGTGTCTTGCCTAATACATGCCAATAACATTTGTTACTGAAGTAACGTGGATTCGATGTCAACATCTCTCTTTACTAGACAGGTAACTCCCTTGGTCTTTCTCAACTTTAGCTGCCAAAAGATTAAGAATGCTAATAATACATCTCTAACTTGCGTGGGCTGTTGTAGGACTCAGATAAAATAATCATTGCTTAAATTACACCCCATCAAAGAAGTTTTTTCCCTGACCATCCTAAGATAGCACCCACCCCTGTGCTATGATGCTTTTTCTTCATAACACTTTCCACACTCTGATACATTATTGATTTATTTATTTGATTAGTCTGTCTTTCTACGAGAGAATACTACAGGAAGCCCCATGAGAAAACTACTGCTTGAAAAAGTCCCTGTTATATCCCCACTGCCACAGTGTCAGGCAGAAGTAGATAGTTAATAAATAATTATTGAAAAAAATGAATATATAGGGCAGCCCGGGTGGCTCAGCAGTTTAGTGCCGCCTTCAGCCCAGGGTGTGATCCTGGAGACCTGGGATCGAGTCCCACGTCAGGATACCTGCATGGAGCTGGCTTCTCCCTCTGCCTGTGTCTCTGCCTCTCTCTCTCTCTCTCTTTCTCTGTCATGAATAAATAAGTAAAATCTTTAAAAAAAAAGAAAAAAAGAAAAGAAAAAATGAATATATACATAAAAGGTATCACTTCCATGCAATATTTTTTTCTCTTTTCATTTTATTGAAAACTTTTAGTAGAAAATTTATCTCACTGCACACATTCTTTTAAAAGGAAGTAGACACAGAACTAAAGCAGCTATGAAAAACATTATAAGGGTTCCTGAGTGGCTTAGTAAGTGAAGCCTGAAGCCCTTCAGCTTGGGTCATGATCTTGGGGTCCTGAGATTGAGCCCTGAGTCAGGCTCCCTGCTCAGTGGGGAGCCTGCTTCTCCCTGTTCCTCTGCCCCTCTCTCAGCTTGTTCACTGTCTCTCTTTCTGCCTCTCAAATAAATAAATAAAATCTTTAAAAAAGAAAAAAAAAGAAAAGAACATTATAAGCACTTAGAACCCTTCTGCTCCCAAAAAAGAACCTCTCTACCATCCCTTTTACTTTTAAGAAGAAACTTGTTGACTTTGCTTTGAAGAGTGAAAAGAAATTTTGAGTTCTACAGAATTGTGTTAGATGAATTCATAATAACACGGACATCCAGGAAATAAACAAGAAATTCCATAGTATTGAACAAAAACTATTGGTCGAGTTGGAAGATATCTCTAAAGGTCAATTACTCCACCTTTTGACAACTTGTCAATTAGTTTTAGCTACCCTTTTGTTTTGATCCTAATCCCTTCAAGTCATGCCACTTTAATATAATTCTTAGATATATCTGGTTTTTTGTGGTTTTAAAATTTCTGTTCAGGGATCCCTGGGTGGCGCAGCGGTTTAGCGCCTGCCTTTGGCCCAGGGCCCGATCCTGGAGACCAGGGATCGAATCCCACGTCGGGCTCCCGGTGCATGGAGCCTGCTTCTCCCTCTGCCTGTGTCTCTGCCTCTCTCTCTCTCTCTCTCTCTCTCTCTGTGACTATCATAAATAAAAAAAATAAAAAAAATATTAAAATTTCTATTCAACTAGCACTAGCTCTTCGGTGTTTCCTATGAAATTTCATATACTTGTGTATATGAGTGATTTTCCAGATATTCTCAGAACTCTTTTCACTCTGACTTCCTATTTGCTGATTTATATTTTATTAATGTATGGTTTCATTATTTTGTTAGCTATTCTTTCATGCCTTAGAATTTTAAATTAACAGGGGATCCCTGGGTGGCTCAGCAGTTTACCACCTGCCTTTGGCCCAGGGTGTGATCCTCAAGTCCCGGGATCCAGTCCCGCGTCAGGCTCCCGGCATGGAGCCTGCTTCTCCCTCCTCCTGTGTCTCTGCCTCTCTCTTTCTCTCTCTCTCTCTCTCTCTCTGTCTATCATAAATAAATAAATAAATAAATAAATAAATAAATCTTTAAAAAAGAGAGAGAGAGAATTTTAAATTACAGGAGCACCTAGGTGGCTCAATGTTTGAGCATCTGCCTTTGGCTCAGGTCACAATCCCAGGGTCCTGGGATTGAGTCCCACATCAGGCTCCTCACAGGGAGCCTGCTTCTCCCTCTGCCTATGTCTCTGCCTCTCTCTGTGTGTCTCTCATGAATAAATAAATAAAATCTTTTTTAAAAAAGAATTCTAAATTACATTTAATTATTATACCCATTAATATTTTTTAAAGCTGGGCAGCCCCGGTGGCGCAGCGGTTTAGCACCGCCTGCAGCCCAGGGCGTGATCCTGGGGACCAGGAATCGAGTCCCACATCAGGTTCTCTGTATGGTTCCTGCTTCTCCTTCTACCTGTGTCTCTGCCTCTCTCTCTCTTTCTCTATGAATAAATAAATAAAATCTTTAAAAATATTTTTTTAAAGCTTTACATTTTAGCAATGAAGATAGTCTTATTCATATTTTCTTGAGATAAAGATTATTTTTTTTTAATTTTGAGTATGCTTTCTCTTAGTTTAGGTACTTTTTCCTTTCAATCACAACCCAGAGATTCATTACATAATAATTTCTCTTTTAATGGGCCTGGAAGAATTTATTATTTGAAGGTATATAAATATCCAATATAAATATATAAATGTATACTTAGATATCTAAGAACAGAACTTGATCTGTACATAGAATTCTATCTAAAAGAAAACTAACAGCAAATTTATCACTGTCCTGTTGGAAATTATTGAATGGGTAGTGCTCTATTTTGAAACATTACTTAAGAAGCTGCATTCTGTGAAAATAACCAAGAACTGCATTCTGTGAAAATATTAACCAAATTAGAACATTACTTAAAAACATAATACAGTTCAAAATGCATGAAAAGCTATAACAGACATAATAACTTCAAGAGAATCCCCTCTAATTATGGAAATAAAGAGTAACAGAAGTGGAAATATAGTTCAGATTAATAATTTTTATTTTCCTCATATGCATTCCTCTAATATGTAAATAATCTCAAGCCCTCTTGTGTGTTTCTATGTGCACTCATGCTAGTTTTAAAATCACAGCTACAGGGGCAAATGGGTGGCTCAGTCAATTGAGCCTTCAACTCTTGATTTTGGCCCAGGTCATGATCTCAGGGTTGTGAGATTGAGCATCAGGTTCCATGTTGGGTGTGGAGCCTGTCTAAGATTCTTTCTCTCCCTCTCCCCAACACCACCTTTCTTATAAAAGCAAAAATAAAAATAAATTTAAAAATAGCTACAAAATGAAGAGATTCCAATAGCTTCACAATGAAAGAAATTTAGCAAATGTATTCACCTTAGCCCTATTTAGAGAGTTATATTGGGGAAGAATAATAATTATTGACTTCAGCAAAGTCTTATACCTGTTATCAAAATGGAACAACAGGGGTGCCTGAGTGACTCAGTCAGTTGAGTGTCTGACTTTGGCTCAAGTCATGATCTTAGGGTCCTGGGATCAAGCCTCATGTTGGGCTCTAAGCTCAGTGGGAAATCTGTTTGTCCCTCTGCCTCCCCCCCACTCGTGCTCACTCTCACTCTCAAATAAATAAGTAAAATTTTTTAAATTATTTATTTATTCATGAGAGACACACACAGAGAGAAAGAGAGAGACAGGCGGAGGGAGAACCAGGCTCCATGCAGGGAGCCTGACATGGGACTCAATCCCGGGTCTCCAGGACCAGGCCCTGGGCCAAAGGCGGCGCTAAACCACTGAGCCATGCACGTTGCCCAATAAAATCTTTTTTAAAATGGGACAATAAAGGCAAATAATGGATGCTTGCCCAAAATTCAAGTTTTGTTATTTTAAACATTTTATCATTTGCTGATAGGCTCAAACATGAAAAAGACATGAATTTCAATAGCATGCTACAGGACATAGGCAGATTAACATTTGTTTCCTGACTGTTTTGTGATGCTTCCAGGGCAAAGTGGAAATATGTAGCTTCATTATATTTGCCTCTAGGTTGACCTCATTCAGTGAATTGGGACTACCATTGTCCAATATCTACCTTTAAAAAAATAAACAGAAAATTAGAGAATCCTGGTTGTTTCAGGAACAGCTTACATATGTCAGTACTTATATTTTGTCTTCTGAGCTCAGATTTTTAATTTTCAATTCTTGCTTATGTAATTTTGTGGCTGCTTTTTCAATCCAATTAAAGTTATTTTTTCATTCATATATTCATTCATTCATTTATTGAAAGTGTACTACATGCTAGGTTCTAAAAATATATAGACGAATTTAACTGTTCCTGCCCACAAGAGTAGTACAGTGAGAGTTACAATTGTTTTTGTGTTTGTGTGTTACAATAGCAATACAGTGTGGTAAATGCCATAGTAGCAGTAGAGAACAAAAGATGTTTTAGCTGCCTTGGCAGAATTGGAGAATTGTTCACAGAGAAGGTCACAATTTTGGAAATTGCAGGGAAGGAAAGAAATCCAGACAGGAGAAATAGTACAGTCAGAGGCACAGAAATGTGTAGGCAGCAAAAAGAAGTCCAGTGGGTTTCATGTTTGGGGATGGCAGAAAATGTGACTGGTAACAAAGAGATTAAATGACCACTCATCAAGAAATGTCAATAAGAGATTCAAAACAGGAAGGAAGGTTGAATTCTAAGATTGCTGCCTACTCTGTAATATCAGTCTATATTTATAATGTTCTTGCCTCTTTGAGCTATTTATAAGGTGAGTAATCAACTTCTGATTTACTTGTTAGCAATTCATAAGTTCACATAGAGTCTGCTGACACTTTAAATGTCCCTATACTCACAATAATCTAAAAATCTAACACTAGCAATTGATTAATCATTCTGATAACCTTTTTTTTTTAAAGATTTTATTTATTTATTCATGAGAGGCAGAGGGAGAAGCAGGCTCCCTGCAGGGAGCCTGATAAGGGACTTGATCTGGGACTGGGATCACACCCTGAGCCAAAAGCAGATGCTCAAGCACTGAGCCACCCAGGTGTCCCCATTCTGATAACCTTTTAAAGCTATTTTGTTTATAAGATGTTCTTGGAAGGACCATGCAACCTGACCAACATTTGCCTTACCAAAGTGTCTCATGGATAAATGGATTAAAAGGTTCTACAATGACCATAACTGAATACATAAAAATGATTGATCTATTGTTAGAGTCAAATAAGTAACTCAAGGTAATATTAATAGCAGATTTCTCTAGAAAAAAAAAAAGTGTAATCCTGATTACAAGAAGTCCAGGTATTTTATGTGGACATTTTCAATTTTAAATTATTTTACACACAAAACCAAGTGTCCATGTGAAACCTAAATGTTCATAAACACATTGCTTGATGGTATCACAGAACTCAACATCTCTAACTTTAAGAGTTAGTGTTTGTAATATTCACCAACTATTTTTTGAAAATGATTTCAGCATATTCCACTCAGTTCATACAAAAATTAAATTTATGATATTATGCATTTTTTTGGCAAATTGAATAGCTTAGTATTTGATCCCAATATCTTGGAAGAGAAACTCTTTGTAAGTAATAGTGGTCCTGCCAGAGTTTTCCTCATCTAACCATATCTCTAAGATCTGCCAAGTTCTAAGTGTAGTAGAATAAACACAGACCACTTTCATGGAGAGAATGTGCCAGTTTTTAATCATCCCTTTAATCACCTCCAACATCTGCCAGCTTTTCCCTTTCTGAAAAGTGCTGCCACTTTTAGCATGACCCCCAAGAGGCAGGTGCAATATACAAAAAGCATGGTGTGGTGCTTTCCAATTGAGTCCCTCTTGGCTTTCAATTGAATGATGTCCCAGCCTGGTTTGGCTGAGATCAGATGGGTAACTCCCCTCCTCCACCACTCAATATGACAACACCACAGGGGGACTAAGTCCTGAGGCTTTTCCAGCAGTCCCTGAAATAAAATAGCATAAATGAAAGAAAACGTCTGGGGATCCCTGGGTGGCGCAGCGGTTTGGCGCCTGCCTTTGGCCCAGGGCGCGATCCTGGAGACCCGGGATCGAATCCCACATCGGGCTCCTGGTGCATGGAGCCTGCTTCTCCCTCTGCCTGTGTCTCTGCCTCTCTCTCTCTCTCTCTGTGACTATCATAAATAAATAAAAATTAAAAAAAAAAAAAAAAAAAAGAAAACGTCTGAAGAGGAGATTCAGAATTCAAAAGGATAAAAATAGTGGGAAGTAGGTGGACACTAATATATACACGAGAAAAAAAAAAAAAGCAACCCACATTGCTGGAACTTTATAAGATTCATCAACAAATCAGATGCCTACATTTCAAAGAGCAATTCTGATTGCAAATTAACTGGGTAGGATGAAGTATTGGAGACAGTTTACAAATCAGATAGATTCAAAGAGTGCTCCTACTGGGGCTTGGCTTAGAATAAATCCTGCCTGAGTACCCTGAAATTCTGAGTTTAAATAATCAATTGCTATTGATTTTTCACTTTTGTTCTGCCAACATTTGGTTATTCCCTGGGTCACGTAGCCTTGCCATTTCAGCCAAAGTCAATAAAGAATTTATTCATTCATTAGAATCTGTAGATGTAGAATATAATGCTGAAAAATTACATTTAAGATTTTCTAAGTAAAAATCCAACATTTTATGTGGGACTTTAATGTTCATGACAAATCTGTATTAAAGGATGCCAGCAAGATTAACTTACGTCTTGTGAGGGACTAGTTTTGATGACTTAAATTGCATTACTAGAGGAGAAAAGTAACTTTAAAAGAATCTAACAATAATTTCTTACACTTTGTAGCAGTACTGTGAATATTAATTTGCTCAATACATGAAATACTCATACTATTTTCTTTATGTTTCTTGGGAGCACCAGATACAAATAGAGTATTATGGCCAGATCTCTATTGGCCAATTTCATTTCAATGATAAGTTGTTGGTAAATGCATAGAAGTAAAGGTTTATGCAATATCAAAGTATAATAGTTCCCAGTTTGTCTAATCATTACAACTAGTGCTTGTAAAAAACATCTCAATTAACTAGAAAAAGTTTATTCAGTTCTCACTTATTACATAGACTCTAAGTATTCTCTTTGATTTTTATGCAAAAAACACCAAAATGCCTTGCAGTGCTTTTCAGTAAGCAGAAAGGTCTAACTCTATCCATCCCTCCCAACAATAATATCAAATTGTTTATAAGTATATAAAAATGATAAATGTTGCTCAGAATATTTTGATAAATTAATAAGTGTCTATTTCATCCTCATTTAGCAATTATTTTCTAAGATATTGTATCATTTCCTTTTAGAACCATTTGTTTATTTTTACCTGGGAATCTCTTTGAGGGTAACCACTGGTGAACAGTATTAATCACATTTTTAGGGATCCCTGGGTGGCTCAGCGGTTTGGCGCCTGCCTTTGGCCCAGGGCGCGATCCTGGAGCCCCGGGATTGGGACCCCGGCGTGGAGCCTGCTTCTCCCTCTGCCACACTCTGCCTCTCTCTCTCTCTGTCTGTCTATCATGAATAAATAAATAAAAATAAATCTTTAAAAAAAATCACATTTTTACTTCTTTCCATGATACAGTATGCGAAGCTCTTAAATTTATAATTATGGAAACTTCCTGGATCTTCTATTGCTTTTCTAATATTGTGTAGCCTTTATGTAGTGCTTTTACATTTATAGACATTTTCTCATAAGTTTTCCATTCTGTCCTCACGTGAAGTATTTCCTCTGTTTAACTTCTAAGGAAACAGGCACATAAAAGATTAAGTGAAACCAAGATGTAAAAATATTACTTATAGAATTCAGATTAGAATGCATCACTTTGTCCACTACCTCATAGTCTCCATTTGTCCTGCTCAAAGTAAACTTTAAGGATAATTACTTCTACAAACTCATTCTTTTCAAACAATGTTCCATAAATTCAATGATGTTTTAGATATACAGTCTCAATCTGGAACAATGAGAGTATGTGCCACTATCTTTTAAAAATTAACTTGTAAGTATTAATTTATAAAATAAATGCTAGATCATATGAACAAGATTTCCTTCCCCCAAGTAAGTTAATATATTAATGTAAATTTTTATATTCTAAAAATAACTCTCTCTCTTACATTTCCATAATAAGTTTTTAAAAGAATTGTAAGTGTAGAGGAAAGGTTCGGCCTTGAAAAAAATAAAGCAAATATTTGCCTTCAGTTTCTTATTTGCAACCATTGGAAACTCACAGGGAGATTTCCCAAATCCCTATCCCATCATCCAAAGTACATATTTTCAACAATTCTTTAGATTCTTATGGATTTTTGTTCTTTTTCATATCAAGTAATTCATTCCTATATTAAGACTGACATTTTGAATCATAAGATATTTTTACCAAATAAAAATTAAATGATTGACTATCTCAACATTTTCATTTTACAAATATAAAATGTAGATTTCAAAGATAGATTCAACAGTGGGTTTTGTGACTCTAAATGATATTTTCTTTCTGCTTTTTCAAAACAGGAAAAAAAAATTAAGTGAGGGTTTGTATGGCATACAAGTGAACACAATTAAGGAAACCCTCATTGTTGTCTTCTGAATAGACTTGTCACATTACTATTCACAGCTTTGTCTAGTGACAGTGGAATATCAAAAAGATACTGAATAATATAGCAAAAATCTATTGTGCCACTGAGATCTAATCTTTGTCTGAATGTAATTGCCTTATTAAAAGATTTGCAAGCTTACTCTTTCTGTGATTCTAAAATAAGCCAAGAAATACCATGCTGTAAAACTGCAACTGTAGTCTCTATGATATGACAACAGTATGTAAGTCAAACTGAAAATTAAAACCCCATTCCATGGTTCCCCAGCAATGGCATGGATGCTTCTAGTCCTGCAATTATCCCTGGTGGTATGAATGGCATTTGGAAGACTTTCTTCCCATGAACTTAGCTAAGAGTGCCTGAGGAACTGCTTATGTAAATACGAATATCTCATTTAGATTGTAATTTATGTTCCGGGCAGTGTCTGCTTCTTAGTACCTGTTCATTATAGCTAATAGATTCAGGATAAGCTCCTTTGTCTTTTTTCCCCGACCCCCTCCCTGAAACACCTTGCTCTAAGCCTTCCTAGGGGGAGAACAGTTTCACTGTTCAGTGGAAATAGATAAATAATTGCACATTCTAATGCCAATACCCTTACAAGTTGTCAGCTTTAGTAAATAATGTAAGTGGACGAATCTTCATTTTTTTTTTTTTGCCCTTCAGCCCATTCCTTTTTTATATATTGTATTGTTGTACTTTCATGATTTTGTAAAAGGCATAGCTTCTCACTCCCCTCACTCCTTTCACTCAGATATAATAATAAGGCATAATTCAAGCTCCATGGTAATAACAGCATTAATTCACTTCGATTATGGCCTCAAGTGCTTATTCTTAATAGAGAAATGAACAACCACCAATTTCATTCTTCTATAACATAACTATCTCATTTAGGAAAACAGTAGCTGCTTTAACACAACCTTTTCAGTAGGAGTGGATTGGGGCAGTGAAAGGGGACAAGGACTGTTGATAGATTCATGTGTATTTTAACAATGTGTAAGTCAGAAGGATTTGTTATGCATCCAGCTTTAATGAGGTTTTGGTATATCCATTATGTATAAAATATGACATATGGAAATTATACAGAATTTTTCTTCAACATTCCCTTTGCATGTCAATAGAATGGGAGAGTCTATTCACATAGTTGTGAACTTACAACCAGTTGTTTGCCAACATGAAAGTATAAAGTTCAGTCTGTTCAGAAACTGACTCATCACTGTGACCGTGAAACATCAATTTAATGCTAAAAATTACGTCATCTTTAAAACACAAATATTTGACGTAACTATATAAAATGGAATTTGGTGGCAGCCAGGTGGCTCAGCAGTTGAAGCACTGCCTTCAGCCCAGGGCCTGATCCTGGAGACCTGGGATCGAATCCCACGTTGGGCTCCTTGCATGGAGCCTGCTTCTCCCTCTGCCTGTGTCTCTGCCTCTCTCTCTGTCTCTCATGAATAAGAAAGAAAGGAAAGGAAAGGAAAGGAAAGGAAAGGAAAGGAAAGGAAAGGAAAGGAAAGGAAAGGAAAGGAAAGGAAAGGAAAGGAAAGGAAAGGAAAGGAAAGGAAAGGAAAGGAAAGAAAGAAAGAAAGAAAGAAAGAAAGAAAGAAAGAAAGAAAGAAAGAAAGAAAGAAAGAAAGGAAAGAAAGAAAGGAAGGAAGGAAGGAAGGAAGGAAGGAAGGAAGGAAGGAAGGAAGGAAGGAAGGAAGAAGAATTTGTTCAGTGACAGTATTAACAAAATTCTAAGAATGGAAGCTTATTTATAATAGTAAGCTTCTCCTTTCAAAAGCAAAATTTTAGTTAGCTATCATGGAAATGTGGACTACATAACTATTATTAGAACACTTTTGGGGTGCCTGGGTGGCTCAGTTGTTTAAGTATCTGCCTTTGGCTTAGGTCATGATCCTGGGGGTCTGGGATCAAGCCCCACCTTGGGCTCTTTGTCTTCAATGGAGAGCCTGCCTCCCCTCCTTCTGTGGCTCTCTCACCCTGCCCCCAGGTTATGTGCTCTCTTTCTCTCAAATAAATAAATAAAATCTTTAGAAAAAAATTGAACACTTTTTTCAAATTACAGGTACATGAATTAAGAAGACCCAAAATATATTTGCATATAATGTTCATGTGCTAATTTTTGTATGCCTTCACTTCTAAATAGTAATAATTTAGACACAATTATTCTTTCCTAATAGGAGGCCAATCTTGATTTTATTTCCTTTTTTCTTAAATCATCACCAAGTATTGTCATAAACCCATAATGTTTTTTAACACTTTATGAGGCTAATAATAATAAATATTACATATAACACTTTCAATCTCTTCAAATTATGCCCACATCTTTCTTCTTTTGTGTGTATCTCCTTGCAGCTTCCTACAACTTCAGTGGAGATTATTTTTTCTCTCTCCTTTCTAAACAAATTATTTTTGAGATACTGAACACTCATTTCACACTAGGCAGGAATTTTTCTTAAGTTTCATAGGTTCAAAAAAAATAAAATAATAAAAAATTAAAAGCTTCATAGGTTCCTTATAATCAAGATCAGTTATATTAAAATTTTATTTCTTTGAAGACCATTTCTTGAAGTGGATGTAAATGCTTTTAAAATTAAATCATCAAAATATATCCAACACATACTCCTGAACATCCATTTTAAATTTTCCATTTATGGGACATCTAGGTGGCTCATTGGTTAAGCATCTGCCTTCAGCTCAGGGCATGATCCCGGAGTCCTGGGATCAAGTCCCACATCAGGCTCACTGCAGGGACCCTGCTTCTCCCTCTGCCTATGTCTCTGCCTTATTGTTTCTCTGATGAATAATAAATACATTTTTTAAATAAATAAATAAATAAATTTCTCATTTATTGACATAGTTGGTGATATGTTTTCTACATGTTTTGCTTTTAATTTTACCTTACATAATAAAGGTTAGCCTAAATGTCCATAGAATTTGTGCAAAAGATATAAAATACCTAACATCTCCATACAATTTTTAGATTATTTTAGAAACTATTTTCTGAATCTAGCTATAAATTTTGGCTACAAAGATCTGGAAAATATGTTCTGTTTGTGGACATAAGTTTAGTGGAAGTAATCCAATCATGAAATGGGCAAAAGACATGAACAGAAATCTCACAGAGGAAGACATAGACATGGCCAACAGGCACATGAGAAAATGCTCCGCATCACTTGCCATCAGGGAAATACAAATCAAAACCACAATGAGATACCACCTCACACCAGTGAGAATGGGGAAAATTAACAAGGCAGGAAACAACAAATGTTGGAGAGGATGGGGAGAAAAGGGAACCCTCTTACACTGTTGGTGGGAATGTGAACTGGTGCAGCCACTCTGGAAAACTGTGTGGAGGTTCCTCAAAGAGTTAAAAATAGACCTGCCCTAAGACCCAGCAATTGCACTGTTGGGGATTTACCCCAAAGATACAGATGCAATGAAACGCCAGGACACCTGCACCCCGATGTTTCTAGCGGCAATATCCACAATAGCCAAACTGTGGAAGGAGCCTTGATGTCCATCAAAAAATGAATGGATAAAGAAGATGTGGGGTTTTCTTTTTAATTTTTATTTATTTATGATAGTCACAGAGAGAGAGAGAGAGAGAGAGAGGCAGAGACACAGGCAGAGGGAGAAGCAGGCTCCATGCACCGGGAGCCCGACGTGGGATTCGATCCTGGGTCTCCAGGATCGCGCCCTGGGCCAAAGGCAGGCGCTAAACCACTGCGCCACCCAGGGATCCCCAAGAAGATGTGGTTTATGTATACAATGGAATATTACTCAGCCGTTAGAAATAACAAATATCCACCATTTGCTTCGAAGTGGATGGAACTGGAGGTTATTATGCTGAGTGAAATAAGTCAATCAGAGAAGGACAAACATTATATGGTCTCATTCATTTGGGGAAAGTAATAGTGAAAGGGAATAGAAGAGAAGGGAGAAGAAATGGGTAGGAAATATCAGAAAGGGAGACTGAAGACTCCTAACTCTGGGAAATGAACTAGGGGTGGTGGAAGGGGAGGAGCGAGGGGGGTGGGGGTGAAGGGGTGACAGGCACTGAGGGGGGCACTTGACGGGATGAGCAATGGGTGTTATTCTGTATGTTGGCAAATTGAACACCAATAAAAAATAAATTTATTATTAAAAAAAGAAAGTTTATAAATAAATAAAATTTAAAAAAAAATAAAAAAAGAAAGTTTAGTGTAAGTATTCTTTGGGCATAATATTTCCATCATTATTATATATCATGATGCCCTAAGTCTTTATTTTAAATCAGAAGATATTCCACTGGACATTTTCATTTTGTCATAGCCAATATGACAATAATTATCCCATTGAAAGACTCTAATTCTCATCTAATGTATTTAATGTATTCATGCCAAATGTAGATTTTTAAATTATTATTTCTTTAAAATGTAAACTACTAACTTATAAGTCCAAAAAAAGTGTATTCTTCCTTGAAATTCATGAGACATAATTTTTATACTGCATTTATACTATACCATAATTCACATTTACTTTTGTTTTATCAGAAAGAAGTGTTTTGAATTAATATGCTTATATTGTTTACAATACAGTGGAGACACAATCAGAGAAAATCCACTATTTAACTTTAAGCTTACCATTGGCTCAAATATTCTCTGACAGATTTTATAACATATGTTGGTGTTGTCATAAAAATAATAACTCTTGTCTTAAGAAATCAATTTGGATTAAATATGAACACCACATACACATTTCTTAATTAACCTCCTGACACTTTCAACAATATTTTCACCTTTATGGTATTTTAAATGAAAGCTATGTATAGACTTCTGCTGAAATAATTTTTTACTTTAACTTTTTGTTTTATTTTTTTTATATTTTATTACAAAATGAACACATAACTATTACCTACAATTTGTAAAATAGAGCAAAATAAAAGGAACAAAATACATCCATTATTCCAACATCTAAAGACAGTTCTTATTACCCTTTTGGTAGTTTTCCTTATGGACTTTATTCCATGGAATTATTTTTTTTGTTTCTAATTAGACTATATAAAACCGTGTATCCTAAATTGTACATTCAACATCATATAATGTTTCTTATAGTAATACGAACTATTCATGAATGTCAATTTGAAGGACATTGTGGCAATTACATGAGATAAGGCATAGAAAAGATTTAGTAGAGCTCATGATACAAAGTAACTGATGTCAGCATGTGTCAGCTACCATCTTCATCATTATATTTATTATTGTATAATATCCAACTCTAAGGCTTTACTGTAATATATGTGACCATCTGATTTTTAAAAGAGATATTTAGGCTCCTTATATTTTTTAGCCTTATAAATGCTAGATTGGACATATTTTATACAAAAACCTGTTTCCACATTTTATATAATTTTCTTAGGAGAGATTTCCAGATGGAAATTACTGAAGAAAATGGGTTGCCCATTGTCAAAGGCTATTAATACACATCATTAAATGTTTCAGAGGGTTTCCCCAACTTCTACTCCCTCTGGCAATGTGTAAGATTGGCCTTTTCGTGGCACATTCAATGACATTCAATATTTTCTTTATTTTTTTTCATGGTACACACTCATCTACTTTAATCATGTCCTTAGCTCTACCTGTCTCTATTGCCATTATCACATTTTATTTTTGAGAATTGACAAAATTTAGGAGTAACAGAAAAGACAATAATACAAAGAATTCTCCAGATTCCCTAAATGTTAGCATTTTATCACTTTTGGTTTTTTTTCTTTCTCTGTCTATAGATATTAATGGAATTAATTTCTGAAATGTGTAAAAGTAAGTTGCATAAATGATGCTTATCTACTTTTAAATACTTATTTTACATGAGCACAGTACAATGACCAGTATCAGTAGATTAATACTGATACAATGTTATTACCTAATTAACAGATGAGACTTGTAACTTTGATTTTGTTCTAGTGTAAGAGTTAACTTGGTGAGACTCAAATTCCAAATTCTTTCTTGTGTTGAGCAGCAGTCGATATTTCTGCTGATCTACTTAGCTTTTCTAGCTTGCTACCCACCAGACTGGTTAAGAGTCATCCTCATGCATGCCCCGTTCAGGAATTAACCGAAGATTAGAAGAGAGATTATATATATAGATTTAGATCATAAACAGACTTCACACTGTTGAGTAGTCTTTTATGAGATTAACCCCTTTCAATTTTGAGCTATTTGGAGGGCCCCAAACTCCATACTTTGACACCACAAGCCAATACATCTGTGTCCCTTTATTCAAGTTGCCCATCACTGCATAGTCTACGAAAGGCCCTCTGGGAAAAGTCTTTGTAAATGTGGATCTCACTTGGTGCAGTTCTCTTCTTTCAAGGATCAAGTTTCTTTCAGTGTATTTTCCTGCTTTTGGTGAAATCTTGTGCCTTCCTTTTTTTTTTTTTTTTTTTTTTAACTTAATCCACAGTTTACAATTGTTATAGACAGGATGATTATTCCAATACCAGATCTTTGGCTATTACTGGAACCAAAATGTAATCATTTTTATAGCCTATATCAGAATCCAACAGATTAAAAGCAACATTTCCCAAAGGGTGTCTATGGATAACGTAATTCCTTGATGAAAAATCAAGAAGAGGTTGTTATCTGGTCAAATACTTAGGAACCCTGCTTAGTTTTTCACCCTTTATGCCTCTTAGATATTTACAATTGCATAGGCATATTGAAGGATAGTATAAGTCCTCAAGAGTATAAAACTATTAAACAATAACAAAGGTTTTATTCGTTTAATAAATATTTATTAAGTGACATTTTAGTGGTTTTTTTCCAGACATATTTCATTACAGAACTCTCTTTTCTTTTTTTCTTCCCAAGACTATCCCATAACCTAGGGTTCTATGTAACACACTTTAAAAATGCCACATTAAAAGTATGGTCTCAGGACACCTGGGTGGCTCAGCAGTTGAGTATCTGCCTTTGACTCAGGGAGCGACCCTGGGGTCCCAGGATCGAGTCCCACATCGGGCTTCCTGTAAGGAGCTTGCTTCTCCCTCTGCCTATGTCTCTACCTCCCTCTCTGTGTCCCTCACGAGTAAATATATAAAATCTTTTCAAAAATAAAAAATAATAATAATAAATGTTCCAATAATATTCAAGTCTTCCAAAGAATAGACAAAGAATAGACATACAGGTTATAATCCCTAAATCATTTTATGAGCTAGCATAATCTTACATATGATATGTTTATTAGGGAAAAGAGCCTATAATTCCTTTTCTTGTGCTTTCCTTCCTAGCATGTCAGTGACTCTAGTTTGGCATTATGTACATGCGTAAAAAATGTAAAATATACCTCACATTACACATTGAGTATTAACTTACTTCATCAAAAATTAATCAAACATTAATTTAAATATCTATGTCTCGGGGGAGGGGCAAGATGGCGGAAGAGTAGGGTCCCCAAATCACCTGTCTCCACCAAATTACCTAGAAAACCTTCAAATTATCCTGAAAATCTATGAATTCGGCCTGAGATTTAAAGAGAGACCAGCTGGAATGCTACAGTGAGAAGAGTTCGCGCTTCTACCAAGGTAGGAAGACGGGGAAAAAGAAATAAAGACACAAAAGGCCTCCAAGGGGGAGGGGCCCCGCGAGGAGCCGGGCTGAGGCCGGGGCGAGTGTCCCCAGGACAGGAGAGCCCCGTCCCGGAGACGCAGGAGCTGCACCGACCTTCCCGGGCGGAAAGGGGCTCGCGGGGAGGTGGAGCAGGACCCAGGAGGGCGGGGATGCCCTCGGGCTCCCGGGGACACTAACAGGCACCTGCGCCCCGGGAGATGCGCCGAGCTCCCTAAGGGCTGCAGCGCACGGCGGGACCCGGAGCAGCTCGGGGGGGCTCGGGCGGCGGCTCCGCGGAGGGGGCTGCGGGGCGGGAGCAGCTCGGGGGGGCTCGGGCAGAGGAAGAGGCTCCGTGCGGAGGGGGCTGCGCGGTTCCAGGAGCAGCTCGGGGTGCTCGGGGGCGGCTCCGCGGAGGGGGCTGCACGGCCCTGGGAGCAGCTCGGGGAGGCTCGGGCGGAGGAAGAGGCTCCGTGCGGAGGGGGCTGCGCGGTTCCAGGAGCAGCTCGGAGGGGCTCGGGCGGAGGAAGAGGCTCTGTGCGGAGGGGGCTGCGCGGTTCCAGGAGCAGCTCGGAGGGGCTCGGGCGGCGGCTCCGCGGAAGGGACTGCGCGGCCCGGGAGCGCGAATCCACCAGCGCAGGCTCCGGAGCACAGGGCGCCGGGACACAGCCCAGGATCCCGCCTCCCCCGGGACAGGCAGAGGCCGGGAGGGCCCAGGACAGCGAGGACGCTCCTGCCCCGAGCTGAGCAGATCAGCGGCCCCGCCCCAGAGCCTCCAGGGCCCTGCAGAGTAGTTCCTGCAGGAGCTGTATCCAGGTTTCCAGAGCTGCAGCAACCACTGGGGCTGTTCCTCCTGCGGCCTCACGGGGTAAACACCCCCCACTGAGCCCTGCACCAGGCAGGGGCACAGCAGCTCCCCCAAGTGCTCACACCTGAAAATCAGCACAACAGGCCCCTCCCCCAGAACACCAGCTAGACTGACAACTTCCATGAGAAGCCAAGGGACTTAAAGTACACAGAATCAGAAGATACTCCCCCGTGGTTCTTTTTTTCTTTTTTTTTTTTTTTGTTTTGCTTTTTGATTTGTTTCCTTCCCCCACCCCCCCTTTTTTTCTCCTTTCTTTCTTTTTCTTTTTTTTTTTTTCGTTTTTTTTTCTTCCCTTTTTTTTCTCTTTCTCTTTTCTTTCCTTCTTTCTCTCCTCTTTTTCTCCTTTTCCCAGTACAACTTGCTTTTGGCCACTCTGCACTGAGCAAAATGACTAGAAGGAAAACCTCATCTCAAAAGAAAGAATCAGAAACAGTCCTCTCTCCCACAGAGTTACAAAATCTGGATTACAATTCAATGTCAGAAAGCCAATTCAGAAGCACTATTATACAGCTACTGGTGGCTCTAGAAAAAAGCATAAAGGACTCAAGAGACTTCATGACTGCAAAATTTGGAGCTAATCAGGCAGAAATTAAAAATCAATTGAATGAGATACAATCCAAACTAGAAGTCCTAACGACGAGGGTTAACGAGGTGGAAGAACGAGTGAGTGACATAGAAGACAAGTTGATAGCAAAGAGGGAAACTGAGGAAAAAAGAGACAAACAATTAAAAGACCATGAAGATAGAATAAGGGAAATAAACGACAGCCTGAGGAAGAAAAACCTACGTTTAATTGGTGTTCCCGAGGGTGCCGAAAGGGCCAGAGGGCCAGAATATGTATTTGAACAAATTCTAGCTGAAAACTTTCCTAATCTGGGAAGGGAAACAGGCATTCAGATCCAGGAAATAGAGAGATCCCCCCCTAAAATCAATAAAAACCGTTCAACACCTCGACATTTAATAGTGAAGCTTGCAAATTCCAAAGATAAAGAGAAGATCCTTAAAGCAGCAAGAGACAAGAAATCCCTGACTTTTATGGGGAGGAGTATTAGGGTAACAGCAGACCTCTCCACAGAGACCTGGCAGGCCAGAAAGGGCTGGCAGGATATATTCAGGATCCTAAATGAGAAGAACATGCAACCAAGAATACTTTATCCAGCAAGGCTCTCATTCAAAATGGAAGGAGAGATAAAGAGCTTCCAAGACAGGCAGCAACTAAAAGAATATGTGACCTCCAAACCAGCTCTGCAAGAAATTTTAAGGGGGACTCTTAAAATTCCCCTTTAAGAAGAAGTTCAGTGGAACATTCCACAAAAACAAGGACTGAATAGTTATCATGATGACACTAAACTCATATCTGTCAATAGTAACTCTGAACGTGAACGGGCTTAATGACCCCATCAAAAGGCGCAGGGTTTCAGACTGGATAAAAAAGCAGGACCCATCTATTTGCTGTCTACAAGAGACTCATTTTAGACAGAAGGACACCTACAGCCTGAAAATAAAAGGTTGGAGAACCATTTACCATTCGAATGGTCCTCAAAAGAAAGCAGGAGTAGCCATCCTTATATCAGATAAACTAAAATTTACCCCAAAGACTGTAGTGAGAGATGAAGAGGGACACTATATCATACTTAAAGGATCTATCCAACAAGAGGACTTAACAATCCTCAATATATATGCCCCGAATGTGGGAGCTGCCAAATATATAAATCAATTATTAACCAAAGTGAAGAAATACTTAGAAAATAATACACTTATACTTGGTGACTTCAATCTAGCTCTTTCTATACTCGATAGGTCTTCTAAGCACAACATCTCCAAAGAAACGAGAGCTTTAAATGATACACTGGAGCAGATGGATTTCACAGATATCTACAGAATTTTACATCCAAACTCAACTGAATACACATTCTTCTCAAGTGCACATGGAACTTTCTCCAGAATAGACCACATACTGGGTCACAAATCGGGTCTGAACCGATACCAAAAGATTGGGATTGTCCCCTGCATATTCTCAGACCATAATGCCTTGAAATTAGAACTAAATCACAACAAGAAGTTTGGAAGGACCTCAAACACGTGGAGGTTAAGGACCATCCTACTAAAAGATGAAAGGGTCAACCGGGAAATTAAGGAAGAATTAAAAACATTCATGGAAACTAATGAGAATGAAGATACAACCATCCAAAATCTTTGGGATGCAGCAAAAGCAGTCCTAAGGGGGAAATACATCGCAATACAAGCATCCATTCAAAAACTGGAAAGAACTCAAATACAAAAGCTAACCTTACACATAAAGGAGCTAGAGAAAAAACAGCAAATAGATCCTACACCCAAGAGAAGAAGGGAGTTAATAAAGATTCGAGCAGAACTCAACGAAATCGAGACCAGAAGAACTGTGGAACAGATCAACAGAACCAGGAGTTGGTTCTTTGAAAGAATTAATAAGATAGATAAACCATTAGCCAGCCTTATTAAAAAGAAGAGAGAGAAGACTCAAATTAATAAAAGCATGAATGAGAAAGGAGAGATCACTACCAACACCAAGGAAATACAAACGATTTTAAAAACATATTATGAACAGCTATATGCCAATAAATTAGGCAATCTAGGAGAAATGGACACATTCCTGGAAAGCCACAAACTACCAAAACTGGAACAGGAAGAAATAGAAAACCTTAACAGACCAATAACCAGGGAGGAAATTGAAGCAGTCATGAAAAACCTCCCAAGACACAAGAGTCCAGGACCAGATGGCTTCCCTGGGGAATTTTATCAAACGTTTAAAGAAGAAACCATACCTATTCTCCTAAAGCTGTTTGGAAAGATAGAAAGAGATGGAGTACTTCCAAATTCGTTCTATGAGGCCAGCATCACCTTAATTCCAAAACCAGACAAAGACCCCACCAAAAAGGAGAATTACAGACCAATATCCCTGATGAACATGGATGCAAAAATTCTCAACAAGATACTGGCCAATAGGATCCAACAGTACATTAAGAAAATTATTCACCATGACCAAGTAGGATTTATCCCTGGGACACAAGGCTGGTTCAACACTCGTAAAACAATCAATGTGATTCATCATATCAGCAAGAGAAAAACCAAGAAACATATGATCCTCTCTTTAGATGCAGAGAAAGCATTTGACAAAATACAGCATCCATTCCTGATCAAAACTCTTCAGAGTGTAGGGATAGAGGGAACATTCCTCGACATCTTAAAAGCCATCTATGAAAAGCCCACAGCAAATATCATTCTCAATGGGGAAGCACTGGGAGCCTTTCCCCTAAGATCAGGAACAAGACAGGGATGTCCACTCTCACCACTGCTATTCAACATAGTACTGGAAGTCCTAGCATCAGCAATCAGACAACAAAAAGACATTAAAGGCATTCAAATTGGCAAAGAAGAAGTCAAACTCTCCCTCTTTGCCGATGACATGATACTCTACATAGAAAACCCAAAAGTCTCCACCCCAAGATTGCTAGAACTCATACAGCAATTCGGTAGCGTGGCAGGATACAAAATCAATGCCCAGAAATCAATGGCATTTCTATACACTAACAATGAGACTGAAGAAAGAGAAATTAAGGAGTCAATCCCATTTACAATTGCACCCAAAAGCATAAGATACCTAGGAATAAACCTCACCAAAGAGGTAAAGGATCTATACCCTAAAAACTATAGAACACTTCTGAAAGAAATTGAGGAAGACACAAAGAGATGGAAAAATATTCCATGCTCATGGATTGGCAGAATTAATATTGTGAAAATGTCAATGTTACCCAGGGCAATATACACGTTTAATGCAATCCCTATCAAAATACCATGGACTTTCTTCAGAGAGTTAGAACAAATTATTTTAAGATTTGTGTGGAATCAGAAAAGACCCCGAATAGCCAGGGGAATTTTAAAAAAGAAAACCATAGCTGGGGGCATCACAATGCCAGATTTCAGGTTGTACTACAAAGCTGTGGTCATCAAGACAGTGTGGTACTGGCACAAAAACAGACGCATAGATCAGTGGAACAGAATAGAGAACCCAGAAGTGGACCCTGAACTTTATGGTCAACTAATATTCGATAAAGGAGGAAAGACTATCCATTGGAAGAAAGACAGTCTCTTCAATAAATGGTGCTGGGAAAATTGGACATCCACATGCAGAAGAATGAAACTAGACCACTCTCTTTCACCATACACAAAGATAAACTCAAAATGGATGAAAGATCTAAATGTGAGACAAGATTCCATCAAAATCCTAGAGGAGAACACAGGCAACACCCTTTTTGAACTGGGCCATAGTAACTTCTTGCAAGATACATCCACGAAGGCAAAAGAAACAAAAGCAAAAATGAACTATTGGGACTTCATCAAGATAAGAAGCTTTTGCACAGCAAAGGATATGGTCAACAAAACTCAAAGACAACCTACAGAATGGGAGAAAATATTTGCTAATGACATATCAGATAAAGGGCTAGTTTCCAAGATCTATAAAGAACTTGTTAAACTCAACACCAAAGAAACAAACAATCCAATCATGAAATGGGCAAAAGACATGAACAGAAATCTCACAGAGGAAGACATAGACATGGCCAACATGCATATGAGAAAATGCTCTGCATCACTTGCCATCAGGGAAATACAAATCAAAACCACAATGAGATACCACCTCACACCAGTGAGAATGGGGAAAATTAACAAGGCAGGAAACAACAAATGTTGGAGAGGATGCGGAGAAAAGGGAACCCTCTTACACTGTTGGTGGGAATGTGAACTGGTGCAGCCACTCTGGAAAACTGTGTGGAGGTTCCTCAAACAGTTAAAAATATACCTGCCCTACGACCCAGCAATTGCACTGCTGGGGATTTACCCCAAAGATACGGATGCAATGAAACGCCGGGACACCTGCACCCCGATGTTTATAGCAGCAATGGCCACGATAGCCAAACTGTGGAAGGAGCCTCGGTGTCCAACGAAAGATGAATGGATAAAGAAGATGTGGTTTATGTATACAATGGAATATTACTCAGCTATTAGAAATGACAAATACCCACCATTTGCTTCAACGTGGATGGAACTGGAGGGTATTATGCTGAGTGAAGTAAGCCAGTCGGTGAAGGACAAACATTATATGTTCTCATTCATTTGGGGAATATAAATAATAGTGAAAGGGAATATAAGGGAAGGGAGAAGAATTGTGTGGGAAATATCAAAAAGGGAGACAGAACGTAAACACTGCTAACTCTGGGAAACGAACTAGGGGTGGTGAAAGGGGAGAAGGGCGGGGGGGTGGGAGTGAATGGGTGACGGGCACTGGGGGTTATTCTGTATGTTAGTAAATTGAACACCAATAAAAAATAAATTAAAAAAAAATAAATATCTTTGTCTCAAGAAAAGAGACATAGATGACTGGATTCCACATGGCCTTTTTTTTTTTTTTTTTTTTTAGATTTCCTGGTTATAGTAGGGGGAGAAAGGTTTCTAATCTTAGTTTTCTCTGTTTTCCTCTCTCTCTCTCTCTCTCTCTCTCTATCACTACTGAAGACAAATTTATCATCGCCCATTTGGATTCTCATTCTTCCTACTTTGCTGGACCTGTTCCTTTGTGATGCAAAAATACAAGAATGAAAATGGCAGAGTGAAGAAGGAGAGTCCTTAGCCAGGAAGGCTACATTTATTTATATAACAAAGAACTGGAAGAGAGAGGACAAAGGGATTAAAAGACCTGGATATCTGGGGGAATTTGGGGGAGGTTCCTAAGTGAAATTCCCTCAAAGAGATTACAAAATGAGTAATAAATCGACAGCATAGTTTAGGAATATAAATTTGGACCGCCCTTTTTGTTCTACAGATGCAAGTAAAGATTGAAATTACTTTCAGTGACCATTGTAGCAGTAACTAGCATAATAGTGTCAGTCTTTGCATATGTATGACACCCTTCAAAGAATGAGCAATGTAGAGCACTACAATTTTACACTTTTTCAAGAAACATGAAAAGAAAAAATTATTCATTTAATCCAGATATTAGCTGGGAACTTCCCATGCTTTTTACCTGAGCAAACTAGTCTTGATCTGGTTTGCAAAATATAAAACTTCCAAAAATACCAACAAATTGGTGAGGGGCTCAGATTCTCAGAATCTTTGGCCACCTTGGTTCTTGTTACCACGTATACTATCTCTATAACGTGCAACTTTAACCTGGACATGAATCTCTCACCCGTCTCCAATGTATACACACATTACAAACATGGAGGGTTTGTGAGTTTAGCAGACTTTACTGACTATGGAGGGGAGGAAGGAAAATAGGCTTATATCTCGGCAAATCAATTTCCTGGGGAATATTAAATCTGAATTATTTTTAAATGTCTTTCTGCCCTCTTACTGTTGTAATACAGTCCTAGGTTTTCCCCAACTTTCTTGAACCTCTGCCTTCCTCTCTTTCTCCATGTCCCCATGCAAAGGAGCTTTCCCCCTTCTGACAATAAAAAAAGTAACAGCTGGGACGCTTGGATGGCTCAGTGGTTGAGCAACTGCCTTTGGCTCAAGGCCTGATCTCAGGGTCCTGGGATCAAGTCCTGCATAGGGCTCCCCATAGGGAGCCTGCTTCTCCCTCTGCCTATGTCTCTGCCTCTCCCTCTCTGTGTCTCTCGTGAGTGAATAAATAAAATATTTTTTAAAAAGAAAAGAATAACAGTTAACATATATTAAGGATTGCATATATTTCAGATACTATACTATGTGCTTTAAATGTATTACCACATTTATTCCTTACAGAAATCCTAGGAAGTAACTATTAATATTATCCTTTCTTACAGATGAGGAACCAAAAGGTCTAGTAATTTTTCCAAGTTCACACAGCTAAAAAGTAGTAGGGCTGGGATATGAACCAATATGGTCTGAATCTAACCTCTCCTGTAAAACTCTATAGTATACTACTTCCAACTATAATATATGACCTTGGCAACTACCACACTCTTGCAACAAAAAATAATCTATTGCATGTGAGCTTTTTACCCCAAAACGCTTCTCATCATGAAAGAGATTCTGAGGCTAATTGCTAAGATGGTAAAATGTTTTCTCATCTCCTTACATTTACACTTTTCAAGCTGGACACAAAAATTGGGCAGGGAGCAAGATAAGGAAAAGCATTATTTTTTGACACAGCAATGATATTTATATTGCCAAATCAACATGTAGACTCAGGCATGATGATCTGCTAGGAAAATTAGGGGGAAAACAAGAGGAAAGGACAGAGAGACAAAGAGGATCCAAAATCACATCTGTACTCTAAAACAAGTTGGGTCCTAGGGAAACTGCTCTGGTTGCAAAGATAGAGCCATGTAAATAAATACTGTATCCTACATGTATAGTTTGGTATTTGTAGTCCACTAAATGGAGTTCAGAACCAGAAAATACAAGAAGCAAACAATAACTAGGAATTAGATGAGCTGAATGGTAGAAAAGGAGGAATTCATTGTTCAGCATAAGGTCTTATCCTAAGGCCAGCTATGGAGAGGCAATCAGTAATATAAGATCCAAGATAGAGATGTTAGTACTATTGACTATACAGACACATAGTGGAGGAGCTACTAAGGAGATCCTGAGAACATTAGCCCCTAAACATGAGAGTCACATGGCATCTGGAGCTACTTGTACCTGACTGGGTTCTTTAAAGAGATAGAAATGATAGGAGATGATAGATAGATAGATAGATAGATAGATAGATAGATAGATAGATAGACAGATAGAGATTATTTTTAGACTATGTATATGTACCTAGACAAAGATTTTCAGGGATTGCCTTATACATTTTAAGAGCTGACTACTCTGAAATTTGAAATCTGTAGGGCAGATCAGCAGGCTGGAAACTCAGGCAGGATTTCTATATCATAGTCTTGTGACAATTTCTTCTTCCCTGGGAAATGTCAGTTTGGGGTCTTAAGGCAGCTGAATGGAGGAAGTCCATTCACATTATCAAGGACAATCTCCTTAAAGTCAATGATTTTAGATGTTAATTACATCTACAAGTACCTCCACAGCAACATCTAAACTAACGTTTAACCAAACAACTGAGCACCGTAGCCTAGCCAAAGAGATACATAAAATTTAGCCACCACAGCATTCTTTTGAGATGTTTGGTTTCTACATCTTGATTACAAAGGGGAAAATTCATGGATCAACAAGGGGATTTGCCCAGGTAGAGAAAGACTCAGAGCTGAGAGGAGGGACCCAGACCGATGTAAGAAGAGTCACTTCTCCTTGAGAAGCTAGTGAAAGGGGAGAGGCAATACAGAATAACTTAGATGATCATAAATTTAAATGTTAGGTTAAGTAAGAATCACCTGTTTGTTTGGAAATGTGTTTAAAATTCAGATCCCTACATTTTTGATTCTGTAAATCTGTGCTAGAATCTATTAATCATCCCAAGTGATGCTGATGCAAGTCACACACAGATAACACTTGAGGAAGAATTGAAGTTAATAACAATATTCATCCCATGGCTAAAGAGAAAGTGAATTCCTAAACATAGTACAATCTCAGTGAGGACAAGCTTCACCCACTGAAATGATAGAGTGACCAGCTAGACCTGAATCCTATCATCCCACAGAATGAAGATAGCTCTACAAAACAAAAGCAAATGATAGCCTAGATATGCCAAGCAAATTTAATTTCAAAATAGCCATTTTTGAATGTACAAATGGAATCAGAACAAGTCACAATTGAAAGCCAGTTCAGAATATGGCCTGTACCCTACTTCCCATCCCTATGCCTTTCATTTGTTTGTGGTAATAAAATTAGAGCATATCACAGAGAAAAAGAACAAAGTAACTGCAATGCTAAGTGAACAGTTTGTTCTCTACCCAGTTTTCCAAACTGCTGTTTATGAAAAAAACAACTGCATTCTTTTTGCCAAATGAGATGCTCCCCAGTTTGAATGACTTACATAGGGTGTATCAGAATGCAAGCATACCAAAGACAAAGCTTCTGATAGAAGATGAGCTTGAAATAAAATTTTAATTGAATTACTGTTGGTAATAGAGAACGAAAAGTGAAGTCAAACTTTCATCTTGTAAGACAAAGCACTATTATTACCCTGTGTTTGAAACTGTTCTTATACCCATGCAAATAGAAAGAAAAACCTCTCTCCCTTTGAACTTGATCTAATTCATAATTGCCATCCAAGACCTCTAACCAGTTCCCTATCATTTAGAATTATGGATTTCTAGAACCTTTGATTTATAAGTGAAACTGATATTAGATACAAATATCCAAACACTCTATACTACATATTGGCCAAACAGCTTCCAGCATCTCTTTAAAAATTTTTAACAGTGGGAAAGTATTATTTTTGAAGTAATACCCCTCTCTTCTTAGCAACCTTAATTTGAAAGTTTCTCTTTGATGTATTCTCTTTTCCTCTTCCTATTTTCCCTCTCTGTCCTAAGTCTTACCTCCCTACAAATAGAAATAGTCACACACACACACACACACATATACACACACACACACCTCACACACACTCTAATCTCCCAGGACCTTTAAAAACATTAACCATGACAAGAAAGAACACAAGCAGAATTAGAAAATATATCTGATTCCCCCAAGGTAATCATTTATTAAGTTCAGAGTGCTAATATTTTATTTAACACATGGGAAGTAACTGACCTTCAGTTTACTAATAATCTCAATCTTTAATCAGAAAAGAGACTACAGCTATAACCATATAAGGCAAATGTTTTCAGGCATTATGAATTGTTTCATAAAAAATTATTTTTTATAAAGGTTTATTAATTCATTTTGAGAGAGAGAGAGAGCAAGGGCACAAGCATGAGCAGGGGGAGGAGCAGAGGGAAAAAGAGAGAAGCAGACTCCCGAGTGGGGAGCCCTACACATGAGGCTTCATCCCACAACCCTGAGATCATAACCTGAGCTAAAATCAAGAGTCAGTCGTTTAACCAATTGAGCCACCCAGGAGCCCCCCAAAATTATTTATATTGAAGGCTTCTAAGACAGTAGGAAGGATGAGGAGACATTAGACATTAGACTGATGAGGAGGTAGATAAATAATTAGGAATGTGATTTTCTGAATAACCACATTACATGGCTCCTTATTACAGAAGAAAATATTTTGCAACAGATTTTTGAATGATACTTTTTAAGGTGGGCACTTGATGTAATGAGCACTCGATATTATATGCAACTGATGAAACACTAGATTCTACCCCTGAAACTAATAATACAGTTTATGTTAACTAAATTGAATTTAAATAAAAAATAATAAACAAATAAAATAAAATGAATGCTCAGATCCTATACATTGTTAATACCACCAAGAAATGTAGCCTGGCAGTTAGTCAAGGTGCTTAGGGCCTTCTTGGCATCCAATTAATGTCCTAACATATCAATAGATGAGTTAATGTTAGGTAAGATTTAATTATTTTAAAAATTTCGCACCTACATTTAAAAGCTATCAACTTGTAAAAATGAGTTCCTAAAAGATGGTAATTTTGCATATAATATGAAAGGTCACTGAATTGTTTAAGGCTCTATTTACAAACATTAAAGGAAAGAACATTAATATTTAATTTTTTACAACCTGACACCCCTGGAGGTTGGTAAAATAGCATTATTTACTGACATTTCTTTAAAATTTTACTGAAAGTTAACATAACTACATCATAGTGCCCACAATTCTATTTGTACAGATGCCATAGCAGAATAAAGTGAGTTTACATTGTAGAAAGGAAATCTTGACGCGGCTGAAGAAAAGAAAAATGAGTTGGAATTCTATCTCTACTACTTACCAGCTCTATGACAATGAAAAACTTATTTAACTTCTCTGAATGTCAATCTCTTCACTTGCAAAACAGGCATAAATAATTGTTGTTGGTATTAAACTATCTTAGAGCATTGTGGTAAAGATTTCAAACATTTTATGTGAAATAATAAACACAGTACTTGGTACATAGTAAGGCTCAGTAAATCATAGCTATTGTCTGTTATTGTTGCTTTTCCTGTTTTAGGTGGCCAAAAGTCAAAGAAAAAGATTCAAAACAAAAGCAGAAAGCTTAGTTTCTTTTGTGTTTATGCCAGTCTTTTGATTTTAGAAATCATAACTGTTGCAATAATGTATTAATGTAAGAATATTTATATAGTGTGAGTTTCTAGAAAAATCCTTGTGATAAATATTCCAATTGTTTTTAGATAAATGTAAAACACAAAGAGGTAGGACTTCCCACCATATGATTTAGATAAGAAAACTGGGCATCAGAGAAGTCATTGCTTGAAAAAAGGCGATTTCTTATTTAAGAATGTACTGTATTTTAATTAGTAAAGGACAAGGCATCCAATGATAAAAAGCAATCATGATTTTGTGAGAAAATATCCCCTTTTTTTTTAGATATCCATACCAAAATATGCTGAAATATGTAAAGGTGAAATGACAATTTCTGAAATTTGCTTTAAAATAATTCAGCACATGTACATATAAAGGAAATGCATGCATATGTTCACCAAAAGGCATATATAAAAATGTTAACGGTAGCACTATTTTTAATGCCAAAGACTGGAAACAATCCAATTTTACTGAACACATCAATAAAATGGGTAAATAATGACCTATCCATACACTCAATTACATACAATGACAAGAATGGGCAAACTTCAGCAAGCTGCTACAGCACACGTGAATCTCATAAACATAATATGGAGTACATAAAGACAGACACAAAAGAGCCCATTCAATATGATTTCATTTATATCATTCCAAAAATAGGCAAAACTAATCTGTGATGCTAGAATTCATAATAGTGGTTTCCCTCTAAGTTGGGGGTAGTGATTAGAAAGGGACATAAGAACACTTTTGAGGTTCTGCTGTTGTTCTGCTTCTTGAAACAGATGCTCATAGGATTATATTCTTATGGTTTGTGTACTTTTCTGTAGTTTGTTATTCTCAAAAAAAAGCTTATATAAAATACTTCTGCAAAGTAAAAATTATGAAGCAATCATGGTAGTCTTGATAACTGGTGAATCTGGATGATTGGTACACAGAGATTCATTTTACTTTTCTGTCTATTTTTGTGTCTGAAAATTTTCATATTAAAATTTAAATGTAATCTAAAAAACATTATATCATTAGGTGGAGACCTGGGAATTAAAAATTTATGAACCCTTCAACAATACAGATTCAAAAAGAATCTAAGATGTTAGTTTATACATATATAGTGCATTGAATCTTATGAAGACTAATCATGATTCTGTCCAAAATGCCCTTCCCCTATACACATAATGGCTCATTATTGAATTAAATTGTCACCCACCCCAGAGAAATTACCTAGCTAATGAAAGAATAATCACATTGGACATCAGCGTTTATTTTATTAAAGAGCCTGAAGAAATTAAACCAATTGCCAACACTAAGAAAGATGGACATCTTCCCTGGTGTCCAAAGAAAATAGCTATGTTTAAGTGATTCTTATTAATGTTTATTATATTTCAAAGACTAGTTCTAAAAGATTTGGAGGGAAGATCTGAAAAGGAAGTAAGAAAGGGTGAGTACCTTGAGAGCAGGATGCCTACAATTTTCAGCAAAGCAACTTCAAATTTAGATGCAGTCAGTTGGACAAAATATTATTAGGCTATTGATTTAAAGAGGTAAAGAAAAATTCAGCCTACAAGGAATAGTACAATATTTCATTATTGTCAACATGAAACCTCAAGAGTTTGCTGAATAGAACCTACCGGGTATGCATGGCCAACGCTTTGTCTTTCAAATTAGGCCATTTTTATACCCACTATGAAGAGTGCTCTTTCGGAGTGTGTTATTAGTTAAGCTTTGCAAGCCTAAAAAGGTATTCTCAGAGTATATGAAAAAATAATTGATTTCCTCCCTTCTTTGTTTTCCTTCTATGAATATGCTTTTTACATTATATATAATCAGAAAACTTGATGTCTGGGGTGAGGCTGGAAATTAACAACTCTAAGTATTGATTGATTTATTTTTCATTTTGTAACCATTTGCTGGATTATTCCTACTTTTTTTTTAACTTAACTTGGAAAAATGTTATACAGCAGCCAGTTACAACAGAAGTCAGTCTCTTTTTAAGCAAACTAGCACTGCTTGTTGCTTTTTTATGTTAAAGCTCAAAAGAATTCACACCTAGTCACAGGGTATATGAATTGTTCTTAAGAAACCATTACTCTCTGTGAACATTATGATTCTGGATTCCTACTATTATATATTCCTTAAATTAAATTTTAAAAAAATCTCCCTCCATTCAGTACAAGCAAAATAGGCTTAACAGTAAGTAATTGCTGATCATTTTTGCCAGATATTTTTATTAGAATTGCATGGTAACCATTAAAATGGGTTTGCATTTTCTTCAGGAACATTAATTTTCGGATTAAATAAAATACATGGTCTTATTTTAAAGCAGGCTCATTTTATACAATAGACCAAATTTTTTAAATGAGCTACCCTACACTTAATGTCATTAGTAAACAATGCATTTAGTCACACAAGAATATCAGGCTCATATTTTTAAAACACTTTAGCGTCTTGTTATGCCAGCTGAACCCCTACACAGTGATATAACCTAACAATAGCTACTTACATAACCAAATGAATATAGAAGACCAGATTTTCTAGCACAGATGCTGCCTCTTAGCTCCCCTCTCTAGGGCAATGTCAAAATAGTGATCATTATCTATATATGTTGAATCTCAATGTGGTATTTTTCTGAGATGAATGAGAAATTGATGGTTATCCATATTCTTTCATAGAATTCATGGAACATCTACCAACTGAGATTTTTTTTAAGATTTTATTTATTTATTCATGAGAGACACATGAGAGAGGCAGAGACACAGGCAAAGGGAGAAGCAGGCTCCATGCAGGAAGCCCAATGTGGGACTCCAGGATCACACCCTGAGCCAAAGGTAGACACTCAACCTCTGAGCCACCCAGGCATTCCCCAACTGAGATTTTCCAGGAGATTGTTCTGAGATTTAGAGCTTACTATGGTATGTCATAGGAACTATCTTAAGTTATATCTGTTATGCATGGGGGTAGCAATCTATTATGTTAACATCACTCTATCATTAATAGCTAACAATTATTAAGCATTTGCAAGGCAATGTGCTAAATCCTTCACATGCTTAATTTCATTATTCACAAAAGCCCTATGCTAGATGCTATTTCTCCATTTTTATTTCCTCATTTTATAAGTAAAGAAACAGTCTCTAAAGGGATAAACAATGTGTTAACCATTGTACAGCTAGAAAATGACAAACTCAGGATTCAAACTAGGTCCACGTGACTCTAAACAGAAAATCACTTTGGCCAACTTTATAGCTTTTTAAATTAGTGACTTCTATTTTTTTTCTTACTTTATGCCTCCTATTTTTCTCTAAAATAAAGTCCCAGCATTTGCAGATAAACTGAAATTTTGCAACTAACTCCAACACAATTCAAACATTTATACAAGCTATTTGTAAATAAATGATGTATTTTCTTTATTTGAAACAATCATCAAATTGTGATGTTTCTCTAAGACATAAAACAATAAGTAAAAATTTGTAATACTCAAAAATTTTGTTAGATTTGAGTTTTTTATTGCTATTGACATAAGGATGAAAGTTCAGATTTTTAAAATAATGATATAGAGATATCATAGGTTTATAAATAAGGAAGGAATTGTATCATATTTGAATCACAGGGACACCTGGGTGGCTCAGTGGTTGAGCATCTGCCTTTGGCTCAGGGTGTGACCACGGGGTCCTGGGATTGAGTCCCACATCGGGCTCCCCTCAGTGATCCTGCTTCTCCCTCTGCCTATGTCTCTGCCTCTCTCTGTACATCTCTCATGAATAAATAAATATTTTTAAAAAAATATTTGAATAAAAGACACTCTATAGGGGAAAAAATCTACAGAAATCATCTGGTCTCCCTCTTCCGCATCACCTCTCTCCAATACAATGTCCATAACATATACATACAAACATACATACTCATCAAATGCTTTACTCTCCAATAGCATTACTGTAATTGGAGATTCCACCACTGCTTAACTCCCAACAATGATGAGAAACTCTATTTTATGAGGAAATTGATTCCATTTTTCATTTATTTCTAACTGCTGAAGTTCTTCCAAAAATAGTGCTTGCCCCCTAGTTTCACTAAGTTAGGTAACTAAATTCAAAATAATTTGTCAGAATAATAGTTGCAACATTAATAAATGTTGCCTCTTTTCTCATTCCTTGTCCTTGTGAATTATAACTCTAGCTCTTTGACTGTGGTTCTAATGTCATTTCAGGAGGGAATCCAGACAAATACATGTTTTCAACGGGTGTATTTAAGTGGAAGCTCTTCAAAATTTTTCAACTCTATAGCTGTCTCAAGAGAGGTTTCTTGTGATTTATCCACTCTCAGAATTTTTTTTTTTTTTTAAGAGAGTGAGAGTGTACGTATTTGTGCATGAGAGCCCATGGTGATAGGGGCGGAAAGAGAGGGAGAGAATAAAACCTTAAGCAAGCTCCATGTTCAGTATAGGGCCCAACATGGACTCTGAGATCACGACCTGAGCCTTAAAATCAAGAGTTGGAGGCTTAAACAACTGAGCCACCCTGGTACCCTCAGAACTCTCTCTCTCTCTCTTTTTTTTTTCCTAAAGATTTTATTTATTCATGAGAGACACAGAAAGAGAGAGGCAGAGACACAGGCAGAAGAAAAGCAGGCTCCATGCAGGGAGCCTAATGTGGGACTGGATCCCGGAACTCCAGGATCACGCCCAGAGTCAAAGGCGGACGTTCAACCGCTGAGCCACCCAGGCATCCCCAGAACTCTCATTTTTAAAGCAAAAGTGAACAATATTTAGTTGAATCAGGAGGTCTTTAATAAAGATGTTTGTTATGGATAACATAACTGTAATATTTAAATTTAGATTAACACTTCAGATTATTCTCACTCTTTAAAGATAGCAATGCCAAAATTTGTCACAAAATTTAAGAGAGTACTTGAAGTAAATACTAGTCAAATGGAAATCAAAGTACTTTAAATTACTTATTTTTAGTTTAAGTTTCAGTGAAAAGATAATGTGAGGTTATCCCCCCTTGAGGAATAATTTGTATGAATCATCTATTTAAATATCTGTATTTATGTACATGAAATACATTTTCTAAATTGCTTTAATTCTGTTATATCATCAGGAATAATTTTTTTAATATCAGAACTTTGAAGAATTAAGCTAAAAATAACTGTGTCTCTTAGACATAGTCATAGAAAAAGAAACATCATTCCAAACTAAAATATTTCTGTGAACAGTATATTTTCAAAAAAGTAAAAAATTAAAATTCACAGTTCATTTGTATAGTACTTTAGCTTGTTACTGCTGTATTTTTTTCCTTATCATAATATTCTGCATTAGATGGCCACAGAAAGGAGGAGGCAAGAGTGGGCTCCTGAAGGCAAAAAGAAATTGAAACAGGGACATTGTGATTAAGAGCAGAAAGGGCAAGGAAGAATAGAGGCCTTGGAAAGTCAAGAAGAAAAGAAAGAGGCAATAATTGTGTTTAGTGATGGAAAAGGGCCAGAAAACTCTCTATGGGGAAGGAAAAAAGGAGCAAACAGCATATTATAATGGTCTCTATTTGGAGTGAAGGGAGAAGGGATTTGGAGCTCTGGAAGGAGTAGAGAGCCAGGGTGGCTCAGTCCTTTAAGCAAGGGACTTTTGATTTCAGCTCAGGTCATATTCTTAGGGTTGTAAGATTGGGCTCCATGTGAGGCTCCAAGCTCAGTGGGGAGTCTGCTTGTTCCTCTTCCTATCTCCCACCCCCCTTTCAAATAAACAAATAAATATTTTTTAAAAATTCTGGAAGTAAAAAAAAAAAAAAAAAAATTCTGGAAGTAGTAGTGTATTTCCACAATGAAATATCATAAAACAACAATAAAAATGGATAAACTACATCTATAAGTAACAACATGGATGAATTTTATAATGTCAAAGAAAAGAATACCGGCAAAAGAATACTTAGTGTATGATTTCATTCATATAAAGAAAATAAACATATGCAACTAAATTATAGTGCTAGAAGTCAGGACAAAACCAATAGTGATTCAGAAAGGGGCATTATCCATACGTCTGGAGTTTGGGCAATGTTCCATTTTTTTTTTTTTTTTTTAATGTTCCATTTTTTGACCTACATAGTACTTTCAGGGGTTTTACTTTGTGTTAAGTCATTGAGCTCTCCATTTTTGTGGACTTCTCTGTATAGGTGTTTCATTCAAAGTGGAACAAAACAAAAAAGTATTGAGGGGAAAAAAGCAATGAAATGGTGACAAGACACACAGATAAACACTAAACTTCAGTCATATGATTTTTGAGGCTCAAATTCTAATACTATCCATCCACTTAGGCCTAACTGTCCCCCCCAAAAAATTATTAAAATAAATTAAACCTGTGAACTAAAAATGTTTTTAAAGTTCAATCTTTAAAAATCCTTTTATTAAGTTAAACAAGATAGATTTTGGGGTGCCTGCATGGTTCATTAGAGTATGAGACTCTTGATCTTGGGTTGTAAGTTCAAGCCTCATATTGGGTGTACAGATTACTTAAAATCACATCTTATAAAAATAAACACGACAGATTGTATATAAACTTTAAATACCAACTACACAGCATTGGGCTTAATGGGGAAAATATAAAAGCATTCCATTAACTCAGAGATAAATAAAAGATATTCTTTATCACTATTATTCATTCATTCAATTCTTTAGAGCCAACTGGTACTTGACACTATTCTAGGCAGCCAGGATAAATCTTTATACAGTAGAGCTAAATACCTTGCCTTCATAGGGATTACAGTATTAGGGAAAAACCAATAAATAAGCAAACAAACAAACATTATATAGCAATAACTGCCATGGGCAAAAACCAAAGCAGGGTAAGAGAGACAGAGAGGTAAATTGTAATGATGAGTGCGGCATTGCTATTTTACATAGAGTAATTAGGGATATCTTTTCTGTTAAGGTGACATTTGAGCAGAGGAAGGGAGTAAAGCAAATCACAATGACATCCAGAGGGGAATCATTGTTGTGGAAGCATAAGTAAATGCAAGTAAATATCAGAAAGAGTATCGGTATAAAAATTGAAATGGAAGAAGTAAATTCGGGAATCCCTGGGTGGCTCAGTGGTCTAGCGCCTGACTTCAGCCCAGGGCGTGATCTTGGGGTCCCAGGATGGACCCAGGCACCCTGCATGCAGCCTGCTTCTCCCTTGGCCTGTGTCTCCACCTCCGCCTCTCCACCTCTCTCTCTCTCTCACTATGTTTCTCATGAATAAGTAGGTAAAATCTTTAAAAAAAAAAAAAAAAGGAAGAAGTGAATTATCATTATTACTAGGGTAGTAAAATCTTATACCTAGGAAACCCAAGAGAATGAGCTAAAAACCTCTTCCACATATTACTAAGATGACCAGGTAAATATTAACATTTAATCAATAGCCTTCATACATTCAAACAACAACTTAGAAGATATAATGAAGAAAAAGATCCAAATAAAAATAGCATCAAAAAAGATAAAACACCAGGAATAAAATTAACAAGTAATGTATTAGCTCTATATGAGAAAAATATTAAAATGTCACTAATGGATACAAAAGAGGAAGTAAATATATAGAAAGGCATACTATATTCTGAGTAAAACTGAAATTCATAAATGTTTAATACTCTTTAATTTAGTTTTTAAGCTTTAATTTTATCCCAATAAAAATAGTTAGACAATATTTTTGGAACTTGACAAGCCATTTCTCAGTTCATATGAAAAATAATCAAGCAAAACCAGCTAGAAAATTCTAAAAAATATAGGTACTAGAGTCTTACTTCAAGTACTAAGGTATATGGGGTAAAGACCCCTAGGTATTAAGACAAGTATTGAAAAACTACTTTAATTAAAAGATTATAGGGGTACCTAGGTAACTCAGTGGGGTAAACAGTTGTCTTCAATTCAGGTCATAATCTTGGGGTCCTGGGATTGAGCCCTGTATGGGGTTCCTTGCTCATTAGAGAGCCTACTTATCCCTCTCCCTCTGCCTTTCTCCCCACACTGGTTTTCTCTCTCTCTCAAACAAATAAATAAAATCTTAAAAAAAAAAAGATTATAGGATGAATAACTGTATGGGGAGGGTTATATCATGAAACAATAAATAGACCCAAATACATATGGAAATATAATACATGATAAAGGAGGCATTACAGATGAGAAAAAAAGATTTGGATTATACAGTAAATTGTGTGGAAATAAATACCTGGAAACACATTATTGGATCCGTACTACATACTTCATATTGATGTAAATTTGAGGTGCATCAAAAATGTACTGTGAAAAAAGGAAGCCACAGAAGTTCTCAGAGTGAAAAAAGCCTTTTAAAGAATGAGTTTTTTAAAAAGGTACATAGGGCAGCCCCGGTGGTGCAATGGTTTAGTGCCGTCTAAGGTCCGGGGTGCGATCCTGGAGACCCGGGTTGGAGTCCTACGACGGGCTCCTTGCGTGGAGCCTGCTTCTCCTTCTGTCTCTCTCTCTCTCTCTTTCTCTTTGAATAAATAATCTTTAAAAAAAATTTTTTTAAGGTACATAAAAATGTAAATTAACTATATATACATTATTTCTGCATAATAAAGGATATCATAAACCAAGTCTGAGATGCAAATTATTTGCCACTCATAATTATTTGATTTCTTTAATATATTGATTTAATTCCTATCATTTAATTTTTAAAAAGTCAGTCTCCCAAATTGTGCAAAAGACATAGATATTTCACAGAAAAGGAAAAACAAATGGTCCTTAAATTATAAAATTATTTTACTTTCCTTCTAGTAAAATACATGCAAATTAAAATGACAATAATATACTTTTTTTAATTTATCAGGTTGACAAACCAGGAAATTTTATTACACGCTGTGTTATATTGTCCTATGTGTCAGAAAATAAGTACTTTCATAAATTGCTGAGAGTATAAATTGATATTATCAAAATTTTTAAAGTATAAATCATTTTTTTCCTCAATTCTACTTCTAAATATTTTCACTACAGATGTGCTTGAACAAATGAGAGATGACACATATAAAAAGAAGCACAGAATTGTTGGTAGTAGCAAAATATTGGGAAAAAACTTAAGTGTTCATTGATAATGAGCCAGCCAAATAAATATTACAGAATGTGAAAATTGAAGTTTCCCTCAAGGCACATATGAAGTTCCAAAGACAGAGTGTTACACGTAGAATTTACAAAGCACATTAAAAAAAAAAAATCCCTGTGTCAAATTGAAAAACTTTTGTTAATCAAAAAACACAATCAACAGGATTGAAAAGCTACTTACAGAACAAAATATTTGCAGATGATCAGAAAAGGAGTTAATATCCAGAATATATGAAGTACTACTAAAACCCAACAAAAAAAATCAAATAACCCAATTAAAAAATTGGCAAAGAACTTGAATAGACATTTCCCTAAAGATGGCATACAAATGGACAAAAGCCATAGGAAAAGATGCTCAACATCAATAATTATCAGAGAAATGAAAATCAAAACCACAATGACATATCTCACACTCATTAGGAAAACAGACAATAACAAGTATGTTGGAGATTTAGAGAAGTTGGAACTCTTATACTCTATTGTAAAACAGTGCAACCAGTATGGAAAACTGTGGGGGTTCCTCAAAATTTAGAAATAGAACTAACATATGATCTAGCATTTTCACTTCTGGGTATATATTCAAAAGAATTGATAGCAGAGTCTCAGAGAAATATTTCACCCCCATGTTTATAGCAGCACTATTGACAATAAATAGCCAAATTGTGGAAGCAATCCAAAGATCCGACAATGGATGAATGGGTAAAAAAAATACGCTTTATACATACAATGAAATACTATCCATCCTTTTTTTTTTTTTTTGAAAATACTATCCATCCTTAAAAAGGAAGGGCATCCTGTCATATGCTACAACATGAATGAACCTTGAGAGTACTATGATAAGTGAAATAAACCAATCCAAAAATAATAAATACTATATGATTCCACTTATATGAAATATCTAAAGTAGTCAAATAGTAGAATGATGATTATCAAGGATTAGGAGCAGAAGGCAAAGGAGAATCATTTAGTAGGTACAGAGTTTCAGTTCTCCAAGGTGAAAAAGTTCTGGAGATCTGTTTCACAACAATGTAAATAAACACTGAACTGTACACTTAAAAAGAGTTGAGATGCTAAATTTTATGGGTTTTGTCACAATAAACTTTTTAAAATAACCACTGACATTTAATTATTTGAGTATTTGTCATTACTATATGTAATTTATATGAATTGATTCATTTAAACCTTAGAGGAACTCCATGAAGAACATAATGCTATCCTAATTTTACAGATGAGGAAATTGAAGTTCAGAGAGTTTAAGTAATTCCCTTCTAACTCGCAAGGGCAAGATGTGAACCCAAATGGCTTTTTGTGGACGTACATTTTCATTTCTCTTGGGTATATCAATAGAGATGGAAAATAGATTACTGGTTGCCTAGGGCTGGGGACAAATGGGGGATGACTGCTAATGTTGTGGGGTTTTTTCAGGGAAGTAATTAAAATGCTCTAAAATAGTCATGGTTGAAAACTCTAAGAATATACTAAAAACTAATTGTATACTTTAAATATACAAATTCTATAATATGTGAATTGTATCTTAATAAAGCTGTTCTTTAAAAAGTTTAGGGGATGCCAAAAACAGTAATCAAGATAAATAATTGTTTAATATAAGCTTTTTTAATAAAATTAATGCAAAACCAATTCACATTGAACAAAATAACAAAATTTTAAATTAAGATAGGCTGCTGTTTTGTTTCTTTTATGACTTTGCATTATCGTACAACAGAAGAGTTATTTCCAAACAGCCCTGGTTTCAGGGCAGCACAGCCATTGTGTCTTTCCCAGTGGGCATATTTATGTGGGATGACAAAAGATGTGCAGACACAGTGGACAACAGTGAAGCTTCCTATGTATAGTAGTTACTTGGGTGGGTGGCAAGTGGAAAGAGCTTTTAACTTTCTTTTACTTGGTCAAAATATGGGAAGATATTTTGATAAGGTATATAGAGGTGCACATTTTCTTTCTGCCTCAGATGCCAGTGTAGCTCAGCAGAGTATTAGAAAGGAGCTTTCACTGGGGCCAGTGAGAAAGCTTGAGATGTGTTTCCTGCAGGGCACCCTATAGGAAGTAGCAGTTCAAAGGGTAAATAAAAGGCTAAGTAACCATGATGGTAAAGCCAAGAAAGTTCTGCTGTGTTAAGAATTACCCACAGTCCTAAGATTGTCAGGGGGAAAAGATGTGATTCCCTATTGACAGGCTAGGAAGCGAAGAGAAAAAGTCAGGCTGGAGTCATCTTTTGTTTGGCCTAAAGGACTTCTGGAAACTGGCAGAGGTGCGAAGACCTGTCATTGAATGACCATGAAGGGTAAACTACCAGAGAAATGTAAGTTGAGGCAGGATAGGAAGGGGCCTTCTGAAGGAAAAGGTGCCTTCCCCATGTCAAAAGGATCTCATATTTGGTGGAACCCAGAAGCAAACCCCTGAAAAGCCCACCAGGGATGATCAACTTTAAACATATGTCCAGTCTAGAGGGCATAAAGAAATGCAGCTTAAAAGAGATCAGTCTAAACTTCTTGCCTTTCCCCATCCTCCCAGATTTGAATCATCTCTGAGACAATGAATTCTGATTTCTGGATTCAGTCTCTATTTGTGACAAAGGAAACTATGGTTTCTTTTCTTTTCTTTTTTATGATTTTATTTATTTATTCATGAGAGATACAGAGAGAGAGGCAGAGGGAGAAGCAGTTTCCCTGTGGGGAACAGATCATGCCCTAAGCCAAAAGTAGACACTCAACCACTGAGCCATCCAGGTGTTCCAAAACTATGGTTTCTTAAGAAGGAGCAAAAAGTCCTGGGAATCTGCCCATATTTCCACCTAGAGAAAGGTGGAAGATTACACTTACTAAAAGTTTGCTGATGGGGAAACAAAAACTTGCTGTCATTACACCACATGAGTCTGAGTTACATAATTATGTATGGATATAAAATTAAATATTATACATGATTTAAAATAATGTAACATTTGCATATGTTTTTATATGGAACTACCTTCGAGATATAAGTTTTTAAAAGTATAACATTGTGTATGTTACATGCTATTATTTTTGCTTAAAAAACAAAAAGTAAGGAATTCCTGGGTGGCTCAGTGGTTTAGCGCCTGCCTTCGGCCCAGGGCATGATGCTGGAGACCCAGGATCGAGTCCCGTGTCAGGCTCCCTGCATAGACCATGCTTCTCCCTCTGCCTCTGTCTCTGCCTCTCTCTCTCTGTGTCTCTCATGAATAAATAAAATCTTTTTAAAAAATTTTTAAAAATTACATATATAAGAGAGGGACAAAGCCCAATGTCATTAAAAAAAAAGTAGGGTGGCAACAAATTAAGTATAGGATTCTGGAAGACAACATGCATGATGAGTCTGCCACCATCACCTCTAACCTGCCCCACCCTCACTCAAACAGTACTGCTGAGGTCTCTGGGCTCTTTCTGGCCCACCTGTGTTCTGAAGGGGAAAAAAATGAGAACATAAGGTATTGGTAGAAGGGAGACATATATATTATATTTACAATACAAAGAGGCTAAGTTGATGACATAGCTTAGGGTAAGAGCAAAATGCACCCAGGATTAGACAGATTTGTCCACCAAATAAGAGATATCATTACTTGTCAGAGAAGCCACTCCATCTCCATTAGCACCTCTTTGATTAAGGAAAGACCAGAATACAGTGCTAATGGATCTTGTCCAACAGGAAAAGTACCATCAGGGGTAGGCAACCTTATCTTTTTCTTCTTCTGACTTGGGAGTACTAGAAATGATTGCCAAGGAGGAGGAAGATGAAACAAGGAAGTAAACAATGGTGTGGGCTCTCTCTCTGAAAGAAGTGAGGTCTACACTCAGAATTCAGGGATCCACCCAAATTCCAAGTATATTCTTCAATAAGAATGAGATATACCACGACTGCCCAAGTAGTAACAATGATCCCGGGTAGAAGACCTTTCACAATGTGTGCAAAGGGATAGCAGAGCCCAAATGTTCATACAATCTTGAGTTGTCCACCTTTGCCTTCATGATGCGCGGGATGGGGGTGCAGAATCTAGAATACTAAATTCTCAGTCATCAAACTCTACATGAGGAGAAAACAAACTGGTCTTAGTTAAGGTGGCATTGTCATCAAAACATTCCTTTAATTACAAGAAAAGAAATGCAGGTCTGGACAGATCCCCTGAACATGCACTATGAAAAAATAGCAAGGCAACAATGCAAACAAATTAGGAAGGCAGGAAGAGTGTATAAAAGACCAATATTGGGTAGCCTGGGTGGCTCAGCAGTTTAGCGCCACCTTCGGCCCAGAGCCTGATCCTGGAGACCCGGGATCGAGTCCCACGTCGGGCTCCCTGCGTAAAGCCTGCTTCTCCCTCTGCCTGTTCTCTCTCTCTCTCTCTCTCTCTCATTAATAAATAAATAAAAATCTAAAAAAAAAAAAAAGACCAATATTGAACCAACCCTAGAAAAAACACAATGCAAGAAAGTGGATTAATTTCTCTGCAAGTGCTTTGCTATTTATAACTTCAGAAGAATAAAACAAAAATTCAAAAATGAGTTTAAAAACAGCAGAATGAAGAAAAGAGGGACTGTAAACCTAAGGAAACAGAAGACTGAAACAGAATGATTAAATAATAATGAATTCATTTTTTAAAGATTTATTTATTTATTTGAAAGAACAGGGCATGAGCAGGAGGGGCAGAGGGAGTGCGAGAGAGAATCTCAAGCAGACTCCACACTGAGTGCAGAGCCTCACACCTGGCTCAACCTCAAGACCCTGAGATCACAACTTGAGGCGAAACCAAGAGTCAAACACCCAAAATTTGAAATAATAAATTTCAAAAGCAAGAAAGAAAGTCCTGAGATGATCATAAGAAATGCAGATGAATAATGAAGAAATTAAGGAAACAGAAAAAGCTCATTGAAGCAGAAGACTGAAAATTTCTGTGCAACATAGCTGTGTCTCTTAGGTCGAAAATCCAGAGAAACACAGCAACGAACTCAAATACAAAACTTCTTCAAAAATGAAGAAGAAGGAAAGCCTGGGTGGCTCAGTGGTTGAGCCTCCAACCTCGGCTCAGGGCATGATCCTGGAGTCTCACGATCGAGTCCCACATCAGGCTCCCTACATGGAGCCTGCTTCTCCCTCTGCCTGTCTCTGCTTCTCTCTGTGTGTGTCTCTCATGAATACATAAATAAAATCTTTAAAAAAAAATGAAGAAACGTCTCTGAAATGAAACAACAGTTTGATATACACATTGAAAAGTGACATATATTCCAAAGGTAATTTGATTGGGAACACTCATCACGAGCATGAGAAGCTTTTAGACACACCAAAAAGTAAAGCAAATAACTATCAAAACAAAATGTCAATGCTGGTCTCATTATTTCGCAGTAACATTCAGTAACAGAAGCCACTGGAAAAATAGATAAGAAATTTTGAAGGAAAGAAATAGAACCAAACAATAACATAAACATCCAAAATACATAAAGTACATGTCCACATGGTATGCGACAGTAATAGGTAGAACAGACAAATGTTTTCAAACATGAAAGAAGTTTGAGGAATACAAGACCCCGGGCACCCTTCACCAAAATGAAAACAAAACACAAAAAACAGACTAACACACATTACTTGATAATAAAATCTAGCCACTTAAAAGTGAACTAAAGAATAAAGAGGAAACGAGTAAAAGGCCCTGGGTGAATGTTGAAACAACATATACCTAATTTCAGAATACAATGCAAATAAATAAACCTTGGCAATATATACATAATAATATAAATAACAAGATCAAGAGGTGGGAGAAAGGAAAAGAAGTTAATGTCTTCCAAAACAGGGAAACAATTGATGCCATCTACAGTTGAAATGTGCAGGTTTTAAAGCTATGATTTCAACATTTTAATGTTTTTGATAATCTCATCTTTAGAGGGATCGTTTAAGAATTAACATGATTAACATGCACTGTACTGGATACATTTATTTGCCATTTAGCAATCCATTCCAATTCATTTTAGCTTCATTCTAATTCATTCTACTTACAAAAATAGCAAGTATTATATGTTAATAATGGTAAAAAGGAATTTGGGGTGATTTTTTTAAAACCTCTTTTTACTTTTCTGCATGACTTGAATTCATTAAAATGAGCGTTATATTTACAAAATCAATAAAGTAGTTTTTCTTTAAAAAATGAACAGGAAAGATAAAAACAGAAATATTTAATTTTTTTAACAAACTGATGTTGAGTTTAATAAAAACAGTGCTGTAATTTAGTTATTCCTCAGACTTAAGATTTTCTGTGCACTTGGACAGATCTCATCTCCAAATTCCAGATAAGCACTTCCATTTGAAAATCCTTTGATTCTGTAAACAGAATTTAGCATGCAGAATAAGTCCTAGCACTTAAATCACTGACTTGGCTGCTAAATCAACAGCATAGATGGGATCCAGGGTTGGAGCCAAAGGAAATGATGAAGGTTTGAGCCTGCAATTATTACATTATAAGCAGAATGCTAAAAACTGCTTCTACTTTTACAAAGCCATCTTTTGTTCTGTTCCTCTTGCTTATACCTGTACCCATTTCAGTTGAATTGATCTCCATTATTTTGGAGGGGGCTGGGTTTTACAAATGTTTTCCTTATACATATAGGTGTGATGCTTTCAGATTAAAAACAATACTTAGAGAAGATGAAGAACCAGATATGCCTTTAAAAAGATCCATTAGGGGATGCCTAGGTGGCTTAGCGGTTGAACGTCTGCCTTTGGCTCAGGGCATGATCCCAGGGTCCGGGATACATTTGGGGTGCCTGGGTGTCCCATGAGATCGAGTCTGCTGGAGATTCTCTCTCTCTCTCCTTCTGCCCCTCCCCCGTCTCTAAAATAAATAAGTAAATAAATAAATAAATATTTAAAAATGAAAAGATACATCCATGAGAAATTTTTTTTCTTCACTATGTAGATATGGTGGTAAGAAAATGCTCCCCCCCGCTCAAGATATCTATGACCTAATCCCCAGGATTTGTAAATATATGGCAAAGAGGAATTAAGGTTACAGATAAAATTGAGGTTGCTAATTAGATGATCTCAAGATGGGGAGAGTGTCCTGAACTACCCAGGTGAGCCCAATGTAATCATAACAGTCCTTATAAGTGAAAGAGACAATAGGCGTTGTTGATATCAGTGATATAATGTGAGGACGACTTCACCCATCATGGTGGACTTTGAAGATGGAAAGAAGTCATCAGCCAAGGAAACAGACTTTTCTCTAAAGCCTTTAGAAGGAACACAGCCATCCCAACACCTTGATTTTAGCCTGGTAAGATCCACTCCAGTCTTGTGACCTGCGAAGTTTTGTGTTGTTAGAAGGCACTAAGTTAGTGATAATTTGTTACAAGAGCAATACATGACTAATACGGCAAATAAAAGTTGAAAACATAGCATAACTTTCTCTCCCGGACCATTTTTCTGAATGTCCATGGATACAGCCCTGTCCTAGGCAAAGGCATCAACTGTTTTGGGAACTTGCTCCATGTAAGTGTCTTACTGTTCCTTTGGGATAACTTTGCCCAATAACATTTTAAAAATGGAAAAACTCAGGGCACCTAGGTAGCTCAGTCGGTTTGACTCTTGATTTCAGCTCAGGTCATGATCTCAGGGTTGAGAGACTGATCCCCACAGCAGGCTCCTCCCCACTCAGTGGGGAATGTGCTTGAAGTTCTCTTTCTCTTCCTCTCCACCCCCCCACCCCCATTCCTTGGATGCTCTCAGTCTCTAAAATAATAAAAAAATCTTTAAAAATGAAAAACTCACTGTACTTCGGACATCTATACTATACTGCCTTTCCTGGACTAGGCAAGTAACTCATGTTTCACCTTCCTCCTCCTGCAGTTCATTTCTAAGACCTGGGTGGTGGGTGACACTGCTGCAGTGATAGAACCTATAGTACATTTAAAAAAAAAAATGTCTGAATGTAGAAACAAGGCAAGAGGTCATTTTTCTAGCATAGGCATTCCAAGGAGAAGTTTCCATCTTTTGTCTTGGGGAGAATGTAAGGGGGATGAAGGGATGGAGCAGACAGGACACAAGCATAGTTGGCAGGTAAATCCAGTAGCAAATAAATGGATGGATACCCAGGCGGGCAGATGGCTGTTTCAGGAAAGTTGAAAGGCAGGTAGTGAGCACTAGGACAGGTGATAAGACCTGTAAACAGGGTGTTCCAGCCAGTTAATTGTATAAGGATCTAATTAATACTCACTGACCAAGAAAATGGAGAACAAAGCAGATTTCTTAACTAGAAACTTGTGCTCAAGGTAGTAAAAGCTTTAGACTGAGTCTAAAAACTTCAAACATAGAGGGCAGCCCTGGTGGCTCAGCGGTTTAGCGCTACCTTTGGCCCAGGGCCTGATCCTGGGGACCTGGGATCAAGTCCCACATCAGGCTCCCTGCATGGGGCCTGCTTCTCCCTCTGTGTCTCTGCCTCTCTCTCTCTCTCTCTCAGTGCGTCTGTCATGAATAAATAAATAAAATCTTATAAAAAAAAAAAAAGAAACTTCAAACATCGAGATCTACATACTGCCCTTACCCTGAGGTAAGTGTCACCTGAATGTGGGGTTGAAGTTACGTGCCCCCATCAGGGAATGGTAAAAAACTATGAGCAGGACCCAAGCGTGTCATTATATATTTACCATGTTCAAAATATAATACTTCTGGGTCCCTCCCATTCTCGTTGAAGCCTTTATTCATTAGATTTCATTGTGTGAGACTACATCTAACCAGAGGCAGCGTAACCCAGTACAGTAGTAGAACTTCTCAACTTTTACTATTTGGTCAACTCCCATATGCCTGGAGGCTGGAGAAGATTACATAAACCCGCCAATAGCAGTGGCTTACTAGGGCCAGTTTTCCCATTTGAGGCGAGTGAGAGGAGACTTGTCTGCCCTTGAAGAGGTGGTCTGAGCCCCTGAGGGAGGTTCTGTTACACACCTCCTCCTGTCCACCCAGCATCACCATGTGGAATCCTTCTCTCTACTCTATTGAAAATCACTGGTGTGGTTTAAAGCTGATCTTGGTGGGAATCCCCGCAGGATTTGAGTCCTGGCTCCGTGACTGATTTGACTCCGTCTTTCTCAAACAATGCATGGCCCACCTATACAATCACCTATTTAGGCTCCTTTAAAAAATGATTCCTGGGATCCCTGGGTGGCGCAGCAGTTTAGCGCCTGCCTTTGGCCCAGGGCGCGATCCTGGAGACCAGGGATCGAATCCCACATCGGGCTCCCGGTGCATGGAGCCTGCTTCTCCCTCTGCCTATGTCTCTGCCTCTGTCTCTGTGTGACTATCATGAATAAATAAATAAAATCTTTAAAAAAATAAAAATAAAAAAATAAAAAATGATTCCTCTACCCAGGTCAAGACAACTCTGAGGTCGCTGCTTAGTGTCCTGATATTTGGCATCACAAAGATTGAAAGGTTTATATTGTGAATCACTTTGGCCAAGTGATTACACTCTTTAGCTTTTTAACCTACAAAATTAGAGGTTTGCCCTGGAAGGTATTTATCATCCTTCCAGTTCCTGTGATGTGCCAGAGTGGAGAGATGGGGTTTTTGGTGCTAAAAAGACATGTTCAGCATCAACTCCACCACTTACTGTATGACACCGAGTGAATTAGTCAATCCATATTACTTTCAATTTCTTCATCTGTTAAATGGGATTAATAATACCCACTTTACAGGGTTAGTGTAAGAATTAGCAATGGTATACATATTTACTTGGCAATCTTTAAAATGATCTTTATAAAGCAAATATCACCTCACACATAACAGGAGGCTTTAACCTCATTAAAATGTTACCAGTGTGGGGATCCCTGGGTGGCTCAGCGGTTTAGCACCTGCCTTAGGCCCAGGGTGTGATCCTGGAGACCCGGGATTGAGTCCCACATCGGGCTCCTTGCGTGGAGCCTGCTTCTCCCTCTGCCTATGTCTCTGCCTCTCTCTCTCTCTCTCATGAGTAAATAAAATTGTAAAAAAAAAAAAAAAAAATGTTACCAATGTAAAGTTTCTCAAGGAAAAGACTGGAAAAGTATGTATTCTACATACTCGGTATCAATTCACAGACTGCTACATAACAAAGCAGCTTAAAATTATAAGCATTTATTATTATTCATGGATCCATGGGTCAGCTGGGCCGTTCTTCTACTCTTGAGTGGTATTACTCATGCATCAGCTGTGGGTCCTGGAGGCAGCTCTCCTGATTTTGGCCAGGCTCTTTCACGTGTCTAGTTGCTGATGACTGTAGGCTGGTCTGGATGGCCTTGCTGGGACACCTGGGCTCTTCTCCGTGCGCTCTCTCATGTTTCAATAGGCTACTTTGCTACTACTTACATGGCAGTGCCAGTGTATCAGGAGAGGAAAACTGCAAGGATTCTTGAAGTCAAGGTACAAAATCAGTACACTGTCACATTCTGTTGATCCAAGCACTTCTCAAAACTAACCCAGATTCCAAGGATCTAGATAGAGAGTCCTCTGGATAGGAGGAACAGCAAATTCATGTCACAAAGGACATATATATATTTTTTATTTATTCAGAGAGAGAGAGAGGCAGAGACACAGGCAGATTCCATGCAGGGAGCCCGCTGTGGGACTCGATCCTGGGTCTCCAGGATCACGTCCTGGAATGAAGGTGTTGCTAAACCACTAAGCCACCCAGGCTGCCCACAAAGGACATATTCCTTTGCCCAAGCCTATAGCTGTGGTTGCCAATTTTAGCATGCAAGCTTGTAGAAGTCTTGTTGAAACATAAACTCCTGGGTCCACCTGAATTCTCATTCAGTAAGTCTGGATAAGGCCCAATAATTTGCATTTCTAATGATTTCCCAGGTGATGATGCTGCTGTCCGCAGATCAAGCTGTGAGAACCATTGGTTTACAGTGGAGTCTTTTCTATGTTAAAACCTAAAATTTAACATGTCTAAATTTATTTTTAAATAAACCGTTTCTTGCATAGCATAACACATTATCTATGATATGTCTCTTCCCATAAAATAGATTTTTAAAGTTTCATAAGTACTTTTAGAGGACTTTGATTTTTCCCTTTTCTCTGAAAAATATTTCCTTTTTGAGATTATACCCTAACACATAATAAGCTGTAGTCAATCAAAAACTATTGAAAGATTTCCAGGACGCCTGGGTGGCTCAATAGGTTGAGCAACCAACTCTTGGTTTCAGATCATGTCACAATCTCAAGGTCCTGGAATGGAGCTCCCCTCCTCCCCCTCCTCCCCCACCACCACCTCAGGCTCTGGGTGGGGCTCCCCATTGGGCAGGGAGTGGTTTGAGGATTTTCTCTCTCTCCTTCTCTGTCTGCCCCTTCCCCCACTGGCCTGTACTTGCACATGCTCTATATTTCTGAAATAAATCTTAAAAAAAAACAACTGTTGAAACATTTTATTTCATCTCTCCCCTTGTATCTCTCTACCCCTTCTACAGACTGTCCTCCTCCATGCCAAATGCAATTAGGTCAGTGAGGGGAAAGTCTGCAGTCAAATAAGAAAATTGTATTTTATTTTTTGTTAAAATTAACTATAAGCAAATAATTGAATAACTGAAAAGTACATTCATATTCCAGTTTCTCAGTGAAGGATAGGCACAGAGGAGTTGACTAACTTGCACCCAGACACCAATTTTTGTTTAATCACCTTGCTTAACATGTCATAAACACACGTGATCTAAATCAATAGTCATCTACCTTCTGTCATCTTAGTTCTCTGAATAATGAAATAACTCCAGAGATCTTGTCAACTCCAAGTTAGTTGTGCCTTCCTGGTTCTTAGAAAATGCATCCAGTTTTCTATTTTTTATTAACAAGGGGAAAAGAAGTAATTACCAGATTCTTACCTATTTTAAGAACATTTCCCTGGGAAGACAGGCCTTAGCTATATTACACTGAGAAAAATAAGACTTAGGTAGATTAAGAGATTTATCTAAAATCATACGTGGGAGATAGGACTGCTTTGTTTCTACTGCATCAGATATCTTTCCACTGTCAAAACAATAAGTACCCAGATTATTCCATGTTAACTATCCATGATTAACTCATAATTAACTCAATAAACTCAAATTCATCATTCATTTCTTTTGTTTTTCAAAGTGTCATGGAAAACACCTTCTTCATTCTATTTGCTGGCATTCTGATTCCTTACATTTTTCCTCTCCTAATAGATGTATTTCTTGGTTGAAGGAGATCAGAGGAAGGTGAACTTAGTAAAAATGTATATTTTCCAGAATGCCTTCAAAACTGTTGAAAAGTAGAGTTGTTTTTGGTAGCAACTCCCGCAAATAGCCTGATATTCTTTACATCTTAAGCATTTCTCTCTCTCTCTCTCTTTTTAAAGATTTTACTTATTTATTCATGAGAAACAGACTCAGAGACATAGGCAGAGGGAGAAGCAGGCTCCCCATGGGGAGCCCGATACAGGACTCGATCCGAGGACCCCAGGATCACGACCTGAACCAAAAGCAGACACTCAACTGCTGAGCCATTCAGGTGTCCCACATCTTAAGCATTTCAAAGACTTCACTATTTGTCTAGTATAGTATTATCCTAAGTGATGCTTGTTAATCATTCTCTATATGGCAAACATTACATGCAAAACCCATACTTATTATCCTTTTTAATCTTCACAACATATGATAGGTGTTATTTTCTATCTCTATTTTACAGATTTAAAAATAGGCCTAAATGATTAAATAACCACTCATATTATACAACCAGTAAGTAGTAAGGTTGGCACACAAATGAAATTGCATTGGATTTGGAATCTTACTCCTCTTTGGTGACATTATTGTTTTGAAACTTGTACTTAAAAAAAAAAAAAAACTATGGTAAAGTGATAGTACTACAAAAGATGGCTTTGAATCAATTGAACACTGATCCTGTTTCAGAATAAGAAATTTATGACAGAATGGAAGGGGAAAGGTGAAAAGGAAACATCTGGTTTATTCAAAGAAATTGCAACTGAACATGGCTATGAGATTGACAGTTTAGCTAACACATGTGACCAAGTGTGTGGATCTCCAAAGCAGTCACCTTGGGAAGACATATGTTTATTTAAACAATGTCATCATGGCTACAACCCACTTTTAGGCCCATTTTAGTTCTCATTATTTGTGTATACTCCTGTTTTTTATCAGTAACAACAAAAATATGTATTATCCAGCTTGTAAGTGATTGCATACTTAATTTACCAGATTTGACTGTGAACAACTTCTTGGATATTTTCCAAACTCATATCCAATCTTTAGAGAAAAAATTTGTCGACATTGCTGGCATTCCCCAAATCTGTGATTCAGATTCTGAACATAATTCCTTAAAAAAAGGCATTTACATTTTTTTGGTTATGGCAACAAACTAGGATCATCAATTAAAAGTGTTTATAGTATTCCAAGGTGAATATTCTAGATATTTCAATATTGATACATTCCAAGGTGACTAGGCCTATATGTTTGTTTGAATCATAAAAGAGGAAAAATGTCTGGACTAAACGTCAAGTTTAACCTATTATAGCACAATTATATAATTTCTTCAAAAAAGAACTGTTAGTATGGGACTTCCTTAAATAAATGATTCTTATAAACCCACTCTTTGTTCAATAATTTGAGCAGATTATCTCATCTACTACCAGTGACCTGGTACAGGTGGCATCTCAAAGATCTTTTACATGGATTTCAAAATGGTTGTCACGCAGGATCATAATAATCAAGGCAGATTGTATTTACAAGCAGGAAACCACAATAGTAGCCAATTTATCATTTAGGAAAGCTTCAAGATACAGAATATTCAGTGATCTACAACTTAGAGGTTTTTCCCATATATAAGAAGTCTAAAAAGTAGCCAGTCCAGGACTAATTGAACAGCTCAAATATATCATATCATCAGGAACCTGGGTTTTCGCATCTTTCTTCACCATCTTTCAGGGACTGGACTTCAACTTATTGCTTTATAATTGCAAGATGGTTGCTTCACCTCCAGACAGCACAAAATATCCAGGTAGGGCAAATGGGCAAAAGGTGGTGGCAGCTGTGTCTATTCCTCTGTCAAGTTTTTCCAGACAACCCTTTAGCAAATATGTATTTATATTAAATTTGCCAGAACTGTGTCAAACAGCCACTAACAGTAGCAAGGAAAATTGGGAAATCAAATATTCAAATTTCCAGGCTCTAAATTAAAGACAAGGAGGGAGGAGGTTGAGAATTTGTGTTGAGTGAGCCCAATCACATTATCCGTTTCAATAGGGCTTACATTTTACTAGGCAGTGTGATTTCATACTTTATATCATTAAATCATCACAACAGTAGGAGTTAGTCCTTTTAATTTTACTGAAGAGAGAAGTGTGGCTTAGAGTGGTTTAGAGACTTGCCCAAGTTATCCAGCTTATAAGCATTGTAACCAATTTCAATATTACTCCAGAAATCCTGCTCTCTAACCTGGGCAAAGAAATCATAAAAGCACAAAAACAATGCTTTCCCAAAGGCTGAACCTCCTCTTGAAAGGTAGCATGCAGGAGAATCTTTAGAATCCATACTGGATTCTTACATAGTATCTGTCACAAAACTTGTTGGGAAGTTCCTAAAAGGAGAAAGTCAAGGTCGCTTAGGATCAAGCACTGTATTCCATAAGTCACTGAAGCCTTTAGCATGACTCTCAACATTCACCCACTGGTGGAGATTTACAGATGGTGAATTGCTTATTTAATACGTAGCTTGTATATTTTCCAGACTTGGTTTGCTTTTATTGATTATAATGTATTCCTTGATGTATGCTAAAGAAACTGTTTTGTCCTCTATTTTCTCCTGCCACGTAGAGCAGGGCCTGAAATAAATCAAGCCTATAATCATATTAATACAAATAGAAATTAGAACATATTACCTATGTCAGGTATTAAACACTCTCTTTTCAGAATGTACTGATACTATCATGTAAGTTATTGTGGAATGTGCTAGGAAATTTTGGTAGGATAAACATTTTGCAGGATGGTAAATTAAAAACAAACATCTCTACAGTTTTTCTTTCGGTTTGAAATAGCCTTCCCTCCTAGAAAAATTTCAGTTTACATCTAGGTATATGACTCTTGCCAATTTGGTACAACTGTGTTCCACACGAGGCTCAAGTTCTCATTAATGCTGAGTGAGCTGATGTGTCTTAATAATCTCCAACTGTGCTAACTTCTCCCAGGTGCAATCATACGTTTCACAAGGTTAATATGTTTAATATATACATTTACTGGAGCTGTTTTTATCCCATCTTAAAAGTTGCATTTAGTAAAAGACCCAATTTCCAAATTTATTGTTCATTCCTTTTGCCTACTTTTCAGAGTGTCAGGGAAAACACCCTTATTGCATTGGCTAGCATTCCCATTCCTTCCATTATTCCGGTCCTAATGATGTAGTTCTAGGTTGGAGGTACAGAAAGGGTGAACAGAGAAAATTTAGTAAAGTGTATGCTTTCCAGAATGCCTTCAAAACTATTGAAAAGTTCATGAGGGTAGAGGGGGAACTTACCCTGCCAGCTAATGAGCTATTCTTTAGAAAAAAGGTCATAGTTTTCAACCAGGATAATATGTTCAGAGAAAAGTGTTTAGTATCTTGCTTATCTAGGTCTTGAGGAATGGAGAGCTTTAATAACATAAATAAACTTTTATTGTTTATTATTATACTTACAATTAATAACTACAAAAGCCATTTGCTGTCTCCATTCAACTATTTTTTAGCTATCACATTTTGCAAATTAGTAAAACAATATAAGTGCAACTTTAAAGTTTTCATGCTCTTACAAGGTATTTATGTAGAAACTATTTTGTTGATTATACATAATTCTAATTCTTCCTTGTCAAGGTATATTCTAGGGATTTCTTGTAAGCATGCTTATTAAGTCAGTATTACTGTCGATGTATTAATAAGTCGATTTATTTAGGTTTTTCACTAATTCTAACTGCTCTCCCTTCCTCCCCAACCTTTCTCCTTTACTTAATTATAGAAAGTACATGAACATAAGTCTGGTACTACCTTCAAATCATAGAATTGTAAAACGTTGTGAAAAGTAATTGGTTAAAAAAAAGAGGAAGTTTTCTGTGACCTTGGAGGTTTATAAGACCTGAAGGAACCCCGCAAAAGCAACACCACACCTTTCTTTTCCTATGGCGAAAGTCTTCTGACAAGATCTTTCCTGTCTACCAAAAGTGGTTTCTTAATAGAACAATTAAGATTGTCCAGTTCTTTTTACCTTCCCCAGATATCAGAAGGTTTTTGAGGAGGGTCATACACATCCTTCTAGGGGAACCCTTATAGCCTAGAACAGGCTGCACAACCTATATACGCAAAGTTTAAGTGATTAATAGCTGACATCAAAAGGGAGAGGTGTTTCATTAGACATAAACGTCGTGTTTTCTCTGTGCTTTTTTCTTTCTTCTAGCTGCTCTAAGGCATCAATGATGAAAATAGAGACGTGGATTACATAGTCTTAGAGACGTGGTTGGTGTTCCATAAACTCTAATCAACGTAAATAAATATCCACGCAGTTCTGGAGAAATCGCTGAGGCTGTTTGGAACAGGTGCTTTGTGACCATCTCGAGAGTATAGAGCATCACAGTAAGTTGGAAATAGAAAGTTGAGTGTAAAATAATAGTCTACTTGTCCATGTAGGGAAAGGAAAGCCCTTTAAGACTTTCCTATACTTGAAACATCCGTGCCTGTAAGCTTGGATTCTTCTGACCATTAACAAAATGGGAAGGGGAAAAAAAAAGTATCCGTGGATGTTTTCAACAGGACAAGAGGGAGGCAGGGGAGCAAAGATGCAAGATTCCACAAAGTGGGCAAAAGGTGAGGCGTTTGCAGCGCTTCCCGCCTTCCGGGGGCAGCCGGGGCGGGAGGGAGGCGGGAGGGGGCGCCAGGTGGGTGGGGGTCGAGCCCGGCGGAGGCTGACGTCGCCGCGCACCTGCCGCACCTGCCGCACCTGCCGCACCTGCCGCACCTGCCGCACCTGCCGGGGCGGGGCTCCCGCGCACAGGACGAGCCGGATGGGTAAAGCGGGAGGGGCGTCGGCCGCAGGGCTGCGGAGCGGCGGGGGCGGGACCTGGCAGCCCCTGCCCGGCCCGCGGGGCTTTCGCTCCGGGGCCGGGTTCGTGCGCCGCGGGCTGCGCGCGGTCAGAGTGCAGGGCCCTCCCGCAGGCTCCCCCCAGCCCGGGCCTCGGGGCGGCGGGGGCTGGGGGGGCACTGCCCTCTCCTCGCCCTGCTGCGCCCCCCCAGACCGTCCCGGGCCCCGGGCGCTGCGCTGTGCGCGGAGGCGCCGTCCCGAGCGCCCGGGGCCCGGCGCGGATGCGGGTGCGAGTTGAGTCGCTCTTGCAAACTCTCCGCCAGTTGAGGTGCCGCCCGCTCCCGCACCCAGCCGGTCCGCTCTGCTCGGCCCTCTTGCGCCCGCCTTTCCGATTTGAGGATCCTCTGTCTCCTTAAGAGTCTGGATAAAATCGCTTCTCCATCATCTACTGAGATAGTCATGACCCGATGGTTTTCATACTTTTTTTTTTGAACGCTGACTGCAGAAAAATGCCATAAGGAGGCGGGGAAAGAGGAAGGAGTGTAGGAGTGTGTGTGTGTGTGTGAGAGAGAGAGAGAGGAGAGAGAGAAACCAACGTAGGGGGAGGGCAGGGGGCTTCCCTCTCCGGGAGGACAGAATGATACATACTGTCATTAACAGTTCTGACCCACCCAGACCCCACCCTTCGGTTGCATCCATCACACAGTCCTTACAAAGGGGCAGCGCTGTCACACGGCTTGCCCCGCTCCTGGGGCTCTCGGGCTGGCTTAATGAGGTGCACCCAGCCGGGACTATTGTGCAGCGCGAATGAGGCAGGAACGCGACGGCGGCGAGCCTAGCAGCTGCTCGCAGCAGCCCCGCAGCCGCCGCCAAACCCAGACCTCAAGTGGATGGATGCCTCTGGAAGTGTCTTCCTGAACGAACCCATCAGGCAGTGGAAGGCTGTGGCAGGGCTAGTGAACTTAGATGGGGCATTCCTCTCCTGCAGTTGAGCTGGCTGGAGGCAAGTGCAGTCACTCGGGTAATCGCTGGGGTGCTGGGAGCGGGGGGTGGTGGTGGTGGCGGTGGTGGTGGCGGTGGCGGCGGCGGTGGCGGTGGTGGTGGTTTTCAGCCAGGGCTCAGTTCAAAGACGGCTCGGATCAATTTGCCCTCCAACCACTCAACTCTCCCCTTTACCTTTTGTTTTGTTAGCTTGGCTTCTTCCACCCCCACCCTCTCCTTCGTGTGGTGTGAACCGTGCGTCTTGCTCAGAGGTTTGTGCATTTAAATGTAATTCTGATTGGTGAATGTTCTCTCCTTTTTGTTGTGATTACTAGAGATACTTTAGTCCTGCCTTCCCAGTTCCGCGCCCTGCACAAGCAGTTTTGAAAAATTAAGTGCAAAAAAGCATGACAAAGCACTATGAGGTTGCCGTGGTAAGTGAACTTTTAAACCAAAAGTTACCATTTATTCTCGTATGCTCGGTCTGTGGGTGGTTTGAAGGGGAATCCGCACACACAAAGGGCTAGGGGCTGGGAAGAGGGGGGCGGTGAAACAAATGAGACAGTAGTTGAAATTTTGTTTTTCTTTTGACTCTGGTCAGTAGACCTGTTCCGCATTTATCTGGTGGATACTCTTGGGATGGTAATGGGCTTGATGCATTTAAAGTGAGTGAGGGTTGGCAGTCTGCAGGGTGGAGGTGCAGGGGAGGGAGGCGAAGGGAACGAGGTTATTGTCTGGTTTCTAGAAGACCCGTGCAGCTCTGACTTCCTGAACTCAGCACAGTAGCCGGGTCATTCCTGACCCAAACCCTTGAGGAGGAGAGGAACAGTGGGGTCACCCTCAGTGACCACCACTATCTCTGCGCCCTCACCTGCACTGCCAGACCTCCCACCCTCCTCCTCACACTTCTCAGTAGCAACCTTAGAAGCCGTCATTCTTAGACAAATCCTAAACACCTGCAGATGAGAAAAGAATAAATTTGGAAAGTTGTGGTCTTAAAAACAGGCTTGAGGCCGGAGAAAGGAATTGCTTACCCCCCACTTCCCATTTCTCCCTTCTCTTCTAGCCCTCTCTCCTTTTAAGCTGAGGAATAGAGATTTATTTAAGGGTCCTTCCCCAGCCTCCTCTCCTAATCCCTTTTTCTTGTTTGTTTGTTTGTTTGTTTGTTTTTTTAAAGGTGTGTTCCAGAAAAGGATTTCTCAGTTTTGCCCCCTATCTCATTCACTTTCTGAGAATAGCTATCCAACTTAGTATTTGTGGTCTGCTTAACCATTTCAAGTTTGGGTAAAAGGTTCAGCCTTTCCTCTGGAAAATTCTAAATAGTTTGGCCAGCTCTGAATTAAACAAACAAACAAACATTAACAGTGCTCAGTAGTCTTAACTTTTTCTGTGTGTGAATCTGGTTGCCTTTTAATTTGTCAAGGGCTGTTGTCATGGAGATGGCTGGGATGTCCTATATTGGAATGGACCTGCACATTCTCTGGTGAGGCAAGGCCATCTAAGTTTTCTCCTTTGAAGGATGTAATGGAAACAAAAACGGCCCCTAAGAGGAATTGTATTCATGTTTTGTTGCAACCATTCTTAATTAACATTGTTTTTGGTAATTATGTGTGCAGGTATAATTGCATATGCTTAAATTTTTCAAGACCTATTCTAAAATATTTTTAAGTTATCATAAACTTCACCTGATCATAAAAAAACACAGAAAGTAACAACTGATTACATTGCCACAAGATTAATGAATTTTATTGGGAATACAGTTTAATGACTTATTTTAACAACTGACTTACTTTTGGTCTCTTCTCCAAAAAGTTGATGTAATTTACCAGTAACTGTAAAGGTAAAGCCACACTTTATGCAGTTGGCTTCTCAAATCAGTTGCTTTTGGTCTTGCTATTTGCAATCATCTTCTTTAAAACAGTTTTCTGCTTGACAGTTGAAATTCCAAATGGCTAAAGTAAACTACTAATCTGTTGGTAGAAGCAGAATCAATTCAGTGAAGCTTTGAAAAGAAATGTTAGAAGAATTTAAATTAAAATATAGTATTTTATATATTTCTGGTAGCAAGAGATTCAGTTAAGTTTGCCTTTTTTTTTTTTTTTTTTTTGTACTGCTATTCTTGAACTACAGATAGTCGACCAACAATATTTTTAACTATAATTTACTTTGGTTCATTTTACTCATCTGTCATGCCTATTTAATTTTGTGATTAATCTTGATCTATACTGGTACTGCCTGGGTTATTTGTTGTTGATTTTAAGGAACATATTAAACTGCATTTATATGAGGACTACAGACAAAGTAAGAATTCACTACTACTGCTGTCCACTTATTTGCAAGTAAATTTATGGCCTGTATATGTGCAAAGTTAAATTACTTGGATACTTGGGGAAAAACCCCTTTAATCAGAATTATTTTATAATACTCATAATTTCACCTAAGCCCTCAACTTTACTATAACTTTCTACCTACACATTGAAAATACTGTTTCACTTGAAGATGTTCATAAAAATTATTATTTAAAATAAGTTGGGTAATTGAAAGTCATCTAAGTGACAATAATACATATAGTTTAATATCTTATAAATGTACTTAAATTATTTATTGCTAATATTCCAGGCACTTTCCCTCACTAATACTACAATTCTGTGGCAATTTTAGATTTACTAAACTTTCTCATTATGAAAATTTCTTCATATCAGAAAGTAATACTATTATCATTTCTTTCCTCAATGTTCTAATTATATGTCATTAGCACATTAGAAATACAGTGGCCATGTTCTGATATTTTCCCTAAACCTCAGTCCATTAGAATAAATTTCACAAAAACAGGAAGCTTATAATATTCATAAGAACAAAATTCTAAGTGTTTTCAACTAAGCAATATTCTCATAGAAATATTTATCCCATAACATTTACTCACTTTATGTAAATAGGTATGATATATAAAGGAGCAAAATAGATGGGATATATGTGGGGAGTGCAGGTGGGTGGCAGCCAGGGTCATCCAATGTTACATTGCACTTTTTACCCCTTGTACCATATCTAGGACATGAAATGTTCTTGCAAGCAAACAAGCAAAAGAGGAAGAGCTGAAGTGATATTATGATTTTAACAATTCAAAAATAACCTTCATTTATTACTTCTAATTAGTAATGTATACCTTGTATCAAGTATGCAACCTGAAATAGCTAAGAAGTTAACCTTAGTAGTTAACATTTGTTGTCCACCTGCCTTGACCCAGCCATGAATCCACTCCTGTGTGAGTGCTTGACATATATTATTTCAGTTAATCATCAAAACACTGTAGGTGGAGGTTTTATTTTTTTTATATTTAATTAATTAATTAATTAATTTTTTTAGGTGGAGGTTTTATTATGCCTAGCAACTAACTAGAATAAGGTCAGACAGCTTCATAACCAGTTGAATCAAATCTATCATAACTTGGATCTAAAATCAAACAAAATGAAAATGTGTGATAATTTTCTAAATTTAAAAAGACCCTCCACGTAAAACCCACATGATCTCCACAAATTCCCAAGATAGGAATGATTACTCTTAATCTTGGCACTTTCTTTGATAAAACATTTTTGAAGAAATAAAACTTAGTGAAATATTCCTAATTATAATTCCCAAATTGGGTTTGGATATAATAGGCTAATTTGACTGGTTGTTTCTCTCTTGGGACAATAATTATGGAAAATTTATTGCATTCTCCATCCCACCCCAAAAACAAGCAAAAGGAGAGGAAGATTAAATCAATGATAATGACAGAAGTATTTTCAAATAAGTACCAAAGATGCCTACTAACTAAAAGGATAATCTAACTGCAAACTCAGTTTTCCTTACAAGGGGACTCAAAATCAAATAAGCAGAGTGTTTTTTTTTGTTATTATGTTACCAACTTAAATGCTATTTAATTTTTCATTTAAGGACTTTAAAATTTTGATTACAATAATATTTGCCTAAGTAATATTATATGATTTGATGAGTGGCAAATCATTTAATGACTTTTTGCCATACTATGTATTTTTTAAGTTAGCTTACCTTGATATACCTATAATCAATTAACTTACACTGCAATTATTTTCTGAATTTTTAAATTGCCCTCATTTAGTTAGAGACATATAGAAAGTGATATAGAAAATAGAATTTTCAAATGAAACCCCATTATATGATTCCTTTTTAAATATGAAAGATGATAGACTCTCATATATTAGAAAAAAGATTCCTTCCCTTTAAAAGGCTCTAATTGTGCTCTTCTTTTATTTATAAAATCTTTGAACTTGAGAGAATGAGACATAGATATCGAATCTGCAAAAATGGAGATATTAAGATTTTATGGAGGTAATCCATTCAAGTTCCCTTAAGTACCAATGAAAAAATGTTTAAGGACTTCATTTACATTCAACAGAAAACTGTTCGATTTTTCACTTTCACCTGAGAAGAAATGAAGGCACTCAGAATAACTCTGTCTGCATGTTATACGATAAATGGGCTCCTAAATTGTTTGGTGTAAACATTTTTTTTTTTAATTGAATTACTTTTTCAAAATGCACAGAGCTCACCTGTTAAAAGAGCATTTGAATTTTATGCTCTTGTTGAGTGAAGAACTTTTTAGAAATTGATGTTTTGTGTCAGCTTTTTATAAAGTAAAATCATTCAGATCTATCATACTTATTTTTATTTTCTTTAAAGACTTTATTTTTAAGTAATCTCCAAACTCAACGTGGGGTGGGGCACAAACTCAAGACTGAGATCCAGAGAACATACCCTACTGCCTGAGCTATCCAGGTACCCATACGTAGATCTATCATGTTTAAACCTCAGTTACTATGAGAGTGCCAGTAGCTTTTTTAAAAGTCTTATAACTTTTGCCTTTTAAGGACCACGTTATAATCAAAGAGCTGTGGGGTTTAAGTGTTTAAGTCTTGCAGAATTCTTGCTGTTGGTCACACATAACTTGGCTCCACTTCACTCTGACCTTGGAGACCATGCCCTGACAAACCCTTGGATATTCACTCTCCAAAAACTAATTCTAGTTACTTGGCTCATTTTCAATAAAATTCAATCTGTTATTATCACAGTTAATATTTGTATAACTTTCTATTTATCCTTGATTTGAAATTTTACATTACATTTTAAGTACTAAAATCACAGAAATGACAATTTTCTTTCCCTTCAAATTTATCAAAGTGCACAGGTCTATATGTAAATAAGTGTAAATATACATATACAAAAAGCTATAGTTTTATTAGTAGGAAGCAAAAGAGAAAACTTATTAAAGCAGTTTTTCAGTTTTAAATTTATGGGATAATTAATGTCACAAAACTGAATTTTATCTAATGAAAAGTACATTAGTTATACTTATTATTAACTAAAAATCTAAGTTTTTAAGGATAGGCCTGTGGATCCTTATCTCCACTATTGCTTTCCCATAACTTCATACAAAATGGTAATTTCACTTGAAAAATTAGGAGATGTTTAAATCCCTGTGTTCAAATTAGGGAAAGAATGGAAGAACCTTATGATAATTCCTGCATAGGTTCTGGAGTCCTTCGAGCTTTGCACCTCAATTTAATCCATTTAAATTCTTTTAAACATGAAATTGTTACATTTTTTGTTCAAAGTAAAGTTGTACGTTGTGGATTTTTCAAAGTCTCTCAGAGCGTGAGGGGTTTACAGGAAAGAGTAAAATAATACAAACTAGATACTATCACACCTGACAGACATTGGCAGAGGTTGAGAAGACAGTTCTAATGTTTGTTTTTTTTTTTTAATAGACCTATACAGTTAATGAAATCTGAGGTCATTACCGTTTAGAACTGAGAATTCAGCTTTTTTGAGTGTTTCCAATAAAAATAATTAACCACAGTACAGATTATAAATATTTAATAAAATATTAAAAAGTTACCACTGTCCTTTAAGGATAATGAGAGTGAGAAGATTGCTATAGAAATCTAAACTTCTGAATTTCTAATTTATTAGTGCTTAATTTATCACCATTAAATTTGATATTTTTTTTTTTTATAAATTTTTATTTATTTATGATAGTCACACACAGAGAGAGAGAGAGAGGCAGAGACACAGGCAGAGGGAGAAGCAGGCTCCATGCACCGGGAGCCCGACGTGGGATTCGATCCTGGGTCTCCAGGATCGCGCCCTGGGCCAAAGGCAGGTGCCAAACCGCTGCGCCACCCAGGGATCCCTAAATTTGATATTATGACAGAGATGGTATTTAATATGTTTAGTTCTTATCATAGACACCATAACATTTTGGTGTATCTTAGAATACAAATTAATGGCACATATATTACTCAACAAACATGATCGTGAGCTTACTACATTTTAGGCACAGGGCTGGAGCCGGGAAATACCCTACTGGGAAAGATGCGTTTGCTATCGAGCATTGCACAGTCAGTGCAGGAGACAGACATGTCAACAAATGGTTATAATGGAGTGAGATCATTGCTATCTGAGCTATGTACAAAGTGCTTTTAGGAGCATAGAGGACACTATCACCAGTTTGCCTGCAGTTGGCTTTAGTGAGGGTATTCAGGAAGTGTTTCTCAGTGGCAGTGAAGTTTTACACACTTTTTTTTATTTAAAAAAAAAGTAACAGTAGACCTTCAGATAATATAAAGAAAGATGCAGTATATATTTTTCTAGTTTTTACATTTTGATATGTACTTAAGATGAGGGAGAGCAAGTTTTCTGTGATGCTGAATTTTTTAAGATTCATTAGTGTAATTTCTCAGATACACTGCCTTTGACAAATGTGCACAGCCAGGCAAGCCTTTAATATATTGATTATGTTAGTGTTTTGTTGCTAGTAGCATAATGGATAAAGCACAGGCTCCATTTTTATTCTTCTATCCTCTACCAAAGGGGGGGGGGGGGAGAAGTATATTGCAAACCGTGAAAGGCACACAAAAGCAAAAGTAATTAAATAACATAAATGGTGAGGGAGATTGCCTGTGATCTGGGCTAGAATTAGAAAAGGAGGTGTAAGAAAGAGCTTATTTGAGAGGAAAGGATATGAAAATGTTTTAAAATAGAAAAAAAGAGTTCTGCTTTGTAACAATAGGGCATCAACTTAAGTGATTTCACTTTCCTTTGTGTTGCTTTCACATTTACAACAGAGGAGGGAAGTACTATTAATCTGAAATTTTCTTTACTTAGGATTAAGTTTCATCATTGATCAGACTGAAACCACCCTATTTTTCTTTCTTAAACTCCCAATTGCATGAAAAATCTTCACTTCAGAGTGATTAGTACTTCATGTGAATATCATTATGCATTTTGCTTTCTGATGTCTTGACAATGCAGTTTATCCCATTCTCACTGGGATTCTCTCCTGGCAACAATTTTTTTGTTTCCTTGTGTTCATTTTTAGGAAAATCCTCTCAACATTGTTATATGTATTATTTTATAGGAAGGAAGCATGTAAAATACTCTTGAACTCATTTTACTTGTGAGTTTGAATAGCATTCAGATTAGAATGATTTCCCCAGAATTTTATAGGCTTGCCCAATCCAGCTGTATATTTTATATGCTAATGTAAATTCTATTTTTGTTCCCCTTGGGGGTTTAAGTGATTATAATTGTTGCTCTTCAAAAGCCAAACAGATGATGATTGCTGCTTCAGGAGTATACCAAAAGAAACTGGCTTTCATTAAACCTGCTCATCCACTTCATAATTATCTCCATTTTATCTAGCTAAGAAGCAGGAAAAAATGGCAAGTACAGTTCATTGAAGCCAGTTCAGTTATTTAAACATCGCTTTATTGAACTAGCAGGAGGTGTAAAGTAGGGGGAATGTTTTCATTCTAACACTGATATGTAGCCAGTGGCCCAACTCAAGAGTTAGTTGAGCATCAAATGCCAGAGGCCACAGGGAATGAGAGGGGAGATATTTTGAGCCATTCTGAGAAGAGTCCTCTAGTGGATACAATAAATAGTACTGCAGTGACAGCTAGGCTGAAATATTCTTTTTGCTTGTTCTTCCTGGAAGTTAAAAATGAAGTTAACTATGTAGTGCTCTATTAAGAAAGACTCAGAAATGCATCCTAAGTGAAAGAGCAATTTCCTATATAATGTAAAATAAGGGGGGAGGCGCAGATATTGATAAATTCCAAAAACCAAATCCTGAGACTGACCTCCTAAGTCCTTCAGAGAATCCTTATGGTCACATAGGCCTTGTGATCTCTGATCATGGGTCAGAAAGCAAATTCTTATGAAGGCTGATTTTCCTCAACAGATAGAATATCTGCCCATTCAGGTGACACAAGGCTCTGAGTTGTCTGTTTTCTACTCCTAGGGGATGTGTGGAGGGGTGGCTTTGGAATTGGCTTGTATTGGAACATGTTCCTGACCACATACCTTGCTGGCTGTCCTGAGAGCACAGTGAGGATCCTTGAACTGTTACCCAGGGGAATAAAAAAGTATCCAGAGTCACCAGCTGTTTAAGCTTCCAACTGTGAGAAAGCAGTTCTCTGCTGGTTAAATGAAAAAATTCTGAAAGAGCTCTCTTTAAAATTTCAAAGAGCCATGTTTTAGAAACCAATTGTCTAAGGCTAGACTTAGATGAAACATTATATTCATAAACAAGGAAAATGGAAGGTTTTATTTTTATTTTTACAGATTTTCATTTTCATGTTTCATAATAGTTCAGCAAGTTTCAGGCAATTTCACTTTTTGAAGTGTTAACATAGAATTGTTATTTTACAACCTGATTTTGAAACTTTTGTGGAATTATATTGAAAAGGGGGGAAAAAGTTTATTTAATAAGAAAAAGGAAATATGTTCCTGAAAGGCTTTTGGATAATTTGCTGGAAAGTTCTATACATTAAAAAATAGTTATTTTTCCTCTCAATTCTTATGCCACAACAATAAAAAATTTTCCAGTTTTCATATATGTAATTTTATTTTGGCTTCACAATAACCTCATAAAGTAAGAAGAGTAAATAATATAATTTCATTTTATATATAAGAAACAGAGATTCATAGTTTTAAAACTGGAATCTGGGGTATACCAACTCTTTGATCAATATTTCAACACCTTGATCTACCAATAGCTTGCCAATGCATGATGTTGGAATTACATCTAGACTTTAAGGGTCCTTTCTAAGCCCCAGGGGTCAGGCTAAAAGTGTTCCCAGAGAATGAGGATTTTCCCAATATTAGGTCACCTATACAATTTACATTCTTTGATTCAGGGAGAATCTAATGTATCAATCTAGTGTATCAATGGCATACGCTCTAAATTAAAAACTATCTGGTAGTGTGACAGTGTTAGAATTTTCTTGGATTCTTGTGTAGAGATATTCCAGGGTTTAAATAACTCCGATTTCCTACCAACAAGGCCTATAAAAGCCTTAAGCCTGGGAATATACCAGCTGTACTTTGAGCGGCCCTAAGCAAAAATGGGGCAAACTCTGGTTTTCTCACCTCCCCATCACCTTCTCCTGATACCTCTAAGACCTGGCTATCCTTTGTTTCCTTAGGGTTGTGCTGTCCCTTTACTCATATTGTTAAAACCCAAGGTCTACTAGGACAATATCTCTTTCCCTTCCAAGGTGACAGGTTGTAAATCTAATAAATTATTTCCCACTAATGGGAAGATGTTAAAGAGAGTCCTTTTTTCCCCGGTTAATATTTGAAAGTCACTCCCAGGGAAAATGTCCTCATTTTTGTTAAACAATCATGGTGAATAACTTGTCGGGTGGTCATGTCGGGCCAATATAAATATTTTTCTGGTAGCTGCTTTTCTTAACCATGCAGTGTTCCTTGATCTCTATCACTGAGGAGACTGCTTACTTATCTTGAAATAGGACAGTTAGAAATGAACTAACTCAATAGGAAAATAGAACTGAAAAAATCCCCTGCCTCATCTGTCTATGCTTATTAAATAGAAGTAAAAGCTACAAGCTTCAGTAAATCAAATCTTTTAAAAGTCTGCCAGTTAAATCTCTTTCAGCATAACACAAAAGCACAAGTTTGGCAATTATTCTCATTAATATGCTCAACAGAGGGGCACCTGGGTGCCTCAGGTGAGGTCTGCCTTTGGCTCAGGGTGGGATCCCCTAGTCCTGGGATGAGTCCTGCATCGGGCTCCCCACAGGGAGCCTGCTTCTCCCTCTGCCTAGGTCTCTGCCTCTCTCTCTGCGTCTCTCATGAATAAATAAATAAAATCTTTTTTTTTTTTTAAACTGCTCAACAGAGATCCACACTTAAATAGTTTAAGCCATACTTTAACTCCAAGTTACCTGAGCAATTGAAAAGTTAGTACTGTTTTTTTGTTTTAAATCAATCAGAATCATCCGTGGAGGTTTTTATAAACACATATGCTGAGACCTCACCTCAAAATTACTGAGCAGATGTCCTAGGATACAGACCAGGCATCTGTACTTTAAAAGAAAAAAACCTACCGAGTAGGTTGAGGCTTCAAGTCACAGCTATGTGTGAGAATCCAGACTTTCCTCTCACCGGTTCTAATGGTCACTGAAGATACACTCTGTGCCAGGCATTCTCCTAAGACCTTGACAAGTATTTTTTCACTTAGTGCTTACAATAACCCTAAGATGTGGCTCTTATTCTTATAGTACTCATTTTACCAAGAGAAATCGGAGGGTTGGAGAGGTCAGGGAATGGGCCCAAAGTCATATACCAAGGAATATGGGAGAGGCAGAACCAGAATCCACAACTGCTTGAATACTGTGAGCGGCTGCAATCCTGAGAAAGCCTCTTAAATATACAGATTGAAAATGCATGGCTGTATTTTATAGCTGTAATTTCCAACCTAGAAGCTCCCATTTTGCTGCTTTGATTATCCTAAGATTATCCAGAGTGTACAGGGATTGTTTCATTTTATGGCCTTAAAAGATAGCTACTATATTCATGTGAGAGGAGCCATGGTCTAATAGTTAAAAGATTCTTTAAAATTATAGGTAAAATGTTTTGCTTTCTCTGTATAAAAGTTACAGATGACTTTCTATTTTAGGTCTTAATTCAGAAACTCAGGAGCCGCTATAAATTACCTTTTAATTTAATGGCTAAAAAATATTCAGAAATGACACAGTGTTAGAAGAGCATACTTTTTCCTTCCAGGTTAATTTCTTATTAAAAAATATTTTAAAATACATAAAATCATTGCTGAGAAATGCAGTTTCCAGTGTGGAATATGCAATTTTAGGATTTGTTCTTTCTGATTTGGGGCTGACACCATTATTTAGAATAGTGATGACTCATGTCTAGGACTGAAATCTGTTTTTCATGGGTTTATACATTTTCCCCTTGAATTGCACCAAAAATGGTTTTTTAATTGGCTTTAACTCATGCCCAATAAATTGGACGAAAATTGATTGCCGCAGTCATGTTTGGTTTAAAATTATTCAAGACTGCGCCACGAGTCAAATGAGTGCATGATCGAGGGCAGCGGCGCTTATGTCCTCTGTTTGTGACAAATAATGTTTTTTCAAAATGGTCATAATTCATATCTAAAAGTTAATATGTGTTTACAACTTATAAAGCTTAAAAAACAGTAGCAGAGCCACATTAAAAACTTCATGTTGAAAAATAAATTTCTCTTATTTTGATATTATTTCTTAATATCTTCTTTTCCAAGTCTACCAAGACTACAAGTTTGGTCATTATATTCCTTTAAAATCAAATAATTCTGCATGGAGTTCTTGTTAGATTCTTGGTCATAACATTAGAATATTTTTAAATAGCAAATTAAATAAGTGAGAGTGTTCAGACTGTACCATCCTATAGAGTTGAGACCATGAGCCAGTTTCCCACTTTCTGCAGAGTGATTTTAAAGACAAATATTAAACAATAGAAAATTGAATTAACTCAGGTGACTGTTTAGGGCATTGAAATAGCAATTCACTAAATGGTACCTGTCAGCAAGCCAGTTTTTGTTCAATCTCATTATAATTATTTACTGTGTTATGGTTTTCATTTATTTATATGCTATAGAAATATAAGCAAATCACTTTAAGGGCTTTGCTGGTTGAGAATAAAGGTGCATTTTATGAGATTCTCTAGCAACTGCAGGAAAGGGCATAATAGGGAAAAAGAAATGATTAATTAAATGAAAAGAACATCCCTTGGCCATAATACAGATAGGCATTAAATGAAGGAAATAGTTGATATTGAGTATAGTGAATATTAGGCAATTCTAAATGGGCAGGGGAGTTATTATCTTACATTCTTAGAAACTGGTAATTTCTGAAATTTTCATCAGTTTGCTCTATTATAAATGTATTTTTCATATGGATTAAATCTCAAGATTTGTTTTTGTAAGTGAATAATATTTTGTTTGGAAACTCCAGGGCTATTCATCTGTCCTCTCTACAAATGTAAGTTGTCTTTTAAGAGGTCTCTGGTCCTCAACATTCAGTATCTACCAGCAGCTTCCACCTTGCTGACTATAGGGCTGAAACGAGCTCTTAGCCATAGTTTTTCATGTGTTTTTTGACCCCAAACACAAAACTACCTGTTTTTCAGATTTATAAAAAAGAAAGCATGCCACTCTTTAATATTCTAGTGACTATTCTTTATGGGATGTTGAATGCTCTCAATATTTCATGGAAATCTTTATATATCATTGAATTACCAAATATATACCGTCCTTTCCATGGCTTATCACTATTTACTATGGTTGTGGAGTAGACTTCTGAAAATTAAAATTTACAAAAACCAAATAATGAAAATTTCCTCATAACCTAGTATGACTGATAGCTAGGACCCCCTAGGACATTGTATATTATGTTTAATCAAAATCCTATTGTATTTGACCTGAATCGTTTTATTTTATATTTTTTAAAGATTTTATTTATTTATTCATGAGAGACACACAGAGAGAGAGGGGCAGAGGCTCCATGCAGGGAGCCCAAGGTGGGACTGGATCCCGGGTCTCCAGGATCAGGCCCTGGGCTGAAGGTGGTGCTAAACCGCTGAGCCACCAGGCTGCCCTGACCTGAATCATTTTAAGGAAGTAAACTATTTAAGTATCATTTTTATCTCTCTTCCATTTGTGAGCAACAGATGGTATTTAAAGACTTGAGTATGATTATTTCCATTTTAAAAAATAGTTTTGTCTATGTTAATTGTAATCTCTATTTTCCCTATACTCTTGTTCTCTTGTGTTATGTCCTCTTTAATTTCTGCTATATATTTTTTCTTTTTTTTTTAAGATTTTATTTATTTATTCATGAGAGACACAGAGAAAGAAAGAGGCAGAGACACAGGCAGAGGGATAAGCAGGCCTCATGCAAGGAGCCTGATGTGGGACTCGATCCCAGGCCCTGGGCCAAAGGCGGCACTAAGCTGCTGAGCCACCTGGGAGGCCCTTTTTTTATCTATTTCTTTAGAATTACTGGATTTTACACCCAGAACATACTGCAGAGGTCATCTGATATGTAGTGGTTAAAGACTTAGGCCATACAAATGAACTACTTGGGGTCAAATCACACCTCTCTCAGTTTCTAGTTGTGTGATCATGGGCAAATTACTCAACTTCTTCAGTCTCCTCATCCTTAAAATGATAGGATTATTGTGAGATTAAATGATTCAATGCATATAGAACATTAGAATGCTGTCTGGGATATAGTACATATTCAATACTTGTTACCCATTATTATTTTTTATTAATCCAGTCTTCTGGGAATCATGAGATTTAGTCAGAATAACTTGCTTATAGGGAATCAGCTAGTTAGTGGAAGAAAGAACACTCAGACTCACATCTCCTTTCTCCAAGCCTAGGACTCTCAGCTCGGTGCATCCTTCCTAGCGATGTTTTTAAAGGCCCCTCTTGGGCACAGAGGTGTCTTAGAGGCATCCACATCTAATCAGGGTACAGGCTCTGGTTCCTGATTTCTCACCCTCATAGCTGCCTTGGGCTTTTTGGATCAAATATATTATTTATTCAGAACCCTATCACTTTCCCAGGGCCTTCTATAAGTATTTTGGCTGTCAAAACATTTTCATTATTATCAGTGAACCCTTCTATACCTATTAGTCTTTGCCTATCTCTATTTATTCTCTGACCTTACCACCTCATTCCAAGGAGTCTTAGTAGGTTTTTGTTTTGTTTTTTAACTTTTTAGCTTCTTAACCCTCCTTATTTATGTCTTGATTCTGATTCGTATGCCTTTGAGTCTCTCGTGCTTGGCATGTCCAAAATTTACACTTATCGATAGATATATTCTGTAGCTAGTAGTTTATGTCAGTATCACTTCTTGGCCTTTTGGCCAAGATCAAGTACATTAGTTTTATGTCAGTTATTTTCCTCTGCTGGCTTTCAAAGCCTCTATGACGTGTCTCTGGAATACCGAACCAACCTATCTTTGCTCTCCAGCCAACTTTCTCCTCTATAGTCAGCCTGGCCTCCTCTACCAAAGTCTTGCAGTTTTTCCCTCTGAATCTCATTTCATTTGCTCCAAACATACCCACATGCGCACACATTGCACACAACCCAATAAAGGAGATTTATAGAAAGATCTTTTGAAACTAGGGACTAAAGCACTACAACATATATTTATATTTTCCTCTTTTATAACACCTTATAAAGTGGCTCAGATCTTCATATCCTTTTGATATGGCTCATATGGAAACATACCTTTCTTTTAGCATTCATTTCATGTCTAGGAAATACTAGTATTCTAGAAAACATCAGTGCTGTATGAGTTAAATAATGAGAGCACTGACATAAAAGAAAGGCCTTTCTTTGTGTTGTCTGCACAAGAAATCTAGAAATATCAGCAAAAGAAAAAAAGAAATTTCACAGTAAATTATGTCAAAATAATTCAAGGAAATGTCTATTTGTTACTCAAACAGCTTAAACAGTCTGTAACACCGTTCATCTACGTTACATCTTCCAACTCATGTTTACAAACACTGACATTTCAAACAACCATATTGTCTAATTTTTCATACTAGAATGACAGTGACCAAAGGAACAGAACATCATTTTTATTACAATAGTATTCTCTGTATTCCCTTAAGATGCACATACATATGCTCAGTCAGAGAAATAGATTTCCCATTTAGCGACATCAACATGAAGGATTAAAAGGGGTTGTTGTGATGGCAGTAAAGAGCAGCTCTGACTGTTCTGTGTGTACGTATGTTTCTTCTTGGTGCTAATTGCACTTCCTCAAAGAAGTCTTGCAGTCACATGACTGGACTTTGTGTGATTCAATCTCAACAAATTGAAAGGTACATTCAGGGCACAGAGAGATGCTCATTGAAGTTGAGAATAAAAATACCATTGGTCTTTCATTGTCATCTATGAACTTAGACATCAAAAAGTTTAAGATTCATCTTTTTATTGGGCTACAGAGTTTTGTTTCCTTCCATTCTGCTTATTCAATGGAAGTCCACATCCATAGCTGTATCTCTATCAATCCGTGGCAATGTTAGTCCAGGAGAAAACAGCAAGAGTATAAACCATAAGCAAATTTTAGTATTCTTTTGATATTATATGTTTTATAATGTCAAGTGGACGTTATTTCTTCATTTTGTTTCATTCAAAAGACAATTATAAAAAGCATAGCCTCTTGTGCCCTTTATACACTTTACTTCTACCTTCTTTTGGATATGTATTTGATAGATTTATCAAGCACAGACAACCTAAGAAATAGAAAACTAGAGCAGGGAGTACTGTTAGCCTATGTAAATGGAATAAATATAATAGCCTATAAAAATGTGGAGAGCCTGGGGAAAGGCCAGTGATAAGGAGATTGAAACTGATTTCTTCCAAGGCCATAAATGACTAGTAACTTTTAAATTCTTGCCTTAGAGATAACACAGAATGGTAAATAAGATTGGATAATACATGCATATATATATATATATAATAAAATAAAATAATAAAAGTAATAAAAATATTTCTTGGCATAAAATAAAAATATTTTAATTTGATTAGACTGATTATATATATTTCATTCAACTGATTTCAGTGAGTAATTATAACATACTTAATGCCACACACTAACATTTTGAGCCTAACTAAAGTGCAGTGGTTATAATTAATGCCAAAGAGAGTAACACTGTAGAAAGACAACATTCAGGAAAGCTGCTCTTTATTCTTATTAATCTTAAAAATGTAACCCATATTCCTAATGCCTCTGTTATGCTCCTGAAAATGAGAAAAAAATTTATGTCCTTCCTTACCTTCTGGGTTACAATGATAAATATGTAAAAGTGCATTGAGCTTTTTGTGATAAAAGGTACTATAAAAATCTAAGGTGTTTTTATTATATCAATCAAATGGGATTTCAGACTAAGTTCCTTTTTGAAGACCCACAACTTTTCATGGGCAAATCATGAAATGGTACTGGGAAATGTATTGAAGCCTCATCAGAGGGCAGGCAGAAGATTTTACACCTTTTGAGGTCTTTTAAACTTAGTTACAATTAGGAATGGGAAAAGATATTTATCATAGGATAGATCGGTTGGGATAGTAATAAGAGCAAATGACTATACTTCAGAGACCGTATGTAAAGGCAGGAACTCTGATCCTTGCTTCATCAGATAAGTGTGCTAAGTCACCATTTATGTTTCCTTCATCGTAGTTACTGTGTATCCCTTGTTTCCTCTTTTCAGAGAAGTTTAAATATTTTACACTCATGGTTACATTTCAACTCACAGTCATCCTACATTAAGCATTATTATCAACGTTGTATAGATCAGTAAATCAAGGCTTAGAAGAGATTGAGTAACTTGTCCAAGGCCCCACAGTGATGGAGTCGGGTTCAAATCAGGATGTGCCTGAAGTGCAAACCCAAACTCTCCACAATTGCACAATTGTGGCTCTTGCTAGAGTAACATTACAATTTCTACTTAAAGGACTAATTTTTGACAAGCTATACTATTAAAAACTTGTGAAGAGATATTGTACAAATAGAGGCACTCAAAAGATGCTTAAATCAAACTGAAACAGGTCTTTTGTCAAAGATCAGGAATAAATACTTGGGAACTGATTATGTATTGGTCATTTGACTGTCACCTGAAGATAAATATTATATGTATAAGGACACTATTAGTTGTCTGATTTATTTCTTTGGGAATAGATCTATAATCAGTTTTAAACAAAAATATCACAAAATTTAGATATTTCTAAAGCATCTGATATTTTTGCCTTTATTCATCATAGAATATTTTCCTTAAAATCTATTATCCCATTTCCCACAGAGAAGAGTTAATGGGGAATCCTCTTAAAAATAAAATTGGCATTTTTGGATTTTTAAATTATTTTTCATCATTCATAGTACCATATATATCATTCACGACAAATATTAGACAAGAGTGGTTTTTATAATTCATGCTAAAACATTGTTCAATAGTGTACTTTTCTTTTTACAATTATCTTTTAGTTTTGAAACATTATAATGTACATTTATAAAATATCTTTCTCTCACATTTCAGACTTAGAGTACATCTTTTAGCCCTTATGTAAATTCCCATCTTTAAAAAGTCCTATCTTCCCAAAGAATAGTTTAAGCTGTCCATTGTATGCATTTTTTAAAATTAAGAAAAACAAAAATAAACATAGCTTAAGAGACTCATAAAGCTGGCAGTTCAAACTTAGAGTATTTGTAACTAGCAGAAAAATATCTTACTGATTATTTGAAGATAATAGTGCTTGAAAGGCTGGAATTTAAAAGAATATTTAAAATTCTTATACAGCGGCCATTTTTTTAAACCAATATAACATTATGGAAAATAGTGATATGGAAGGGAAAAGTTAGCTTGCATAAACAAAAATTTTTGTCTCATGAAATAATCCATACATCACTCGTTCATCTATACACTTGAATTAAAAGAAAAACCCCACCTGTTTTCTGATTTAGAAGATATGAAAGATTTTTGCATGAAGAATTAAAAAGAAATGTGTTTGAGATTCTCTGACTTGTATTTATTTGCTCATCTCCCTGTGAGTAATCAGATAAGTGCAAAGTTTAAAATAGTTTTTAAATGTACCGAAATAGTTTAATAAGTACTGAAATGGTATACTAGCACCTTAAAATTTTTTTCACCACCTTTCCTGACAAATTCATTTTTAATTATTCCACATCCCTCTGTGATTTAAGTAGCCTTAATAGTATCAATTAAGTGTACTCTGACATTGATCAAAGTTTTGGGGTTAAAGGAAAAACTGATGGATTTTCTAAAGCTGCATTAACTATGTGTTATCATCAGAATGTCTCTTTTAAAAATATTGCTAAAACTTAAGATATAAATGCTGTTGTGAAAAATGAAATGTATCCTGTCATGCACTCTCCTAAATGCACACTAGTGAATTTACATCTACTCAATGACAGAACAAGGTACAGTGCAAAGTCATTACTCAATCAAGGCAGCAAGGACACTGATTATTCTGGTCATTATACATTTTAAACTTTTGTGAAACATTTAAATAATGCTTTAGAATTTCATGCCTCCTATCCATAAAAGCAGATATAGGAGTGTAGGTATAAAGTATGCTGTAAGAACCATGTGGTGTCAAAATACACACATGGGATTTTTTTTTTTTTTTTTTCGTTTCCTGAATTACCCCTTGGTAATTATCTGGGTAAAGGAGGTGAAATATAACTCTTCTTCCTATAAGTAGCTAAGCTGATTCTCTTCCTGTAGTCAGTAATTTCTTAGGGTAGTCTAAAAATCACCCTGGAATCTCTCCAGTGCCACTATCACATCAACAAAAAGGTCAAGTTAACCTCAGTTTATGGTAACTCCTCTGTATCCAGTTGATCTGCTTTTCTCATAATAAAAGGAAAACTGTAGATTGCATTTAGAATCAATTTCTAATAGTGTAGCCAGAGAACTTCCTTTGCCCTCTGTTCTGATAAAGACAGAATTCTCTTTTCTATCAGATTGCTTTAAATTGTTCCTTACTTTTTATTTCACCAAACTTCCCACAACTTTATACTTTTCAGATTGTTTATGCATGGCAGCTATAGCAAGGGATCATGATCAAGATCCTGTGTCCCTTTGCCAGTCCTCCTCAGCTTCTCCTTCCCAGATAATTTTTAAAACCGGTGGGCTTTTGCTCTCACGGCTACTCCCCACTCCCCATTAAAAAATTAAACAATATCCCATTCCAAGCGCCCCCTCTCTGCCTGCCGCAAGCATTTTAATGACAGTTTACTTTAGCGGTCTATCAGCAGACTGCTGCCTCTGCCACCTGAATTTCAATTTCTTAATTTACAGCTCAGATAAAACAGAATGGAGCAGGATCCGGGCTGCTCTCTACATTGGGTTGGTCTTATCAAGCGTGAAGTTTGGCGCATTGCAAACCTATTCAAGTGATTATCTGTTGAGGACCTCTCGAGCCATCTCCATCTCTGCAGCGGGCTGATAAGACAGCTGTTTCTCTAGCCGCCGTGTCTCCCCGGGCCTCAGTCTTCTTCTGATACAAACTCCGCCTTTGTCACCGTGCCCCGGTGCGGTCACTTGCTCTATGGGGCAAGGGTTTGATCTGAACACACGTGGGGGGAAAGTGCGAGTGTGTGAGAGAGCAGAGGAGGGAGGAAAGAGGAGGGGGTGGGTAGCGCGTGTGTGTGTGTGTGTGTGTGTGGGGCGGGGGAGTCGGGGAGGGAAAGAGGGTTAGAGACCGGAGGGAGGTGGGGGGCAGGGCTGCGTACCGAGAGCAGTTGATAGCTCTGATTGACTGGTCGCTCAGCCCGGCTTTATTATTTCAAATTAGACGTGCATCGCACACAAGTGGAAACATAAATCTTCAATATAAGAAAGAGCCTCGGAGCATCGGAAGCAGAAAAACCGTTTCTTCCCAGGTCCCGGTAAAGGGGCCGCCAAAAGACTGATTACCACCAGCTGAGACAGATGGTTTCCTTTAACTTTGGAAACTGCTATTTTTAATTACTTGTATTAATTTTGCATGAGATGTATCGGCTCCAGGAGGAAGCTTAGAGAAAGCTGTGACCATCCCTGAAAGAAACGGACACAAAGCTCTGATTTGCCTTTTCTCACCTCCAGTTTTTCTTACCTCACCCTTGCCTGGTCGCCTAGACCTCCCTTTGCATGCTCAGCAAAGACATGAGTTTATCCTGCTAAAAGTTGCTACTGTGTAAAAAGAGGAGAGGAAAATAAATCTGAGGACATTTGTGGGAAGCTTTACATAAATGATCGTCGATACGAAGCTGCAAATATATTTTCTGAGACACTCTGGGGCACGTGCAACAGATCAGTCTGAATCTGAGTATCTGCAGTCAAATCACCTAAAGGAGAATGAACTTCATACAAATTTTGCTCAGAAAAAAAAAAAAAAAAGCGGGGGGGGGGGCAGGGGGAGAACACTCTAAACTGGTCTCAAAAGATTTACCGCGACACTAGATTACATTTTTAAAATTTTAAACATTTAAATAAACAATTCACATATTTTTAAGTGTGAGCAGTAGCCTAAGGTTTTAGGGGAATTCTCCCTGTATCTGCTCTTTACAGTTGGGTTTTTGTTTTTCTCGCACAGGAGTTTCAAGACAAAATGTAAAGAGAAAATGAAGGATGTTTGTGATCTTGCTCACTGCCGCTTCTGGCACTCTCCCGGATGGAAAGTGTTTGCAACATAAAGGGTCCTTTGCAAAATAGTCTAAGAGGTCCCTTATCTTCGGATAAAAGACTTTACCCCTTTGCCAGTAGGTGGATGGAGCCGAGGAAGAACTGGGGGTGGGGGGTGGGGGCGAGGGGGGAACGGGAAAAGCGTTTTCTGTTGCGGTTCCCGCTGGGAATTTTGAGGATTAAGAACTCTGGAGTAGGTTTTGCAGACTTTCCGATGACTACCTGGATTTGCATTTATTTTGCATGAATACTTTGATGAAAGGCAGGCTCACCAGGGCAAGGGTGTGTGGGAAAGGAGAAGCTCGGTGGAGGGTGCGCCCAGAGTTCGGGGCTCTAACCCTCTTGACGGTTTGTCACCAAGGCCGAGTCCTCGCAAAAGCCAGCCTAATTCAAAATAAACGTGTTTCTGTGAAGTAGGACAGCCTCTTCCTTAAAGTCTGTGGAATAAAACGTTCCCAAGAATTGCAGTTTCCGTGTTTTACTTAGAGACAAAACTACTAGGCTTTGCAAACCTTTTATTCTGGATCTGCTTGTCTCTGTCCATGGTGCTAATTCCTGCCTCATTCTCTTGCTCGGTTGCCCGCTCTAAACTCAACGTTGGTGTCAATTTTCTCAACTTTTTTTTTTTCCGTTTTTTACACTGTAGAAGGAAAGTTGACATTCTCCTTTAAGAAGAACAAATAAAAAAGTAATCATCAAGCTATATAATATATATATTTTTCACGCAGGCATCAAACTGTCACATTTCCAACATTTTGAACAACAGACCCCACCCCCACCCAAAGTGCCCAACAAACTGGTACAGAATATTTTTATCCTTCTGAGAGGGTAATGTTTGGATTATCACCCTAAGCTACACATTGTAAACTCACCTAAATGGCTTAACTGCTTTATTTGCTTAAAAAAAAAAAAAAGTCACAATTGTGCTTTGCAGCATCCTTTATCATAAAATGCTAAAATCACACCCCCCTCTACTACTGTAAGGGAATTCTTTATCCTAAAAGATATTACAATAGCTTATGAGTATTCCTATGAATGAGTGCTCCTTTATAAACTTTAGCAAAATAATCTATTGAATTCATTACTTTTTCAGTTTTGAGAACTATCTTTTTGCAACTTTCTCCATATTAAACTTTTTCTCTAAACTTTTAGTGATTGACCCCCCCAAATCTATCTATTCTCTGCTGCAGTTTGAAATAATGCCAAGGACTTTGAAAATAGAGCTAAGATGACAATCATAACTCAGATGTAAAATGCTTTTCTAAGGCAAGTTCGGATGCCGTGGATAATTCTTTACCTAACTATGGATGAAGAGCGGTTGGTTAATGTGGAGTATGATGTTTACACGCAGTCTTTATTAACTACAAGATAGAATAAGTATTTCAGGCCATGAGAACATGAATTTCAAAGTGAAATCTACATCCAGACATCACTTATTTTAAATGGGCTGTATTCAGTTTTTAGTTTTAAAAGTTGGAAAAATACATGTTACTTGTGTATGTATCCATTTAAATGTTTTAAAATTTAAAAGCATTTGTTTTATTGAGGAAGGAAACTAATAAGATATTAAAAATATCTTAAATGAACTCAATTTTTCCTACGTAGAAAAAAACAACACGTTGAGGGTGACAACATTTTGAAAAAACATTTGCTCCTCTGCCCTGGCTAAAGGAAGCATATATACCCAATCCACAGAATTTAGCATTTTGCATTTGAATGGAGAACTTTACTATTTTCCAAGAAATTTCTTTAACTACATAACACACAGGCTAGATTTTCATCACTCCACACCACACCCAGCTTTACTTATCCACCTTCCCCCTTTTGTAAAATATACCGCTGTAATCTGCAGATTCTTGTGGAGACAAACACACATCAAACAATAAAACAGAGCATTAGTTTCCACCCAGTTAGAAGACACTTCTGTAGTTGTAAGTTAATGGTAAAGATTTCCTACAGAGTGTTGAGAATACACATGAATACATGCAACTAATCCAATATTAAGAGCATGCTAACAAGAAGAAAAGACAACTCATAAATAAGTCTGATTAAACAGTATTATATTTTTATTTAAATTGTACTTATTAAGAGTAATTTCTCAATACTGACCTGGGGGTGAGGGGAAGGGTTGAAGGAAAATGATAACAAACACAGTCTTCCAATTGTTTATTCATACAGTGATTAATCTATTTTAGGTGAGGTGGAGTCTTTCTGTCTTTTCCCTTGACTTGTCCTTCCCTCAGTCTCTTGACTCCATTTCCTCAAACTGCTTTTTCTTCTTCCCATGAGTTCCACCCAGGTCTAGAGAATAGCTTTAAGCTGAAATTAGGACCCCAGTCTTGTTGTTATATAGAAAGTGAGACTGGGGATTAGGACATGGTAATTATAAATTATAAGATAACAATGCTAATTATAGCACATAGATTCAGGCCTCCTTTTCCGGTCCCCTGTTGTTGTCATGCAAAGTAACAGAACTTGAGCATATTTTACGGGTTATACGGGAGATAAACAGGTCTTCTGGTCTTTTCCATTAATCATTTATCAACACTCAAGGACACTCTCAAGGAATTCTGAATTATTTCACCCGTCACTTTGTAGTCATTTTGCTTTGTGACTATCTGTTCCTTCCCTTCCATCCCTCTCTACCCTTCTGCAATCTCTAACTCTTACCTGTGCCTCCTTTTTCTGAATTTTCAAAGATAGCCACCAGTAGTAAACAGGTAAAGGAATTGCTTTTACAAAGGCATGAGCATCTACAGAAGATCTGTTACATTGTGTAAGAAACATTAAGTACTATCTAGGAAGTTGGCACTGAGAAGATTAAAAGAAGAAATTCAGGCCGGAAAAGAACCTAGGTCAAGTTAATGTCTCCATTTACACATCGAATCATCCTGAGGATCACACTTTCACTTGGAGAAAGAAATAAAATACCATGCACAAAACTACAGTTCAGTCTCTTGAATGTTATTAAAATACGGTATTTAATAAAAGCAGTCTTCATCTATAAAGCAGAAGCATTGCCACATTTGGTCTTCCAGTTAAACTTTCTTTCTAAATCCTCGGAGAAAGAACCCAGATAAAGGTTCGACTGATCTTAACTGTCAGCAATACATGTGTGGTCCAAGAACTGTACCGCCAGCAAATACAGAGGAGTGGCTTGTTCTAATTTTATATACAGATGCTCTTTTTGAGTCACCACCTACCTCAAAGTGAAGGACCTTAGCTCTGCTCAGTACATCTTTTCCTGACAGGATGTTTACCCTTCACTTTTCTAACATGAAATGAAAGCCACTTCAAACCGTGCAGCTTTATTAGAAAGCATTTCTGAATTCATTCTCATCCTCAAAGGATGCTTTAAAACAATAAACAAGAGAGCTGCAATACGCATATATTAATATAGAGAAAGACATAACATTGCTTAATTTCTAATACAGAATACTGGAACACAAATCGAAAAAAAAAAAGCATGCGGGCAAGTAATGGATGTACATTCATCCCTTTCACTCAGATCAAAGAGAGGGAGCTCTCAATGACTCATACATACCGGACAGAGTTTAATGTTATAAAGAAACGTGCCAGAGATGCGGCAGTGATGGCAAGGAAAATGAGTCTTTCGGAAGCAGAAAGATTTAAGAGGAAAGAAGATCATGCCATATCGCAAACTCTGATACTACAGTTCCAACCCTCCCACGTTGCTCTTTCCATCTCTTTTTTGCTTCTTGCATTTCCCTTCGCCGCCTGTGTTAAGTGTGTACCTCCCCGCACAACTTACCTTGAAACGGGACTCCATTGAGCTCTTGAGAGTGACACAAGCTTCGGGCCAATCGTATCAAGCACGCTCGCCCGGGCGGCCTCAATGGAAGCATCTAGACCAATCAGGGTCCTGGGGAGATGAGCAAGTTACGTTGTGGCGCCACTCGGCGTATACTTCCGCGCGTGCTGCCCGGGATAGGAGCCTGGAGAGCAGCTGCACACACGGCAGTGCGGAGGCAGAGAAGGGGTTGGTGATACGGTGCTATAAATCTGTGGTCCAGTCCACCTCCCTTTTAAGACGTCCTCCCCCCTTATTTCTGTTCTCAGTTAGAGATGCAGCAGCTTACTCCTGTAGCGACCTACTAAAAAGCAACAAGGAGAAAGACATCGTCTTTTTGAAAAAACGTTCTTTCGTCTCTTTTCTTTGTTCCTTCGTTTGTTTTTCTTGCCCCTTTTTGTTTAGTTGAACGGCAATAGGAGGATAGTCTCTCCTTCTTTTTTAAACTCTCTTTTTTAAGTTCCCCCTCCCCTTTCGTATTTTTTTTTTTTTTCGCCATTTCTTTTAGCGTTGGACTTTGGGGTCGAAAGAATTTCTTTTTATTTGCTTCTTTTAAGCCGAGCACAGTTTAGGTTTCGTGCTGTCTTAAGAGAACTATCCAGCAGCTTCTTGCTCATCCTTATTGGGAGAACTGCACCGTTACTTTAAAAACACACATACACAAAAACCTTAAGGGAGAAAGGTAAGTTTCGGTTTGGTTTCTTTAATCATTAGTTGCAGCGATGCGCTGGCAAACCCAGAAAACCTGTAAGTGAGCGGAATACAGAATATGAAGTTAATTGCACATGTTTATCTCATTTCAAAGCTACTGCTCTGCTTTTTAATTCTAGAGAGCTAGACTAAAAGACAGTGGACGCATGCTTGACGTACTGAATTTTCGCAAATGTCAATGGCAGAAACTTAAGTGGTAAATGTGGCTAGAGTAGAGCAGGGGTTCAATGGGAGTCTAGGTGTTGAGTGAGCTTCAGGATTTGAGGTTGGAAGTTCATTTCACGGGAAGAGAGGGATAACTTGGGCTTGGGGGGGGGGTGGTGGTGGTGGGATGCATGCCTCTACTTTCGCACGGCAACCAAAGGACTGGAGAGGCTTTAATACCATTGAGGGGAATCAGAAGCTTGGACTTGCAGATTAGACCAGCGAAAACCCCACACCTAATTGCATTAACCAGATAACATGTGCTGGGGAGATGGGATTGCCAGATGGAATTTAGATGCTGCACCAGGCTGCTAGTTGTAGTTGAGTGAAAAAGTACATGCCGCCTGAGGGCTAGGGCTGGGCTGGGGCTAGGGTGGGTAGAAGCTGTCAAAACTCATCATTGCTAGGTGTGCGGGCTCTAATTCACGGGCGCCAATTACCATGATTCTTTTTTAAAAGAAGGTAGCCAGTTTAGGGCCGAATTCTTAAGCCTGTACCGGATATGAGATTCCCTTTGTTCAGAAAAGCGTAAATAAGATCCTTGGAGCTGTGTCTGTGGAGTGGCGGCTGCCTGGGAGCCTTGCTGTGCTGGGCGCTGGGAAGTGGATTCCAAGCCCTGTCCTTGGTCCTACGCGGCTGACTTCGCCTTCGGGGCGAGGGGGAACCCCTTCGCAGCCGCAAGGATTCACAGCTACCCCAGGAGCCAACTCGGCTACGTTGCCCTCACCCCTTCTTACCGCCCCCCCCTCCCCCGAATAGCTATTGTTAAACTGACGCCGGGAGAAAGATGGTTGGGGGGGGGGTGAGATGCTGGGCAGACACATGCTTCATTTTAACTTTTGTGATTTCTCAGGGTTTGGGAGAAACCAGCTGGCTTTCTACTGCGGAAAAAGAGAAATCGGGGTAGATGTGGGAAAGGGGGGAGGGTGTTCGCTGGGCGGGGAGGACCGAGACGGCGGCGGTGAACGAGGTGCTGCCTTTGCCGAAAAGAAGTTTAAATTATTGGCACGAGGGGGTGTGGGTGAGTGTGCATGAGAGCGCCGGTGTGGTGCTGGAGCTGGAGAGAATGGGGGAAAAGGTACAAAACCGGCGGGGTGGTTAATTTCTCCCTGCTCTCCACCCCACCCACCCTCCCGGGTCTAAAAGCCAACTTGCGGGCCAGCCTCCAGACTCGACCGTGCCATCCCCGGGCGGTGGGGTCTGGGGATAGCAAGGTGGCAGTGCCCTGCACGGGAGCTCCGCGGCGAAAAAGACCTCGCGTGGCCATTGTTGCTTAATTTATGCCCAGCACGTTGCTACGTGCCCACCTATTTCACGTCTGTAAAGAATTAATATGAGAGCTATACAACTGTGGCAAATTGGAGGTTGGATACGTTCCCCATTTCCCATTTTCAAGTACGGGTTAGCGAAACTGATGTCGAGGCTGGGTATTTTCTCTTGTAAAGCCAGCTGCAGATCTGGCTTCATTGTGGCCAGAGAGAAATAGTCAACCATTTAGTATTTACTCTTAACCCTGCTGGGATGGGATGAATGTCCCTTACTTTCTCCCCGAAATGCATGGGTTCTTTCCCCGCCCCCACTCACCTACAAACTCTCCTGTTGGTTAAGATTCTAAACCTTTAGCCCTTCCCCACATCTCTCTCTCTCTCTCTCTCTCTCTATATATATATATATATATATGTATGTATATGTATATGTATATATATCCTGGATGTTGGAAATAGGAGGGAGATGGAGATGGTTTATTTCTTAGGCCTACACTGCAACCTATAAAAATACAGGCTTAAAGTGGATGGGGGGGATGGTTACAGAGTAGACAATAGTAACCGAATAAATTATTTTCCTAATTGAAAGTAAGTTCCTAAAGGTCAAGAAAAAAGTGTGCATGTTTTAGGGGTGGTAGAGTAGAAAAGCTGTTTGGGCCTGTAAGACTTACTTCGTAAAATGGCTTCTTAAATGGGACATCTGAAAGGTTTGTTCAGAATCTAAACAAATAAGTCTGTAAAACCAGAACATGTTGAGTGTTTAAAAGTCGCTTTTGGAGGATTTAAAAAAGGAACTACCTCAGTAATTATTGTCATTCCCCGAGTCTGTCTGTCTTACACCAATCACTCCTGGGTTCTTCCCTCTTTTAACCAAGTGTTTGGACACTCCGTTTTTAACCTGTTCTGGAGTTCTCCACGAAAAACGCAACGTGTGCAGGTCGAAGTGGACTGGAAGACTTGGGTAACTCTGTAGAGAGGTCTCCCATAACTTCAAGAAGTCAGCCTCAGGAAGTAGGGCGTAGGGCATTCTTAGAGTTTTAGGCTTGGATTGGCAACTGTGGTAGGCCCATTTTTACCTAACGTTGGAAAACAGGCGTTTTTAGCAATCCCGCCTGCCTAGCATGGGCACGCTATCATTAACTGTTTAGAGGGAGGTCAAAAGAGGCGCAGGCGCTTTGAGCAGTTTTCCCAGTAACCCCGTACAATGTCAATTAAGGTCATTTAATTGCTAATCGGATTTGGGGTGACAACAGAAATGCTGATATACAATCAATTAGCTATTTCTGGTGTCCCCAGTCTGGGCCCCCCAAATCGAGGGATGGATTGTCTTCTTTTAGATTAGGGTTGAACCCCTTAACTTTGCTATGCCTGATTTGACTTCGTCCAAGAGGGCAATTTTGTCTCCTCCACCCCCGCCCTGGGTGAAAGGAGTCCTTCCTCCATTCTCTCCCCCCCTACCCCGCCCCGCCCGTCGCGTGGGGGCGGGGAGCGCTGGGCGCCCTTAGCGGACCTTGCTGCATCAAACCCGCATCATGCCCTTGAAGCTGTAACCTCGGTCACGTTCTTGCGGCGACTCAGTCGCCCACTGCTCAGTTCCTTTCGCTTACCTCCTGCGATTTCAGGTAGGTATGACAGGTGATATTTTAAGTGCAGTTTTTAAGGGGGGGGGGAAGGGTTAGAACAGAAGCCTTTGCAATGAAAACAATCACAACACGACAGGTGCTCTCGTAATTAAGCGGCCGAGCAGGTGTAAAAACGTGCTCCCACCGCGTGGCTCGGGGTCGGTTTTGACTCCCAGTCGCGGGGCTGAGTCCGAGGACAGGCACAGGTTTTTCTGGGGAAAGGCGATTGAGCTGGGCGTGGGGGCGGGCCAAGGCTAAGCAGCGATGCGACGCCCCCTCGGTGAAGAGTTGGCCGTTCCGGGGCTAACGTGGGGGGCGTTGGAGGGATGCGGCGAGCAGCAGCCTCTTGCATAGTCGAGCGCAGGGCTTCCTACTTTGCGTTTGAAGCAGAGTATAGCACCCCGCACAGGTACTGGGGCTTATGTGAACGTCAGGTGCCATCTAGAGAGGCAGAGAGGCGGCAGCCAGGGCTGAGCCATCTAAAGGGACCAAGGGACAGGACCCCTCGGCTGTGAAGTGGGGTGGGGTGGGGGGGAGAGCCGTTTAACTCTGCTTCTTTGTGTGTGTGTGTGTGTGTGTGTGTGTGTGATCCACATCAAAGTAACCCCCGCGCGAGTCGCTCCGGCTTCGCGTTAGCGCCTGGAACCTCGGGGTGTGCAAACTTGCACCTGGCGTCGGCCGCCCCGGGCGCGCGGCGCTCTCCGCGCTGCCGGGGGAGCCCGGTCCCAGACTCGCTCGGGGGCGGGGGACGCGAGGCGCGGGGCCGAGCGGCGGCGGCCGGGGCCGGGCGTCTCCTCGCAGCAGCGACCCGCGGGCGGCCGGGCAGGGCACGCGCCCGCGGCGGCGCCGCTAACTCGCCGCGGGCCCCGCCTCCTGGCGCTCGTCCCAGCAAGCCCCTCCCCCCCGCCCCGCTACAAACGGCGGGACCGCGGCGCCGGGGCGGCACTGAGGCAGCTGCCGGCCGGGCGAGGAGGCCGGTCGCCGGCGCGGCGCGGCGCGACGCGGGCAGGGCGGGGGCTCCGCCGGTTCCAGTCCGCCTTCCCGCCTCCGCCAGGACCGGGGACGCCGCGGAGCCCGCCCGGAGCGACTCCTCCGCGGCTGTGCTGACGGCCGGCGGCGCGAGCCGTAGTAGCTGCAGCCCGAGTCGCAGCAGGCAAGTGCGGGGGGCGTGGGGGGCGGGGCGGGGCGCGGGCGGGCTCGCGGCGCCGGCCTCGGCTCGGTGTTGGGCGCCGCGGCGCCGAGCGGGGCGCGGGGGGCGCGGGGCGCGGGGGGCGCGGGGCGCGGTCCGGCCCCCGCGCGGTGGGAGCCCGAGTGCGGCCTCGGGCGGGGACGCCGGTGGGGGCGGCGGGGGTTGCGCACGCGAAGTTCCTCGAGCTCGGCCCCGCGCGGCGGGAGTGCAGGGAATCGGGCGCCTCGGCAGGTGGCGCCGCCCCTCCCGTGGGCACGAGCCGGCGGGGGCGGCGGGAGCCGAGCGGGGCCAGTCGCGCCGGGCAGCGTGCTCAGGCCCGGACGTGCCCGGGGACGGCCGCGCGCAGCGCCCGCAGAGCTGCGCCGAGACGCAGGTGAGTGCTTTGGAGGGAAAAGTGGGGGAGGGGGCTTTTCTAGAAAAGGGCAGGATTCCTGGGGCGAGACCCGGCCGCCCCGCCTGCGGAGGCTGTGTGCCCGGCTCTCCAGTCGGGTGGTGCCCCCTCGGCTCGGCGCCGCCTCGCGCCAGGTCCTCGGCGCGCCCGGAGACTCGGGGCGGCCGCGCGGCGTGCGGGGGCGGCGTGGGACCGGGGGCGGCCAGCGCGGAGCCAGCGGGATCCCCCGGCCCGACCGCCCGCCCTCTTGCGCCGTCTTGGGGGAGGCCGGGCGCAGCCGCGCCGGGTCGCAGCGAGCGGTGACATCCCGGGTTTGCGCGGAGCAGCGCGCCGGGCGGGAATCGCCGGGCGGGCCGAGCCGGACCCGGGGCCCGGGCTCGCCGCCGTGGGTTGCGGCAGCTGCGCCTCCAGCCCCGCCGGGGAGGGCGGGCAGCCGGGTCGCGGCCCCCGTGCCCGGACGTGTGTGCGTGCCCCGGTGCGGTTGGTGCCTCGCGGGGACCAGCACCGGCTCACCAGCAGGTGCTCCTCCAGCGGGCTTGACAGTGACCGGCAGGCGGTCTTCCCGGCGCGATGCCTTAAAAGCCTGCTCGCTACCCTGGAGGGCCGGAGCGCAAAACCTGGTCTCTAGATGTGAGCCACGAGCAGGGGTTGTAGCTGTCCAGATGGTCCTTTAAAATAGCGTGCGTTTAAAAACATCATCTTTATCCTAAAAATTTCATCTCCTGTCTTCTCTCTACGTTTTCTGGGAATGTGAGAAAGGAGGGCTTGTTAGAGGGTATCTGTCTGTTCTCTTTCATTCCCTCCCCGAAGGATGGGGCTTAGCAATGCTAAATGAATACACCTCCGTCAAGGACAAAGAGTTTTTTCAAACTTAATTTTTTTTTTTTTTTTTGGTGGCCCTACCTATAGTGATTCTGTCCTCCTTGAAATGTACCTCTGCCCCAAACTTAATGACATTTGTATGTCCGTTTAAAACCCCTCGAATACCATTGGGGGTGTGATGTTTCCCATCTCCCTGAAAAAATCAGTTTGAATTACTGGTTAGTTGGCCCTTGAAGACAGGCTTCTCAAGAACCGTTTCCCCAGACTCCTTTGAATTTTTCATTTGTGCTCAGCTCGCTCTTCCTTGCGGGAGCTGACCTGGAGTCTCCATTTTGGTGAGCGGGTGGAAAAGCTTTCCCGGCTCTACTTTCTCATCCAGACCTTTGGGTCTAGAAATGGTGACTGTTTTGCTGCATGGATTGGAACATTATTACTGCATTTGTTTTTGGGTTATTCTTTATAAGAGGTTTGTAAGAATGTTGATTTAACACTGCTCAGGTGGGGGTGTATGTGCATACTTAGAGAAAGTTCCTTTGGAAATGGGAGAGGAAGGAGGGAGAGGGGGCGGGGGCGGGAAGAAAAGGAGTCTAGAAGGAAATGGCTGGGGTGGGGTAGGAAAAATTAAATGATGAAGAAACATTACATCCAGTTTGTGATTCCTCTGCCCCCCCCCTTTTTTTTTTTCTTGAGAGAATGTTTTTCTGTTTGTATGATCAAAACTGGCCACTTATTGCCTATTTGGGTAACTTGGTGCTGCCACCTTTCGGGGAATAGGGTTTTTTTATTTACCCTTCAAAGACAGCCTGAAGTATTTAAGGCCCCCCTTTCCTGTGTCTTTAGGTGTTTCCTCCACTGTATAGTGTTTGCTCTTAGGAATCAGGTCAGCTCTTTTAAACTGTATACAATGTCCCTTTGGATGAAGAGAGTTTTAATTTTAGAGTATGCTTCTGGAATAGAACAGATACCCCAAACCGGTAAGTGTAGGCCGGACAGTTAGGCCGGACCTGTCTGTTATATACTACTGAACCTTATTTTTTAGGCTAAAAATGCATGGGTTAAGAGTTCCTTTTTTTGTTTTTTTTTTTTTGTTTTTTTTTTTTTGGGGGGGGCGGGTGGTGGTGGTGAGGGTGGGGTCGGTTCCCTGGTTCTGGTTAATGCTTCTTCACCAGAGAAGCAAAGTCCTTCTCTGCCTGGGTTTTGCACTTTTAGTTATGACCTATCTCCTACTGAGGTATGGAACGGCAGCGCTCTAAGTGGCATTTCTACTAACCCATTCCTTAATCTACCCTTTTGGATCTTTGTATGCAGATGTTCCTGGCTGATTCTTGTTACCAATTTCAGCCATTCTAGCCTTCCATGCTTTTCTGGTTGACATTATAATTTAAAAGATACTGCTTTCCATCCCTGCTCCTCACCTCCGCCCCGCAAACCTCTCTTTCTTTTATTCTAGGAGCAAGTCCCAAGTTTTCTTTAAGGACACAACAAAGCCATCCAGAATACCCCGACTTCTAAACTGGGATCAACCTTTCTTTGATGAGGAAAAAAAAAAAATCTTTTTTTAAACCTGGGATGCTTTTCAGGTGGTAGCATGGCACAAGAACACCACAGTGGCACGTTACTGTTCATGTTCTTTTTTTCCCCCAAAGGACTGGATATTCCAAAATAGCATCGCGTTAAGACTAACTTTACTGTTTACCATTTTGATAGATTAGTCTGCCTGGTAGGGTCAGTTCTTCTATCATTTGAAGTCTTATTAAAGCTACCGTTAACACATTCTTTTTACCACGTTTTACACCAATAACGTATATTTGGAAATAAGGGAAATCCATGGTACTTAGCCTGGTCAGATAATTTTTTTTGATGGCATTGAGGGGCTGTATAGGTGAGGTCGTAGGAGGCCTGGGTGATATGCCCCCCCCTGAGGAAAACCAGCCTATAGCCATCTACCTCAGCTTTTTAATTTTTTTTTTTTTTTTGATATTCAGCTGGACAGGCCAACAATCATAGTAAGCTACCACATTTGAGGTTTGTTTTTTGTTTTTTAAGCGTGAGTCCTTGGTTGGAAACAGAACTGCTTTATAGGCATATAACCTGTGCAGTCTTAATCACTCCCCCTTGAAATTCTTAAATTTTTGAACTAGCGGACCCTCTACTTTGATTTTGTACCGGGATCCACGGATTTGCATAGCTTATCCTGGTTAGTCTTAACCATTGGTTAATATTTTTAGCTGCCAGTACTGCTGTTTAATGCTAATATATAATTGTTTGAAAGTTTTATGCTCTGGTGATGCCACACCCAACTCGAATTAACTCTGTAGAGGATATCAGACACACAGAATATTCACTTGCTTTGGTCAGTTTCATTTTACAGATGTGAAAGTATTCCCTGGCTCTGGTTACTCACAGAACCCATGTGTGTGTACTTTAATGCCAAACTCACTGTTTTGTATGTTTCTAATTTGGGAAGAACATTTTAAGTTCTATTTATTTGATTTTTATATACTAATTGGTTTGCAACGTTAGTCGATTTTTCTTCTTGATTTTAAGTAATATAAATCTGCTAAGTAGAAACAGAAGCGGTTTAAGCTTGAAAGGCAATAATTTGTTTTAAGGCTTTTGTGTATTAAAAGATAGGCATTTTATCATGGTTTTACATAGCATTGGTAACTTAGAATCTGAACTAAAAATAGCAATTAGTATAGTAAAATACTATGGCAGTTTTATGGCATATGTAGGAAATTTTTCAATAACGGATTTGGTTTATAGCATGTATGATGCGTACCATAATTTTAGTAAGATCACAGAATATTTTTTAAGAGAATATGACTTTCTCTATCTTTCCCCTTGCACTTTGTGTCAGACAAAAGGTGACTTTTCTGTAACACTGTACTAGTTGCGTTCCTATAGACATCTTTCCCTTTAATATCAGTGCTACCTGTCCAGAGATTGGGCTCCATTAACATATCTGTTTTTGGTAAAGGTAATATTTTCTCAGACTTACGGGTTAGGTTTTGAATGCATCAATTTTATTGATACTCTTTTAATTGTATGTTTCCCATTTGAGTGCTGCTGAATAGTTTTGAGTGGTGCATGCGGGTTTTCCTTGTAACAAATCTTCATATAGAGAAGGATGGGTGCTTTGGGAAGGAGTGTGATAAGTAAAATAACCAAGATCATAGCAGTAGGTGTCCCATGATGTCAGTTTGACTGAAAATGTATAGCAAATAAGGTTTGACAGGCAAGACCCCCCCTTTCCTACTCTTAGAGATTTATTTGGAAAAAAAAAACTTGACAGTTTTCCTCAATAGGCTTATTTATTATGAGACAGAGTAATTATTTTGTTTTCTAACATGTTGAAGGTTTTGCTTTCGATAAGTTTTGAACTCCTGAGTTGAGATAGCTGTATTTTTTCCTGGTCTAATCTAATAATAGTGGTAGGTTTATACTAGCCTTTTCCCTGGATTTAAAGGAGTCCGTCTCATTAAAAAAAAAAAAAAAAAAAAAAAAAGAAAGAAAGAAAATGGCTGGCTTTTCTTTTCCTACAGAATTTTTGTTGTTGTAGGCTATTTGTTGCTGGAGAGGATTTCATCAGCTTTAAATACTGTATTAATAGAATATCACAAAAATCCATTTTTTCATAAATATCAAGCAGATTAACCTTTTAGAATGTTATTTCATTTTGTTTTTAGTTAGCAGTGGTCAAACTCACTTCAAGCTTTATTAGACACTTTCTTGACTAGTTTTACTTTATGATAATGGGGACAGTAGTTGCATTAGGATTCTCAGCTTTCCTGTATATTTGTTACAGAGTTTCTGTAAAATTGACATTTCTTGTTAATACTAAGTTCTGAGTCTCTGAGCATCTGAAGAAAGTTGTGGGCTCTCTCTTCCTAGAGAAATGTACATACACCAAAATTTCCATATGATTTTTGCTATCTAGTTCTCAGGATTCCATAGGGTTAAAATGAGGTTCTACTTGGGGAAATAGGACTTCGAAAATTGGAATTGTCGTCTTACACAGGTGAGGTTAGGGGGAAGCCATTTGGGTCGGTTCTTGTCTGCTGTGGCCTTAGCGATGTGGGCTTTTAGCCTTCATCAAAGGCAAACTCTAAGCTTCCTTGTTTCCTCCTGGTTTGTTTTAAAAATCCATTCTGATTTTATAAACAAATATTACACATGTAAGGTCTTGTGGTGAGCACAGTGCTGCCAGTTTAGTTACTGAGTTGTCTTGCCTCAGTAGGTTTTGTCACTTAGGTTGAAATTGTTAATTTAGCAGAGCCAGGTGGAATATGCTAGGCTGGAAACCTGAAGTTTCCATTGTCTGTTTTTTAGCTCAATTACTTATGTCCTTGGTTTCTTAACCTTTTTGAGTATTAAAAACCTCAACCTCCACACCTCAAGGACAAGCTGAAGATGAGCATACTGACATATGAGATTTTTGGCAGTGGATTGACAATGTTTACTGAATTGGAAAGGTGGTAATTAGTGGTTCCCATTGATTAGTTTTATATATTTGGCCTTCCGTGAGTTATTATGAACTATAATTTTTAGCAATTCTTTATAACATACCATCATATAATTCATATTTCTGCCATGAAGAAAAAAAATTCCCAAACTGTAGGGGGAGAATTGTGCCTTTGAACATTTCAGTATGGAAATAGGTATAAATATATCTATGATGATGAGATTTGGAAGGGAAGTTTAAAATGCATTTTTTTCTGGAAAATATAAATAATGTTAAAAAATTACATGTGAAATTATGAGAATTTAGCTAACATTCCAGGAATATAAATGTCCTAATTTAAATATTCCATCTTTTTTTCAATGAGAAATCAGATTTTTAAATTTAAGCATTTAAGTTAAAATAATCAGTCCATATTTTCCTGATTTGAATTTTGTTTGATCTCTTATTAAGGATCTATTCGTATACATTACAAAATGGAGTTTATATAGAAATACATTATTTTTTTTCCTGCTTGTTTTCCTCTCACCACCCTCAGTGAAAATCATTGGTGGATGTCTTGTCAAGTCAGTTATTGGAAATTGTTCATTTGCTCAGTTTCAAAAGGATGTTTAACACTTTTTTATTTGGGTGTCATTTATGTGTATCAAAAGTATAAGAAATATTTCTCAAGCAAATCAGTGTATTTGAAAATAAATTCAGTGAATTGGATAAGTTGGGGAAAATATTCCTGGAACTGATTGTACCTGATTTTGAGTTTACTCTGAGCTACTTTTGAAATCAGTTTTTAAAAAATTCACTGATGCTGCTTTTCTACTGGAGGCACCTCTGGTGATGTGAGAATCACCCATCATTATTGCAGAGCTAGCTAGACTGTTTTAAGTATACAGAGTTTATTACAGAGTGAGCAAGTTTTTATAACCTATTTCCAGGTAAGGTCTGTTTCTGTATGAGTTTACTCAACACCACCTTCTTTCCCTGAGGTGCTACTTACTGGTTGCCATCTTATTTTGTTTAAACCCCTGGGGTCCTATGTGGCCTATGGCTGTGAATGACTCATGGACTTTTCCCAAATACTAGGTCATCAGTGCTTTTGACTTTCATCATTCCCTGCCATTGACTCTGCAAGGAACTTGATCTATCCACAGCCTTCCTCTCTTCTCTTCTCCTTTTTTTTTTTTTTTTCTCTCTTCTCTTTGACACCTCTGTGCTAGCCCTCTGTCCCTCAGTCACCTGTCTGTGCTTCTGAGCCCTGTGGTAGTTCTACCTCTGGCCTGGCAATTCTGGGTCAGGTGCAGCCTAGTCACCTGTCCTTTTATTTTTTCATTCGGCTTCCACCTTTCCATTGGCTCTTAAGCAGTTTGCAACATTTTACTCACTGAAGAATTTCTCTGTGACCAAGTGAATTGCTGCTATTTAAGAGGACAAAAGGGTATCCATGGACAAATAGTTTCTGCCAGAGGTCCCAGATGATGGCCAGAGGTTACATATGGTCTGTAGTTTCATTTGGCCTCAACCAGTCTTTAAAAACATTTTATTTGAGAGAGAGCATGTGACTGTGAATGGGGGAGGAGCAGAGGGAGAGGGAGAGAATCTCCAGCTGTCTCTGAGCTGAACACAGACTGTTGTGGGCAGATCCCACAACCCTGAGATCATGACCCTAGCCGAAACCAAGAGTCAGATGCCCAACTGACTGAGCCCCTCCCCCCCCCCCCACACTCCTGGCCCAAAATATATATATTTTTAAAAAGTAGTGAAGTGTTGATTTAGGTGTTGGGAAATAGCATATAAAGATCTAGAACCATATTTTAAGTCTTTTGAAAAGTCGGAAGGGTGGAGCAACATGGAGCGCATATTTGTCAACTGAATCCTTTATATGGAGCATGATTTGTTTTGGAATAAATTACTGCCTGGCCTTTGTGGATATTTGAGTTATTACTTTGTGACAGTTCCCTAAGGCCATGGAAATTCAAAGTTTACTCAAATACAAAGACAAAAGTGTGAGTTCTTAAGATTTCGTATTCTTTTGATTGTGTTTGTAAATAGTTGAATTATGTTAGATCATTCCATATAAGTTTAGATTTTATGATTTCATTTACCTCATTTAGAGAAGTCTCCTTTAATTTCTGGTCTGAAGAGAGTTTGTCTTTCTTTTACAAGATTGTACTTCTGGTAATTTATCTTACCCCCTCCCCCCTCCCATCTTTCTGGAATTTTAGACCTTCCCCTACTGTTCATGCGCTTTGGGGTCAGCAGAAGTTGCTTTTGTGCTGTGAAAACTAATAGGCTGTTATGAGCTGCTTAAAGAGGCCTGCCGCCCACCTGCTAACTGTATTGCTGATGGTGTCAGCTTAGAAAAGACATTCTCCCTTCAGATTGCTATAAAAAAGCTGATATGAGAGGTTACCAGGTGTGAGGTTTATGTGTTTGTCTCTCCTCTTTCCCCTGTTTTTTTTTTTTTTTTCTTTTTCCAGCCTTCAGCCTTTTCTGCCCTTCTCTAGAAACAGCAGGACAGCTTTAGCAAAGCTTTCTCCCATGTGTGCAGTAGAGCAAGCAGGTGTACCAGCAGAAGTGGAAAGAGGCTCCACATACCATGTTTGGACCAATGGTGTATTTTTTTTTTTTACTCTAAGGAAAGTGGATGTTATTAATCTGCTCCTGAGCATAATAGCACAATTTGAATAGCAGAGAGCAACTTTGCTGTGTGTTAATGTCTAATGAGATGAATGCAGATGAATGATAAGTAGGTAGAAAATGTCAATGTAGAGCCTTCCTTTTGGTGACTTGACACACTTACATTTCTGGTTAACTTTTTGTTCAGTCTGGCAAACAGATACAAAGATCTATTTGATCAACCTAGCATTGATGTAGAGTGTGAGGACAGAACAATGCTTATAAAACCCTGCTCTCCTGGCAGCCACTTGAGGTAGGCCAGTCATAACGAGGAATTAGAATATCTCCCTGTATTGAACATCTTAGCAAAAGCCTTCTGAATAATAGGAGTGTAATGCTGGCAGTTTAAAAATTGGTGCAGTTTCCAGCCCAGCCATTTTTTTTTTCCTATACTTGGGATGTGAGTAAAAGTATATGCTTATTTTAAAAACCTAATTTTGAATTAACTGTGTATATGGTTTTGAAAAAATTGTAGTTGTATTCTGAACTTACTTTTAAGAGGCACTTAAAAATAACTCTTGGTATGAAGATTACCAATCTCTTCCTTTTTTTTTTTTTAAATAATTAAAAATTTTTAAAAATTTATTCATGAGAGACATAGAGGCAGAGACACAGGCAGAGGGAGAAGCAGGCTCCCTGCGGGGAGTCTGATATCGGACTCAGTTCCAGGACCCCAGGATAACAACCTGAGCCCAAGGCAGATGTTCAACTGCTGAGCCACCCAGGCATCCCACCAGTCCTCTTCCTTGATTATATGATTGTTAGAGATGAATATGATGGTTATTTTGATGTGCCCTGGATCGTCTGGTTGAGGGGCTTCTAGGATGTCTTGGTTATTGGTGAGGAAATGAGAACTGACAAAAAAAATGTTTTATCTCCTTAAAGGTTGAAAATCAGTTGTGGAGCTTACTCCTGTATGGTAAGAAAGACTTTGGTATAGGTGGACTGTTGGTGGTTAACTTGACATCTAGAGCTTTTCCAGATTAATCTAAAATGTTTTTAGGATTTTAAAAAGTTTTAAAGTTTTTTGTATTGAGACTGCTCAGAAGCCAGGTAGATTGTATAGAATTTATTATTTTATCACATGTTATTACTAAAGTCCTAGATGCTGAAAGAGGTTTAGAGAAGCTTAAAGCATCCTTGTCATATTTGGTCTGTCTGCTTTAAGGAGATGAGGCAGAAAATGATAATTTAAAAGATGGCCTCTCAGTTTGAGGGATTGAGTAAAGGGACAGATCTGTATAGTCTGGGAATTTAGGGATATGGCCAAGTTGCTGCATATTGCTTTGGGGACAGGAGAATATAGCTTTTCTTGGTCTATTTTATGTGTATATTTATTTACTTAGTTTTGTGTCTCCCTCTTCTCCGTGCTTCCTCTCATGTAATTTTTGTTTCTTTTGATTCTCTTTTGTGGTATGAGTGTTTCCCGGTTTGCCAGGAGCCCAGTCACTGGTGAAGAATATTTATGCACTGCAGAACCTGCCAAATTTTAAGTTGTGGCTGGACAGAGATACTGCTGTGACTGTCTTAATTTTGCTGTTGTACCAAAAGAACGATCCCAGGCGTGTGTGTGTGGGGCTACATGAGCCCCCACCCCAGCCTTTTCCTCATAGTCTTCTCTCTATAGCAGGATGTGCCAGCATCAAAAATAACATTTTTCAAAACACCTAGGAGAGTCATAAGATGTTTCTTTGACTCCTCCTTCCTAGTATAGTTCAGTAGTAGAAAGCAAGTAACAGATTAGAAGCTGGAATGCATTGAACTGCACTGATCTGCACCTTTTCCTTGAGTCTTCCTCATGCCTAAGACTGTGTCTGCCAGGATCATGGATTCTCAAGACTACTGATCATAGTTTTTTCTTGCCAGTTTTTGGTGTTCCCAGGTCTGCCTGTTTTCTGCATTAACGGAACTTATGTTTCTTTTTCTTTTTCTGAAAGGTGATCAAACAGACTTACATGCTGTTTCATCTCCTTGGTTTTCTGGAGAGGTTCAGTCCCTCATTTGGAACTAGCTATTTGGGTATAATTCGTATCTTCCTTCTTGGACTTTTGAGTTTGGCTAATTTATGGGTATTAGTTTGTGGACAGTAGGGAGTAAAGTTTGATTTAAGGGTGAACAGCATAGTTTATGATCTCAAAAAAAAGGATCTTTTTCCTCCCTATTGTACAACTATTTTTTAAAGTAGGCTCTATGCCCAGCATAGAGCCCGATGTGGGACTTGAACTCTGACCTTGAGATCAAGATCTGAGCTGTGATCAAGAGTACAACACTTAACCCACTGAGCCACCCAGGCACCCCTAACCCCTTTTGTTCAACTTCTAAAATAACTTCTAAATTATTTCTTCTTAAGAATACAATTAGTTTAAGCAACCTTGTATTGAACAATTTGGCAGTGTATTGGGAGAGGGCAGCAAGGAGCTGCCTGTTTTGTTTTTAGTTGCTGACAGATGTTGTAGGACAGAAAAACAGTACTTGAAGGTGATGCACCGTCCAAAATGATGGGACCAGGAGATGAGAGCGTTTCCTGTAGTGACAGTGATGGGCCCAATATATCTGTTCTTCCAGAACCCTACCACAGCTCCCTGGGGTAGATGAGGAAAATGAGGCTCAGAGGTTTGCCTAAGGTGGTTTGCCTAAGGATTCAATCTACCCAGGGGGGAAGTAGGACCTGGGTCTGTGACTCTTAGTTCTTTACCTTTTCTGTGAACTCCAGAGTGTTTTTTTCTACCTTTCATAGTTCTACTGGTGGCCAGAGATTGATTCAAGAGGCATCTTAGCAACTGTATTCCATCTCCACGCTTTTCCTGTGGTTCCTCAGTGGTGGAGCTGTTGTTACCTTTTTTGTGTTTTAAAAGCTTCACTCTGGTTCTGTAGCACTCCTAGCAAAATGACCACCACTTGTTTCCCCAGAGCTAGGATTCTGACCTTGAATTATTTTAGGTCTGTGGTTAGGTGACTTTTGGAAGGATTCCATCGCAGGCTAGTGTCTTTCCTGATGCCATTTGGCAGTCTTGACTTGGAGGATTACTTTTTGGAAGCATATGAAGTATGGATTGGTTATTTTCTGTAAGCAAGGGAATAAAGACACTGTCTCCAGCTTATTTTTGGATGCTGCTAAAATCAGGAAAAAAGATTGAAATACTGTATGTTCTATTCCCAGTGAAGGTGACATTCATATAACCCCGGCTCATTGTAGTAGAGAATCTGTAAGGGCTATTCCTTAAACTTGTTAAGTTTCTGAAACTAGTATTTTCCAAATCTGGTGGGCTTTTAGAAGCATCACTATTTTTGTTCTGAGAAAAATAGTTGCAGGTCAGATGTTCAACAGGATGTATGATGTCCAAACTTGAATCAAGAAAATATCTACCCGGTAAAGAGTGTTCTTGATTCAACTTGTTTCTCCAACTTAACTGTCAGAAAAATTGGTTGGAGGGAGGATGGGGAAGAATATAGGTTCAAGATAATCCTTTTGGTCTTCCAAAAGAGATTATTGATTTTTTTTTTTTTTTTTTTTGGTTTATCTCTTGCATCTAGCGTGTTACTCGTTTAGTAGAAACTTAGGAAGCATTTGTTTAATTCACTTGAATTCAAAGTTTGGAATAGAGGTAATTTACAGGAAAAGTGAGATAATACAGTACTTGAAATTTACTGTCAATTAAGAATTTTATTTGAATCTCTAGGTAAACCACAAATAATAGATGATCTTATAAAAATTTTAATTACTACAAGAAAATATTAGTAAAAACTTGCTTTAACAAATGGCATATTCAAGTCTTAGATGTAAAATTTTTTACATTGTTTTTGAGTCTCATAAATATGTCTACTTGGGGTGCCTGAGTGGCTCGGTTGAGCGGCTGCCTTTGGCTCAGGTCGTGATCCCGGGGTCCTGGGATCGAGCCCCATGTCTGGCTCCCTGCTCAGCAGAGAGTCTGCTTCTCCCTCTCCCTCCACCTCTCCTCATGCTTGTGCGCTCTCTCTCTCAAATAAATCTTAAAAAAAAAATATGTCTGCTTAATGTAGTGATTTTTATTTCTCTCAAAGCTGTGAAGTTACTGGTGCATCTTCCTATGATGTCTTATTAGGATTGAGAAGCTAAAGTAGCTGTGTATTAACATAATCTTGGGTTTCCTATCTCTGTGTATGTATATTTTACTCCTTGTAGATTATAAATATTTGTGCTCTGTGAAGCTGATGTAAGCCTAAAACAATAAAATAAATTGTCTATGCATTATAATAAGCAGGTGTGTCTGGTGTAAAATTGGCCTAATAGGCTAGTGAGAATAGACGCAGCAAAGAGTAGAATGTGCAATCCTGCCAAAGATGCTCCTTACTGTTTAGCCATGTTTTAGGGCATCACAAGATGAAACAGTAATTGAGATAGGTGTTGAGAATTCAAAGCTGAATGGCTTTTTACATCATTTTAACTTCTAGGACACTGTAATCTTAAACTATGACTTTGATGAATATGTACCACTTTAATTTCTGTGGTTTTGTTGTTGTTGTTCTCTTTTAAGTTGGCCTAGACTACCACATATTTTGAGTAAAATGTTTCTATAGTTCCCCAGTTCTTTAAGAAATTCAGAAACCTACAGGGACTTGTCAAATCTTGGATGTCCTCTTTTATTTCATTTTCCCTAAGGAGTTTTGTGGAGATTTCTCCATAGGAGTTTTTCATTATCTTTTCTCTTTTCCATTCTCCATGATTATTTCCTGTTTGTTACTAACAAAATGAAGCAAATTTGGTGATGGTTTTTTTAAGTGGCTCATGAATATTTGAAAATGTTTACTATACTTTTTATTTTGGCACAATCTAGTTTTTATTTTAATTTTTAAAAAATTTTTAAGAAGAATTTATTTATTCATGAGCAACACTGGGAAAGAAGCAGAGACATGGGAAGGAGGGAGGAGAAGCAGGCTCCATGCAGAGAGCCTGATGTGGGACTCCATCCCGGGACTCTGGAATCGCACCCTGAGCCAAAGGCTGGTGCTCAACCACTGAGCCACCCAGGTGTCCCACAAACTAATTTTTATTAAACTTTTCTCTAGACCTACACTTTCACAGGATTTTCATTTTTATGATTGTATTATGCCTAGCCTCCTGATCTTAAAGGTATTTTGCTGTTTTTGATTGCTCAAACATTCACTGTTTTTGAATGTTGATCAACCATTTCTGCCCTCCATTAGTTTTATTTTTTTATTTTTAAAGGTTTATATTTACTTGACAGCACAAGCTGGGGAGTTGCAGAAGAAAAGGGAGAAACAGGCTCCGCGCTGAGGAGGGAGCCTGAAATGGGGGGCAGGTGGTGTGGGGCTCCATACTAGGACCCTGGCAGACACTTAACCAGCTGAGCCATCCAGGTGCCCCAGCCTTTCAGTAATTTAAAAACAATTACTTTCCTGGTCTCTATATGTGAACATTTCTTGGTTTCCTATGCAAAAAGTCGTTTATTTAGTATTTGTATTCATACTGTATATCATGCACTTACATATTGAGTTAAGTGGTAAACATGATACAGTCCTGCTGATATGAAACTTAGACTTTATTCAAGGAGAACACGTGTTAAAGTTCCAGAAAGTTATTGTTTGTAATTGTGATTTGTGCTATGAAGGAAAAGTCTGGGGCTCCTTAGTATGGAGTGGTCAGGGAAATTCATTTGTAATTTTATCTTCCCTCCTGTGTACCCTCTCCTTGTGTTACTTGCACAAAGACAGGCTTATTTTTAATTTTATAGATATTAGTTTATTAGAGAAGAGCTTTATTTTATTATTTTTTAAAGATTTTATTTATTCATGAAATACATAGGCAGAGAGCAGGCTCCTCGTAGGGGAGCCCAATGTGGGGCTCAATCCCTGGACCCTGGGATCATGCCCTGAACTGAAGGCAGGTAGATACTTAACCACTGAGCAACCCAGACATCCCTAGAAAAGGGTTTTAAAGTTAAATCTTCTTTTCTTGATAGATTCATGGTGAACTTTGGATCCTGTATCTGATCCCTCTGCCTTGGTTTGTTTCGCTATAGATCTGGCAATTTTTTTTTTCTTAACAGCTGAGAAACAGATTTTAATGTTCTCTTTAGGACAGTAATAATAATTAGGCAGCTTTCACACTAAAAGCTGTACAATGAATGCTAGCTCCAGCAGTGAGATCTGTGTTGCCTGTATTCTTTATTCTCTTCACTCATGGCTTTGAAAAATGCCTTCTGAGTTTTGGAGTAAAATTTATCAGTATCTTCTTGATTGTGTTTTTCTCCTATATTGATTGAGATGGTAAAAACTGAAAAGGAATATCTTTCTTTTTTTTTTTTTTTTTAAGATTTTATTTATTTATTCATGAGAGAGAGACCGAGAGCGAGGCAGAGACACAGGCAGAGGGAGAAGCAGGCTCCATGCAGGGAGCCCGGTGTGGGACTCAATCCCAGGACTCCAGGATCATGACCTGAGCTGAAGGCAGATGCTTAACTGCTGAGCCACCCAGGCGTCCCTAAAGAGGAGTATCTGTTTAGCTTTTTGCTTGCCTTAAAGTACTATGCTACTTAAAATTGTAGTTTGTCATTTAATTGTTTGGTTAGTTTAAGAATAAACTTCTATAGAATCCTTTTCTGCCAGATGTGGAAAAACCCACCCCATTTCTTCACAATACTGTGTCCCTCCCTGTATTCATTTATATTTAAACTAAAAACAAATACCATATTAATTTGGAATTGTCTTTAAAACATTTGTTGGGATTGGGGAGGCTTAGGCAGTTTTCTTTGTAGAAACCTCTTAAAGACATTTGTTGAAAAACACTTTTGGAAATGACCTGAGTGGCTTTTGTCCAGTCCCTTAATTCTAAAGGACTATGTATGTTTGTAAGACATTGGTAGAATCTGGGAGATTGCTCTAAGCATTCAGAAAAAGCCGAGGAAAAAAGAGTTGAAGAAAATTAAAAAGGAAGTAAATTCTCCATGTGGCTCAATTTCCTCATCCACACACAGATGCTCAGAATGGAACTGTACAGTGAATTTATGACATGATATTTTAAATAGTATCTTACCTGCTTATTACACTTATTATATATTTTTAACTCCTTAGTTTCCTCAGAAGTGGACTCTGATGGCTAAAACAGCTATTTTCTCGTTTTTAATATTATGTGTTTTTTTGGAAGGCAGTCAAAACTTGAATCGTGTAGTTGGTATCTTCTAGAGTTGTGTAATTTGGTTCCTATGGCATTTTTTTCTTGTTGGATCTTATTTCATCACAACTTTTAGACTTGAGTCCCTTTTTCTGTAGGTGCAGAATGAAGCCATTGAAAATATACACAGTAGCCTCCGTTCTTGATTGAGGGAACTTAGAAGTAAAACAAGCTTTAGTTCAGGAGAGGAGAATTCTAATGCTACTTCTGGCATTATTCAGACAGCTGAGCTGAGAGTTAAGGGGAAAGGTTTGGGGTGAGAACTACCCACTGCTTTGAGTGTTCTTAATGGCTCTTTAAATTAGTTTGCACCCCCACCCCCTCTCAAATGTTTGCACTTTTGGGATACTCTTAAATGTTTTTGACTAAATTGGCAGTTCCTTGATGTCACTTATCCTGTCTTGCAATTGTACTCCTCAGATGTAGTAGGTCCTATTTTATTAATATCAAGATTAAAATTACAGAATTACACGTGCTGAAGGTAAACTGTATACAGGATTTGTGTGTGTGTGTTAATGGTATACACTGCTTTGGTACCCTGGCTACTGTAAAGGTGCCATGTATAACATACATACTTTACGAATGGGAGTTACTATAAATTTTTAATGTTTAGACGAAGTATCTGTTGTTTTTAAATGGATATTTATTAGTATAAGATAGTAATTAACTGGTAGATAATAATTTAATATTTTAAGATGACTTCTGTATTAACAGTACCGTTCCTCTTCATCCATCCCATGATTAAGATTTTGCTGTATCTTATTTTCAGCCTCTGAACTGGTAAATTTAACAATTGGACCACACAGGAAAAGGTCTGATGTGATGCTTTTTTGTAACCACTCTGGCTAGGCTGAGATTGTGCCTTCTGCGCGTTTCTATGACCTGTTTTATACAGCTTTCAAAGCATGCTATATTAAAAAGGTATCACTGCTTCAGGACTGGACTAAGAGGCTGTGTTTGTCTGGATTAAGAAGGCAGGCTCTAGGGATGACCGCTGGGCCAATCATTTAATAGCAGTGTAAAACCTTCTCTGGCTGTCTGAAGAATGGCTGCTTTCTGCTTAACACTGAGTCTTTCTGGAAGCAGACAGAGAAGTTGAGTGTAAGGTAGATACTCTCATTACGGAAGGCTAACTTTAAGAAGTGTTATTGTACTGGATACTCCTGTGGTAAACCCTGCCCCCCCCTGCCCCCCGCCACACACACACACACACACACACACACACACACACACATTTACACTGTCCAGGGTACAGCAGCAGCTCCATCTGGTATGCCTTGACATAGAACTGTTTGTTCTACAGCAACTCATTTTAAAGCTGCAATATGTTAAATGGGCAGCCCTTACTTGAAGGCCTCCGGTGTGTTGGCAGTTTATCAGCAGCAGGGTTGTGATCCTGTCACTTTTTGCTAATGAAGGCTTTTATTTAGCTTAGCAAATCCTATCTCCTGTTATCATTGGCTTTTTCAGATGGTAAACTTGAAAGGGATGTTTGTGACTTTTTATTAATTAGTAGCCATCAGGTTGCTTTGGTCCTTGCTTGTGATAGCCATTTAGCTGTATTTCTTCCACTGAGACATAGCTTGTCCTAAACTAGGAAAACCCCTAAAATGATTAGAATAATCCTTTTTTTTTTGTTTTTGGAAAAAAAAAAAATTTTTTTTTTTAATATATCTTCTCAGGTAGCCATTTCCTCTGGTCTCAATTTCAGTTCCATTTTTAAATTCCTAGCAGGGGTTTTATCAGAGCATTTACTTTTCCCAGTGTAGCAATTTGACTTTCTCTGCTTTTTTTTTTTTTTTTTTTAAGTTTTGGGCAGTACTAGAGAATAAGTATTTGTCTTTGTATGTAATGTGTGTTTCTTATATATATAGCAAATTCAAGGATGTCAGAGAATGTTAGAGCTGGAGAGGCCCTTACCCACAGTGTTGACCAGTACGCTTAATATATGCAAGCGGAATTAATGCCGAAGATGTTTCTTAATGTCTTACAAATCGTGACAGTGGTTGGAGGCCCTAGACCCAACTAGGACCTATGCTGATTCCTGGCTTTTTTTTTTTTTTTTTCCTTTTCCCAATCCCCTTTCCTCTACCCTGCTGTATTATTTTGGTTTCATTTTTATTTTTTTTATTTTTATTTTTTTTAAAGATTTTATTTATTTATTCATAGAGATGCAGGGAGAGAAAGAGAGGCAGAGACACAGGCAGAGGGAGAAGCAGGCTCCATGCAGGGAGCCCGACGCGGGACTCGATCCCAGGTCCCCAGGATCAAACCCTGGGCTGCAGGCGGCGCTAAACCGCTGCGCCACAGGGGCTGCCCTGGTTTCATTTTTAAAATGCAGGCGGTGCCTTGAAGGGATTACAAATTGATAAATTTTTAGAGCCTTTTTGGCAGCAATTAGTATAATTAAAAATGCAAATAGACTGTGAACTAGCAATTTCTATCTTTAAATTTATATTTTTGCTCTCCCGTCTAAGTTATTTGTTGGAAGCATTGTTTAAAATGGCAAAACCTTGGAATGTTAATCAGTAGGGAATTGGTTAAATTAAATCAGTTAATTAATTGGTTAATTAAGTAACATGTCTGTTATAGTCCTCTATAAAGAAAATATTCTCTATGTGTTGATATTTAAGTGTAAAAAGCAAGCTGCAAAGAAATACCTTTCTGTATGTATTAGAGTATTTGCTTTCCTCATCTGTGCTGGTATACATATGTCTTCATTTTGACAGTGTTCAAATTGCTGATGAAACTGTTAATCTCTGGGGTATGGGTTGGAAGAATTAAAGACTTGTGTCTTTCATTTTAAATGGTTTAGCAGTTACAATCTTTTTGTATCACTCATATTTTTTAATTGGCAAAAAAACTATTGACACGTAATTACGAATTGAAAAGATGATCCCCTTTGTATTTTTCAGAGCATTTTAATAAATTTTTAATATTGTCTACATCTAACTGTTCAGTAGTGTGCAGTACCTGTGTTGTGCCAGGATGCTGGGAGTTCAGACGTAGTAGGATATGGATGTTGTCCTTCAGTTGTGTAAGTGTGGCCGACAGCCCATAGGCAGGACACGTGAGGCGTTGAGTGTGGGAGTGTGGTTTGCGAGGGCTGCTGCCATAGTTGGGAAAGTACATAAACGTGAGTGTCACTTTGAGGGAGATTTTTATATAGGAGAGGGAGACTTTTTTTTTTCCTAGGAGGAAAAGAGAGGGTCACATATGATGTACTTCTTTTTTTTTTTTTTTTTAAATTTTTATTTATTTATGATAGTCACACAGAGAGAGAGAGGCAGAGACACAGGCAGAGGGAGAAGCAGGCTCCATGCACCGGGAGCCCGACATGGGATTCGATCCCGGGTCTCCAGGATCGTGCCCTGGGCCAAAGGCAGGCACTAAACCGCTGCGCCACCCAGGGATCCCATATATGATGTACTTCTATCGTATATAGGAAATACTTTTGACTGTTGGAGGATGGTTGGGTTTTCTAGAGGGCCTTGACACCCAGGCCAAAGTGTTTCCATTTGTATGGTGAAGGTCATTATGAAGCCTTCGTAGCAAGTGGGTAGTAGAGAGAAGCCTTAAGAGAAACCAGACTGAGGACAATTTTGTAGGATTGGCTAGATGTGAGGACAGCTGAAGAACAGGGGCTGCCAGGACAGAAGCAGCCCAGGGAAAGAAGGAGTGGGGCCTCAGGAGAGGAAAACAGGACATGATTTTCTGCCTGTGATGGAAATGACCAAATGAAAAACCACTCCTTGGCATCCTAAGTACTTGTAACATTCACAAGCTTTTTTTTTCTTTTTCTTTTTTTTAAATTTTTAAAAAAAATTTAAATTTCATTAATGTTTAATGTATTCTTGGTTTCAGAGGTAAAGTTCAGTGATTCACCAGTCTTATATAACACCCATTGCTCATTACATCACATGCCCTAGTTAATGCCCATCGCCCAGTTAACCCTGTCTCCCTTAGCCCCCCTCCACTTCAGCATCCCTCAGTTTGTCTCGAGTCTCTTATGGTTTGTCTCCCTCTCTGATTCATCTTATTTTTCCCTCCCTTCACCTATGATCCTCTGTTTTGTTTCTTAAATTCCACATATGAGTGAGATCATAACGGTCTTTCTCTGATTGACTTCTTTCGCTTAGCATAAGACTCTTTAGTTCCATCCATGTCAATGCAAATGGCAAGATTTCTTTCTTTTCTTTTTTTTTTTTTTTTTTTGATGGCTAACTAATATATGTCACATCTTCTCCATTCATTTCTCAGTGGACATCTGTGGGCTCTTTCCATAGTTTGGCTATGGTGGACAGTGCTGCTATAAACATGGGGTTCAGGTGCCCTTTCAGATCACTACATTTCTACCTTTGGGGTAAATACCCAGTAGTGCAATTTCACAAGCATTTTCTAAACCAACTTAAGTAGGCAACACTTAACAGCATTTATGTGCTCTATAAAGTGTCTTTTCTGAGAACTGGAATATAAAGGTATTTTCATGGCTCCTGTATTGTGGGTTTATAAAAATTCCCTATCAAAGGAAGTTCATGTGATTAAAAAAGTACTGGGCATAAGAAGTAGTTTACATTGTCCCAGGGCTACAGGAACATCCCTTTGAAGGTAGGAAGAAGAATAGGAAGCTTTTCTGAAGTTCATTCATATGTGCTAAAAGAATTCACTACAAATTCCTTAAAAAAAAAAAAAAAAAAAAGGCTAAACAGTGAGTCAGACCAATGTTTCTTAAATTTCCTTAGAACCCTTTTATAGGCTTAGATTATTGAGAACTCAGAAGACCTTTTATATGTTGGTTATGTCTATCAGTATTTGTTATATAGAAAGGAAGTTGAAAAAGTTTAAAACTATATTTTAGTTTAAAAAATAAACCTATAACACATTAACAAAAATAACATTTTATTTATTTATTTAAAAGTTTTTATTTATTCATGAGACATAGAAGGAGAGAGGCAGAGACACAGGCAGAGGGAGAAGCAGGCTCCATGAAGGGAGCCTGATGTGGGACTCGATCCCAGGACTCCAGGATCACGCTCGGAGCCAAAGGCAGACGCTTAACTGCTGAGCCACCCAGGCGTCCCCAAAAATAACATTTTAAAGGGATGTCTGGATGGTGTAGTCAGTTGAGCATCTGACTCTTGGTTTTGGCTCAGGTCTGATCTTCGTGCAGTGGGATTGAGCCTTGCATTGTGCTCCATGCACAATGTGGAGTCTGTCTGGGATCTCTTTCCGTCTCCCTCTGCCCCTCCCGCTCGTTCTCTCTCTCTCTCTTTCTCTCAAATCTTTTAAAAAATAGTGTTTTAAAGATGAAGAATATATTTTTTTGAAAGAATAATAGTGATAAGAGTGGCATTATTTTACATTCTTTCATCTGTTTAATGTGTGGCTTAATAGAAGTCAGCTGTATAGTCATATTGCACCAGACTGAATACAGAAGCACATAACCTTTGGAAAGCTCTATTGTACATTTACGTGAGAATGAATGAGAAAAAGGTATTGTTTTCTCCTTTTGGATCTATCAAAAGGTCTTAGGGACCCTTAGGATTCCCAGGGCACAATATGAGAACCATTGGGTTAGATGAATGGCCTGCCTGGAAGAAATAGGGCAAGGCTCATTTGAGCCCTAAAAGACAATTTAGAATCTGTATTATAGGGAGGAGTAGACAGTCATCTTTCCAGGGGAAGTGTAAATTTAAGAATAAGAATAAATTTAAGAATAAAGAATAAATAAAATAAATAATTAGAGAATTAAATGCGAGATTTTTCTGGGATTAAAGACCTTAGTGCTGTGAAGTTTTAAAAACTTGGTGCAAGTAGTTCTTATTTTCTTTACCTAAAAATTGAGGCCGTGGACTAGTTGTCAGAAGGCCCTTGCAACATTAACATGTTATGATTTAGTCATGTGTTGTTTTTGTTGTTTTTATAGTGTTCTCAACACTTTCTATAAATATACACATGCCCACACATCTACATACTCACATTTGGAGCACTTTGGAAGGTCACATGAGCTAAAAATGTGCCTTGGAGTAGTTCACCTAAGGCATCTTCTTTTTTGTACATTGGAATCATTGTCCCAGTTTGTTTCTTAAATAGAAATTGACTAAATGGTACCGTGGGTGTATATGGAATCTTAACCTCTTTTGTCAGCTGTTGAATACACCTGCACTTTTTTTTTTTTTTTTAAAACTTTCCACTGCGTTTATTTCCAGCCCCCCCTCCCCTCCATAAGATTAGACAGGTAGGGAGGAGGATGTTGAGATGTCATCCAGACTACCTCAATCAGGCAGGGCTCTCCTTGTCCATTCCAGGGTGCTGTGTTTGTTGGGAGACGAATACGCCACAGGAATCCGTTCCCTCTTAAATTGCAGCGTGGGGTTGCTGGTGGTGAAGAGGTGTCCATTTTTCTGTGTATGATTCCACATTTGTGTAATCTTTTTTGTGTGTGTGTGTAATATTCTGATAGCACTAACTTCTCAGTTTCATATTTGCTTTCTTAGGCCTTTTCTGCATTTTAATTTGGATAGCAAATTCTTGTACATTATGTTGTCAAGTATTGAGACCTTCATACACTGTACCTGATCAAGAAATATCCATACCAGTGACATTTAGCATTCTTAATGATGTTGGTTTCTATTTAAAACAAATGTTCCTTCACTAGGATACCTTTGCTGAGTAATGGTGAGAATTCTTGGTATTTTGGAGTTTCAGGTTGTAACAACCCATAAGAAACTTACTTCTCTGGAAACTCTGAAGTCCTTGAGGACAAAGAAGACATACTTATTTATTTATTTTTAAAAGAAACCATTTATTCATTCATGAGAGACACACAGAGGCAGAGACATAGGCAGAGGGAGAAGGAGGTTCCCAGCAGGGAGCCTGAATCAGGGACTCAATCCTAGCACCCCAGATCCTCCCCTGAGCCAAAGGTAGAGACTCAACCACTGAGCTATCCAGGTGCCCAAGAAGACGCTTTTATATTCTGATAGTTCCTTGTATACAGAATTTAATATTTATTGAATTAATGACAATATAACTTTTATTTACTTTCAAATGCAAAATTCAGGATTAAGAACATTTATCACTTTTTTTATTTTGGAAATCACTTGTGGCTGTAAAACAATCTTTGACCTGAGAAAATATCTGCCTAGTTTAAAAAAAACAAGGCAGCAGTTATAAAAAAAAAAAAATGCATGCATATTTATATATTACATAAAATATATAAGTTTGAGACTGTTTCCCATAGTGGTGCTTTTATATATCTTTTTGGCTTTTTTATTTCTTACTTTGAGGTGTCTCTGGGTAAGGGTGTCTGTGAAGGCAAACAGCTGTTTTGAGATACAAAGTCTGCAGGGTAATTCCATTACAGAACTCCAAATTGAAGTGGAAAGTACAAATGGAAGGAAGGGACGATTGCTATACAGTTCACAATATTTAGGCTCAAAACTGGGTCCAGCTATAAGGTTTACTGGTATGGAATATGTTTTTGATCCGAAAAGCCCAAATGAGGTTCTCTTGTTTCGGAAGAGCAGGAAGAGGCCAGTTTACCTGTGGCTTGTTTCATAAATGAGGATGAGATCCTCTGAGGAGATTGAAAAAAGCGTATTCATTGTCTTTGAAGGCACCCATATTGAGAGAAGATAGATCTGAATTAGTGTTTGAATAAGAATGTCAAACATCACATGCTTCCCCAAATTTAAAATTTAAACTTTTATTGTAACTTATTTTAAATAAATTGAGTTTTTCTAATTTTGTAGGTTCACTTGCTGAGAGGGATTCCACACTCAGAGAAAGCAGTATGCAATCTCAAGTGGTTTTACATTCTCATGTGATTTAGACTACCACTTAACACTAGTAAAGATGACATCCTTTGAATGGCTCTTAAAATTTCATTTTAGTTTTTTTAAGAAAGTATATGGGGCTGCAGGTCCACTTTACTTTCTTGGATGAGAGGAGAGGCAGGGGGAGAACTTGTACTAGAGGTTTCAGGTTGACTTTTGTTGCTGAAGCACGCTGCCCTTTGCTCATTCTAGTTTAACAGAGCGGCTCTCTGGCTGCGCCATCTCTGTTTGTGAAGTGGCCCCTAGGAGCTGACACTGGTGACACTTGCCAGTGTTTGGGGAGTTGAGAGGAAGAAATAGGAACTCTCTTCTGTTTTAGGATTTGATTGTTAAATCGGGAGATTAGGAATTCGGGGTGCTTATTCAAGTCCCTTAGCCTCTCCAAATCTTAGTTTCTGATCTACAAAATGAGAGTGATATCCATGAAGGGTTGATTGGGGTGTCGTAGTAAACTCTCAAAAACAGCTATTTTCTTTTCTCTGTCCTGAATTAGGGTTCTTTGGAAACTGAAAAAATGTTCGCTAATGTTAATGAGGTTATTTTGGAAGAAATTATTTGACTTTAAGCCTTTGTTTCTACTCTCGTAGAATCCTTTGAATCTTGCATAAAGATCACATGTGTCTTCTGAATCATAGAGTCCTTGGACAACTAAGTTTAAAGGCAGGGGCTTGGTTTAGATTTTTGAGGAGATGTCTCACAGCTTTTGGGAAAGGAAAGAATGAAACACCCAAGAGCTTAGATTTCTCTTTTTAGTGATCTATAAAGCCATTTCAGGATTTTCTGTATATTTTTAAAATTTTATTTATTTATGTGACAGAGTGCACAAGCAGGGGCAGAGGAAGGGGGAGGTGCAGACTCCCTACTGAGCAGGGAGCTGGACCCTGGGATCATGACCGGAGCCAAAGACAGAGCCAAAGACAGATGCTTAACCGACTGAGGGTCTCCTCCCCCCTCCCCGTGCCCCAGGATTTCCTAATTCTTTAATAGATTTCTTGCTCAACTGTGTGTCTTATGTTTGGTATGTATTAGGTCTATAAAGAAGCTTAGTCTAGCTAGAAGGGACTTGGGTGTGGTAAGGCAATTACAGGCTCTCAATAAATGATGCATTAATTAGTGATCTGCATCTTTTTCAAACTAGGGTGTTGGCTGCTGGGAGTAGCAGGGGTTACTATTAAGCATCAGTGACTAAGAATTAATCTTATTTAGCTGGAAATGGGGATAGATATTGTAATTAGATGTGTGAGGCACAGGGATCAGACTTGAAAATGTAGGCCCTCAAAAATGTTTTCCCCACCCCCATATTGTGTGTGTGTGTGTGTGTGTGTGTGTGAATTGTACTGGGGAAGACCTAGGTCCTAGTGCCAGTTTGACCTTAAGTGTCTTAGGAAAGCTTGTCACTCCTCAGGGTCTGTGGTTTTTTATATCCAAAATGTGGGATGAGATACAAGCGTAGGTTGCTTTTCTCCTTTAGAGATCTGATTTGCTGATGTTAGAACAAGGAAAGGGGTTGGATGCTGTTATTTATGACTTTGTTTTATTATCTAGAAGGAGTAGGTGAGAATTAAGTACAACCTGAAGTTTTGGGCTTTTTGTAGGCAGTTGTTTGGAGATGTAGGTGAACAAATTAAAAAAAACAAAAGCCATGAGATTGTGATAGATTGTCTACTTTCAGATTATGTCTGTCATAATTGGATAGTAATTAGCACTTCAGAAGGCCTTTATGATAAGGGTTTTAATAGTTCTTCTGCCTTTCACTTTACATGACCACCACCTGGGAGAAAATTTTGTGCACCTTTCAAGGAAGAAAATAATCAAGTTTTGGATTTAAGAACCTAATTGTTAAGTCTTGATTAAACGATGCCTATTAGGTTGTAATTATATCTATCCATAAAAAAGGGATGATGGCAGATTTCATTACGGAGTTTCCTAAAGCAGTCTTTTAAGATAATGAATTTTAATTACATGCATGTGCCTGGGAACCATTTTAAGCCATCGCGAGGGGAAAAATGGACAAGGCATATTGAAAAAGGAAACTGTTCACCTAGGTATGTAGCGTTTCGCTTGTGCTTTTAGAAGGATCAGAGCAGAAAAAAAAAAATCAGACTTCCCACATAAATATACCTTTACAGAGGCTCCTGAATCAACACTCCTTCATTTTATATGAAATGTTACGATAATATTAATTGGATGTCAGAAGGATATGGCATGGAAGTTGTTGTATCAACCTTACTTGGAAGCTTTTTCTTTGTGCCATGCACTGTTCTAAGCAATCTACATCTTTTTTTTTTTTTTTTTTTCTAAGCAATCTACATCTTTCTCTCAAGTTCTCAGAACTTTGAGGTCTAGGTAAGTCAAATTTCCCCCACTTTAAAGATGAGAAACTGCGTCACAGGAGTTTTAAGTTACTAGGGCAAAGATACAGTAAATGGCAAGCTAGAATTAGAAGGCATGCAGTTTGGCTCCAGAGTGCACGATTCTAAACTATACTAGAACTCTCTGTGCCCAGGTATTAGACCTCAGTTGTGGATCTGTTAGAGTACTGTTTTGCTTTTGTAACCTTTTTAGCATTGATTTTTATGAAAGATCTCATGGATAAAAATCTGTAAGGTTTAGACACATTTGAGTTAGAACCGTGTATAGAAGAGACCACAGGTAAAGGATAGCTTTGACTCTGCCACTCCTGCCTGAAATTTTCAGCATCTCCCTATGACCTATAGAACAAATTTCAGGCACTTTTGGCTGAGTATTGAGTTCTCCATTCTTTCCCAAATGTAATGTCTTCCTCATGAACTAGTTAGAGATTTTTTTCTCCCTTGAACATGGTCAATGAATTCTTAGCCCATACTTTTTATTCACTCACACATGTCATGGCAACTTTGAATCTTATATATGATGTCCTTTTCCATCCTCTCTCATTTTCTATTTGATTAGCCTGTCATTATCGTTCTCTGCAGCACCCTGATTTTTCAGTTTTTGGTTCCCCATGCCTGGCATTCACAGCTCATTTAAGTGTATATTACATGAGATTTACCTTATAACATGAAAATGACTTCTACATTTCTTAGTTCTTGTTTGTATTTATACTGCTCCTGCATTGTGTTAGTGACTTAGGTATGGATCATGTGTTTACTTTGGGCTGCTTATGTTTTAAGATTGAATTTAATGATTTTTAGAAATGAGTTCTCTTTTAAAGTGCTTTTTGTTGGCTTTATTTTTGGAAAATGCCCCCTCCTTTTTTTCTTAAACAGAATGAAGGTTCACTGTTAGATTTATTTATTTATTTTTTTTTTTTTAAATTTTTATTTATTTATGATAGTCATACAGAGAGAGAGAGAGAGAGGCAGAGACACAGGCAGAGGGAGAAGCAGGCTCCATGCACCGGGAGCCCGATGTGGGATTCGATCCCGGGTCTCCAGGATCGCGCCCTGGGCCAAAGGCAGGCGCTAAACCGCTGCGCCACCCAGGGATCCCTCACTGTTAGATTTAAATAAAAGTAGGATTCATTCTGAATTTTGGTTCATTGTACAAATCAGGACATTTAAAGCATAAAGGTTAGGTTAATTCAACCTTTGTCCACTTAGATAAATTGGCTGCCATGTCCTTCTTGTGAGTTGGACTCCATGTCAGCCAGTTTTGCATTCCATCATCCCATTCCTTACCTTTTATGGTTTGCTGTCTATCAAAGGCAACCTTATTATTGGCCATCAGGAGAATGGGTTTGAGTGGATAAGCAAACCTAAATTCATTCCCTCTGTTGTATTCCATAATGATACTGAATCAGTAGGGCAACCTATACAAAGGACCCAAGGAAGGGCAGTTTTCATAATAGCTTGTAATATTTGGTATATTATTCCTTGTTTTTAAGAGTCTGAATTATAGAACTTTGATTAAATATCTTCTTGTTCAGGGAACCAAATCTGTACATAGATTTGACAATGATAGTGTCATGACTTCCTGTAAGGATGGTAAACTCTGAATAACTTAATTTATAGAAAAACCATTGCTTTATTGAAGTAAATTACAGATATTTGGACCATATAAGTATATAGCAATAAGTATATAGCAGAATTATAATCTGGCAACATTTTGGCTTTACTGTTAAAGTGTGAAACTGTTTTTGCCTTTTGGCAGTATTTTGCTTTCATCAGGATGATCCCAGCTTTCATTAAGTTTTCATCTAATTGAAAAGATTGATTTTTGAGTAGGTGAGAGTCCTTTCATGTAATGTCTCAAAGGACAGAGTATGGGTCAAATCACTCTTCAAATGGATGGTAATTGTGAGGAAGAGGCTTTTAAAATGGAGATAGCAAGTTACCCAGAGCTTATTGGAACTAAGAGCTTTTATATGTAATAAGCTTCTACATTTGTAAATCACCGGAACTGTAATAACCCAGTGAAGTCCTGAGACCAAGGCTGGAACCAGAGTTACTCTTACACTTCTAATATCCTTCCAAAGGCACAGTCTGTTTTGGACATTCCTTCTGGGGTGGGACCTAGAAAGTTCATCTTACTTAGGTTGCTGAAGTGTTTTACTCTGTATAATTTTGTTTCTTGTAGAATTAAGTCTCAGTAGAAAATCCAAGGACCAAAATGAATATACTTCCTTTGTATGATATTCCACAATCTGGTGGGAAAAAATACTGAGATGAAGTAAGTCATTTAAGCATCCATGTAAGCCTTTTTCTCATTTTGTAAAGAGGTGGTAGTGCTGCAGAGCAGGTTGTGAAGAGGAGTCAGTATTAAAAACTATTGCTTAGCTCTTGGAAATACTTTCCTGGAAATGCTAAATAACAATAAATCAGCCTTCAGGGAGGAGATACATTGCCATTAAATAGCTCTTGCTTTTGTATCTGCTTTGTAATGGACAAAGGAACACTCTTTCTTATTAACTACATGGAAATTTGGGATTTAAAATTTGAGTATAGTTGATACACAATGCTACATTGGTTATAGGTGTATAACAGTGATTCAGCATCCCTGCACCTTATGCTGTGCTCACAAGAGTAGCTACCATCTGCTACCATACTGCGCTATTACAGTATCATTGACTATATTCCCTATACTCTGCCTTTTATTCCCATGGCAAATTTATTCCATAACTGGAAGCCTGTATCTCCCACTTCCCTTCATCCATTTTGCCCATTCCCCCTTTCCCCTGGCAGCCATCAGTACGTTCTCTGTACTTATAAGTCTGATTCTGCTTTTTGTTTGTTTTTAGATTCCACATATGAGTGAAGTCATATGATATTTGTCATTCTCTTTTTTTTTTTTATAAAGATGCATTTCCTATTTATTTATTTATGATAGTCTCTCTCTCTCACACACACACACACACACACACACACACACACACAGAGAGAGAGAGAGAGGCAGAGACACAGGCAGAGGGAGAAGCAGGTTCCATGCACTGGGAGCCCGACGTGGGATTCGATCCCAGGTCTCCAGGATCGCGCCCTGGGCCAAAGACAGGTGCCAAACCGCTGTGCCACCCAGGGATCCCCCGATATTTGTCTTTCTCAATCTGATTTATTTCATGTAGCATAATACTCTCTAGGTGCATCCATGTTTTTACAAATGGCAAAGTTTTATTCTATTTTTTTATGACTGCGCAATATGCAATCTTGAGATTTTAAAGTCCATTTTAATATAGGCAGTTTAAAATTTCTATGTGAGATGTTCTGTATTTTAAGATTTTTTTTTTTTATTAATGATAGTCACAGAGAGAGAGAGAGAGAGAGAGAGAGAGGCAGAGACACAGGCAGAGGGAGAAGCAGGCTCCATGCACCGGGAGCCCGACGTGGGATTCGATCCCGGGTCTCCAGGATCGCGCCCCGGGCCAAAGGCAGGCTCCAAACCGCTGTGCCACCCAGGGATCCCGATGTTCTGTATTTTATGTCTAATTCTTTTCGGGGTCATTTCAGATGCTGTTAATGACAGTGGACGTATTGTCTACTAAAAATTCAATTCTTCTCAATAGTTGCTGGTGGGATCTTAGACTCTTTGAGAATCTTTATGTAAACAAATTAATCATGAGCTTCTTTATCTATGAAGGTAGGGAATTAATTTGTTTTTTAAGCTTCTTGGCTTTGAAAATGTTGCCTAGAAATGTGTTTTAATTTCTAAAAAGCAATAATGCCATTTTATTCCTATAGTTTATTTTGATAGTTATTGATTTATAGGGTGTGTATGCAGGTGTTTTCTGTGTGTGTGTGTGTGTGTGAGATACGAGGAAAATTTTGATTAGAGTATTAATTGTTTTAGATTTCTAGGAGCTACATCTACCTACCATATATAGTCCTGGCTCTGTGTATCATTGTAATGTCGAGAGTGGAAATATTAATGCTTATTTTGCCTTATTTTATTTTTATTCTATTGGTCAGGAAATCTTCCCAGGTTTTAGAGAAGAGTGCCAAATGGTTGGTGTACTGACTAAAAAGATTAGGTCGCAATTAACCACATGAATTTTAGAAAGACTTTCCTAAATACTAGGGATTGATCGTACAAACTTTGTGTAATTTTAACAAGTAGTCTGGTTTGACTAATGTAATTATTGATTTGAAAAGGGCTGGTATTACGGAATTCTCAAATTATAGGAATTTTTAAAACTGAAAATGTTTCTCATTAAGTGTTGAATTTGCGAAAGGGGTTATTATCCATCCAGTATGGGTTAGAATGTATCTTTTCATCTCTTAAAAGAAAAAAAATTGTTGTCCTCAGAAGCTTTTAAGAACTCTGTCAGGACAGCTTGCTTTTTCTCCTGCAAGAGGCCCCTGCTGTACATGTGTTTAACAGTCAATCTGTTTTAGAAAGTGGGTGGTTCTTTTCCCCTTTTGATGGGAATCTGATGGCCCAGTCCTCTTGGGCACTTGGTGTTCCAAGAAACAAAACGTGAAATAGTCACTGAAGTCCTTGAATGTTATACTATCAGTCCTGATTCCTGGACCTGATTGTAGATCTGCTTGGTATTATTTCCCCGTCTTTTCACCATTAAGTTAGAATGGGAAAGATAAGCTCATCAAATGATCTGTGTGTTCTTGGTGTGCTAGGCAAGTGACACTGGAGTAACTGAGTGCTACTGACTAAAGTCCATTCTGATTGAGGTTGGAACAGTAGAACTAAGGCTGTATTTAAGTCATTATTGGTAGAGTCTTAAAGACGTCTTCATGATAATATGCATGCTAAGTTGCTGGGAAAGTTCTTGGAATACTGTTTTTAAAGGAAAAGAGGGCTTGGAAGGTGAGTGAAGGTTTTATAGGTGATGGGTGTGTGAATTGGAACTAGGGGAGAGAAGATGTCAAGTGGAGAAAAGAAGAGATATGAAGGTATGGAGGTGAAAGTTCAGTGAGTGGGACAGAAGCTGTTTCGGTTTTGGGGACATATAAAATTAAGAGCCAGGCATTCAATTTGTTGAAACCTTTGTATATTTACTTTTTGTCACCCACATGATGAAAATTGGTGAGGATCTAATACAGGTTATAAAGTCAGTTATGTCCTCAAAAAAAAGAAGATTGAAAAGACTTGTGAAATTCTTGGGGGGAGGGCGGTTGCTAGGGGAGGGGAATCACAGAAAACTTGGAAAATCTGAGAAAACTTGTAACAAATGTTACAAGTTTTGTTGTTGAGATATAGGTGGTGGCTTTAGAAACAAAGTGGGTTTGAGGGGAGAACTGGTGAACTCTGAGATCCAGTCTCTTGGTGTCTCATGGTCTCTCTAGACCTTATACAATGCAATGTTTAGGATGAGAGTTAGGGGGAGGTGAGAGTCTTTGAAAACTTTATGAATTTATGTATGATTTCCATTTCCTGTTTTTTGTGGAGCTGAAATTTACCTGTACTGTGAAAAGTTAAACATCATTGACTCTAATAGAGCATGTCATCTATTTTCATGTGCCTGTTTTCTAGGGCCAGTTGAAGCCCTGGTGGATTCAACTTCTCTCTTCTCCTTCTCTCAAACCAGAAATAGTCCGGACATGTTATTGAATTTGTGACTTTGTGTTTCTTATTTCTCTTTTAGTAGATGGTACCATCTTTCAACTCTCATGTAAGAACTTGGCATGATGCCTTGGTGGGGCTAAAAGCTTATCTGAATAAAATAAAATGTAAAATAAAATGCTGCAGAGCAGCATTTGGAGGTACAGGTTTTGCCATGGCCCCTTGTGATTGTACAGTGCGTTTCAGTAACTTCTCTCTTCCAGCCATCATTTAGTAAGAGGAAGTAGAGCAGAGAGGACGTTCTAAGTTGTTGCAACACTGAGAATAAAAAGAGGGAAATGGGAAAATGCAGGAGATTGATGGGATGGCTATGGGTCATTTTGACTTTGTGCAGGATTTTTGCCTTAGAAGCTGGGAGGACACATTACGGTAAGTAGTTAGGAAGTGGAAAAAAACCTTGAGTGTAGGTGTGTATGTATGCTATTAGTGATATTTGAGCAGGTGATAGAATGAGATCCTCTTGAGAAGTTGAAGCTAGCCACATTGGAATGAAGCATAAGTGACTGGGGGGAGACAGGAAACGATCGATGTATATGGTGCTAAAGGCTTGTGTCACAGGAATTGGAAGATAGAAGGGTGGATATTGGTGGTAGTGAAGAAAAAATAAATGGTTGTGGATTCCAAAGTAAGGATGTATGATTTAGTGGATCTCTACCCAAGGTTCGGATCCCAGAAGTCTCTGAAGGCTGGGTGACAGCGTCAGGAAGGAAACAGTAACTGAGACACAGAATTGGTTTGGGGGCTGTATCCGTTTCTTTAGGTTAACATTAACACTGCAGACTGGGTTGCTTAAACTAAAGAAGTGTGTTTTCATAGTTGTGGGGCATGGAAGTCGAGAATCAAGGTTCTGGCAGAATTACTTTCTGGTAAGGCCTCTCTTCCTAGCATATAGCTGCTTTCTCACAATGTCCTCAGATGGCCTTTATGTGTGCATGCTCCTGGTGAACCTTCCTCCTCAAATTTGGGCACCAGTCCTATTCTATTAGGGATCTACCCTTATGACCTCATTAAATAAAATTACCTCCTTTAAGACCCTGTCCCCAACTATAGTCACTTTGGTGACTATAGGTTAGGACTTTAACCTATGGATTTTTGGGAAGCACATCCATCGCACAACAGGGGTAACTATTTAATTCCTCCAGGAATGAAGAGAAATTAGTCTTTGCCCTGCATTTCTGATGTATAGTTTTCCTTTTTTCTGTGCAGAAGAGAAATGGCTATCTGATTTTTACAACGGGTCAAAGGCTCCTTTGGCTGGGGATTGGGCATTTCCAATGTGCTTATTTTTTTTCTTCCCTCTTTACCCTGTACAACAGCTTCTGACCAACTCTGCCTTTGCAGGTTGGGTTTTGACAATTGGTATACATTTGATTTCTTCTCTCATCTTTTCAATTTTCTAGTCCGGCCTTTTGTTACAAACTGCTTTTAAAGGAAGGCACTGTGTTTATGCTTTAAGAGCCACTTAAACAGAATATATATTTAAAAGACCTGATGCTTTTGCCACGAGTGTCGAGAGGGTGTTGGCAGTGTTTTCCCTGAGTGTCTGTGTAGCTCTGAGACCCTGTGGGCCCCCTTTATTTGGAGGACATTAAGAAGTCAAGTGTTCCTCATGGAACTTGTGTTGGAAATGCTAAGAGATGTAAGGTTTGTGGTATTTTGTTTCTTTTGCTTTCTGTACTTACCAAGAACACAGGTTTGCAAGTCACAACTTCTTAATGAGGCTCTGATTTTCAAACTTACGGAGAAGATCAGCAGTGAAACACTAATACAGAAAATTTGAAATCAGAGTTTTGGGATAAATGGCTAGCACCTAACTACGTTAGGTAGTCAATTTATAGTTATTGGCCCCAACTAAATGATTGCTTTCCTATCTCATAAGGGTAATCCTCAGAGATTCAGATCTTTTGATTTTCCTCTTTTGGGGGAACACAGTGAGATATTTAGCTTATCTTTAGGTTGAGGTTTATAGGTATTTGAGATGGAGTTGTGAGAATGGGATGGAACCTGAAATGGGTATTATCCCATTTCCTTCAGTCAGGTTTTTTAGTGTTGGCCTCATTTTGTTTGAAAGTGAACTCCCAAAACAGCCGATACACGCCTCTGATTTATCTATCAAATAGAAAGTCCATTCCAAAGGCCAGACTGTTTTTTTGCTTTACCTGTGTAGGTGCAGAATAGGAAAGAGGAGGTTTGGGTCTCTGAGAATGTGGATTCCAGTGGTTTGGGGAAAATACCAGTGTTCTTTCATCTAAGCAAGAGTACTTCAGTGTATTTTTGTGTCTTCTCCTGTCCTTTTTGCCACAGAAGTTTGTCAGTTTCAGGAGTCCCTCTCTGAACTCTCCCTGCTATTCATTATCATAGTTAGATCTATTTTGTTTCTAGTACAAAGTGAGAGAACAGCTGTAGGACCCTTCACTTCTTTTAGAGTGGTTCTCTAGCCAAAGAATGATTTAGGAAAAAATTTCTCATTTGCTGAAAGGCCCCCCCCCCTTATCAGCAGCTGCCATTTTATGTGTGTCTTAATGAGCTATCTTAAGCGCTGTAGCCATTTTCTCTTTGAAAACTGGTTTCATGGGACCCCTGAGTGGCTCAGCGGTTGAGCGTCTGCTTTTGGCTTAGGGCGTGATCCTGGGATCGGTGATCGAGTCCCACATCAGGCTCTTTGCATGGAGCCTGCTTCTCCTTCTGCCTAAGTCTCTGCCCACCTCCCTCCCCCCATGAATAAATAAATAAAAATAAAATCTTTCAAAAAAAAAAAAACTGGTTTCAGGAATTAGAAACTAATTATTTCATTCCCCTCCTCCTCCCTGCCTGCCACCGCCCCCCATCAATTCCCCCTCAGCTCTCAGGGCCATACCTTTATACACTCCAGAGCATTAAAAGAACACAAAGCTCTTTTAAAAACAACCTCAGGAGCGCCTGAGTGGCTCAGTCAGTTGGGCATCCGACTCCTGATTTTTGCTCAGGTCATGATCTCTAGGTCCTGGGGTTGAGCTCTGAGTTTACAGCTCCATGGTCAGCAGGGAGGCTGCCTGAGACTCTCTCTCTCCTTCCATCTCTGCCAGTCCCATACTGCTTTCTTGCTTTCAAGTAAATCTTTAAAAAAAAAAACAAAAAACAACAAAAAAATACCTTCAGATTTTTTTTCTCATTTGTAAGGTACATTTAAGGTATTTAAGTGTAAATACTTAATAAAGGCTTGAAAGATATAATAATAAGCTGACTCTTTTTATGACTGCACTCCACATTTTTCCTTTGTTGACCCCTTTGTTGACCCCTTCTTCTCCTCTAAGGATATTTATTTTCTTGGGGACGGAGAGAGACCCAACCACCAAATCAGGTTTCCATCATAAATGACTGGATGTGATAGTTTGTATAATATAACAAATTATTCAGAAAGCAGTTTCTTGCCATGCACAGTGTAATTTTAAAGATAACTTAGCTAAAGGATTACCTACTTAAGTGTGTGGGAAATCATCTTAAGGCAGAATAAAGTATGGGAAAATGAAAATTAAATAGGAAATCTTACAGACTACCAAAGCTTTATCATTTGACAGACTTCAGATTTTAAGTTGTGTCCGTTATTTTGACTAATAATTGAAAGTTTAAGCAGTCTTCTTACTAAATCTGTTTCTTACATACTATGTGGCCCCAAGAATTCAGTTGAGGACAGAGAGTATTGTTTAATATGATTTTGTATGTAAATTAAATTAATGACTTAATATATACATTTTTACTATTTGTGAAATGAAAATCTCTTCTGGAATGGGGAGGTGTATTCCATCTTACCATTTAGGAAGAATTTCCTTTTTTTTTTTTTTTTTTTTTTTTTTCATGGCTGCATCCACCTCTGACTGGACAGATTTGGAGAGTCATTGAAACTAGAAACTGAATAGGCCTGTCAACAGATTCTGTTCTACGTTTACTGAGTCTTTAAAACTATCGGGAAAAGGGAAAAATTGGGATATGGTTTTCTTTTTTAGTATATGTGCTGCCGAAGGGAGCACGTGGGGTATGGTTTTCTTATATTACGTTGTATTAAAATACAGAAACTCAGTCTATTAAAAAAAGAGAATGAGCCAGGAGAGGGGCAGAGAGACGGGGTGGGGTTGGGGGTGGGGTGGGGTGGAGGGGGAGGAGTCAACTCCCTGCTGAGTAGGGAGTCTGATGTGGGGTCTGATCCTGGGACTCTGAGATGGAGGCAAACGTTTAACCCACTATGCCACCCAGGCACAAGGGTGCCTATTGACTTTAGATTAGTCAACTGTTCTTTCTTCCTTGTCTTCCTAAAATCTATGTCCCTTTTGTTACGTAAGTTTTAAAAATTGTTTTGTGCCTCCTTACTTACAGTCTTTACACTGCAGATCTCCTGGCCTGTACTTTGTGCTCTTAACAAAAAGATTCCGATTGACTTTCTTGGCCTTTTTAGTCACTGCTTTAGTGAGACTTTTCCCTGGACATGTTTTTGCCTTGCTCTGTCTCTGCATCCGCACTGATGCGCCCACATAGTCACTCCCTGCTAAAAGCTGGATGCCTTCCCCTGTCTCTGCTGATTTGACTCCTGCTTGTTCTGTATGACCCAGCTGATATTCCACGTGTATTATGAAGGTCTTTGCAGTGGCTCTCAACCTTGGCTGCACATTAGCATCAAATGGGGTACTTTAAAAAATACCAGTGTCTGGGCCTTTACAAGAGATTCTTATTTAATTGGTCTGGAGTGAAGCCAGGCATTGGTTATTTTAACTGCTTTACTGATGTGCAAAGAGCATGTGCTTTACCGTCTGATAGACCTGGATTTGCAAGTTCTATAGTTCTGGGCAAGTTAATCTTTTTAAAGCTCATTTCTTCTGCAAAATAGGGTTAAAATGACCCATTTCCTTGTTGGTGGATCACATGAGAATACTGCCTCTTAAAGGGTTTAGCATACTGGGTGGCACACCCTAAATTAAACTAATAATAACAATTGCCTTTTTCACCCCAGTCAACAACATTTTTTTCCTTTTCCAAATGCCCATTTTCTTTTTCACATTTGCCATTTATATATTGCCTTTGCCTCATGTTTGAATTTTTCTTTACCATTAAAATTTGTTTGCAGGTCAATGATGTTTTATTCCATACTTTTGACATCTTATTAGGCATGAAAACTTCAAAGAAAAATAAATACATAGCATCAACTTTTCCCCCCCAGCTTCAAGGAGAGGGATTTATACAAGGCATAGAGATGGATACTGAGAGTCAGGAATATTGGGGGATATTTTAGAATTCTTTTTACCACGCAGATTTTATGATATGATTTCATTTTCATTATGGATTATCAACTTTCTCATTTTGTGTTTTTTTTTTTTTTTTTTTAAGATTTTGTTTTTTATTCATGAGAGACAGAGAGAGGCAGAGACACAGGGTGAGGGAGAAAGCAGGTTCCATGCAGGGAGCCTTTAATGGGACTCAGTTCCCCGTCTCCAGGATCACGCCCTGGGCCGAAGGTGGCGCTAAACCGCTGAGCCACCTGGACTGCCCTCATTTTGTGGTGTTTTAAAAATCACAGTTAATGCTTTAAGGCTTATTTCAAAGACTGAGGTTCAAGATCTTCTAAGATCCCAACTTGTAATTTGTTACTATTGTTATTTGCACTTTCCTGGTATTCTTTTCCCCCCATCTTTTAAAAAAATTGACAACCTTTTTGAGCTATCTTAACAAATATTTTATAAAATATTTCTATACATTTTTATGAATTTGCCATAAATTTTTATAAAATTTGACATATAAGTGTGTCTAATTTGTAGCATACTGCTTTTGTTTTGTTTTTGGGAGGGGTGGGAAGGACCAAAGTGGAGAATCTTAAATAGGCTCTGTGTCCAGCATGGAGCCTGACAGAGGGACCTAATCTCACGGCCAGGAGGTCATGACTTGAGCCGAAATCAAGTCTGATACTTAACGAACTGAGCCATCCAGGTGCCCCCGTTATTGCTAGATTTTATCTGTAAGTTAAGCAGATTCCTTTCTCCTCATACATGAATCCAATCCATTTTGATTCCTTTATGTAACAGTTTTAAGTTTTAGTTTTGTCCTGTATTTTGTGTTATGCTTTTCTGTTGTTGCTACTTTTAAATCTTTTGTTATTTGGTATTTCTTCCCTTTTGTGTGTGCATGTGTGTGTGTTTGTGATGTAGTGTGTTTTTGTGTTTCTTTACTGTGAAAAGCTTATATTCCCATTATGATTAAGATGACTGTAACATTTTGTAGTGTATTAATTCCTCAAAACTTTGGAGCAAATCTGTTGAGTCCCAAATGGTGAGAAAACATGAAATTGTTCATTTCTATTTCTTCCTGTCCCTCATTTTCCATATTTTAAAACAAATTTTATTATTGAGGTATAGTTGACATTTAATGTAGTAGTAGTTTCAGTTGTGTAACATACTGATTCAAAGAATTTTTGAAGAAAAGTAAATTGGGACTTGTGGGTGTTGTTTTAAAATTTCAATGGCCTAGATTTTTTAAAGGCTTTCTTTTCTTTGTTCTCACCCCTAAAGACTCTGTTACTGAGTCTTTTCAGACTAATACTCTCTTTTGAACACATATGTCTTAGTAATTTTCTTTTTAATAGGCTGCTAGCCCTATCCTTACATGAAGTTTAATTTTCCCCCCAAGCTCCTTTATAGCTTCAAGGTGACTTTTTGAGTGAAATACTCTATCTCCAGTGATAAAGGGCAGATCAACATCAGTTGAAAGGGATAACTGTCTATTTTTAAAAGATGGCTTTTTATTGAACCACTTTTTTTTTTTTTTTTTTTGAATGAAAGAGACTTCTTTCCCTCCAAACTTCTGTTATTCTGGTATGTCAGTAATCACTTTGGGTTTGTCATCATTTTAGTAGCTCAAGTCCATGTACATTTCTAAATCATTCATGTCTTATAAATTTTGGTATGAAACAAGCATCCTTCTGAATTCCTTGTCTGGAATAATTTGAACTATATAATGTGTCTCAGTATAAATTAGATCTCTATTGCTTACATCATTTTGGTAAAATTAGGTATCAGGGTTTTAATTTTCTTAAAGTTCACCTTGACTTTCCTGCTATATTACAGAATTGTGTTTTTAAACTACCTTTCCTTTTCTATGTTACTTTTTTTATTAGCGCACGTGATGTGGGCTTTCACGCAATTCGTCTAGAAGGTGACTTTTTTTCAGTAACAGAGATAAATGCTCTAGTACAGACACAAATGTTTCTGATGTCCTTGGAAAGACTTAAAAATCTCCCAACTTCAGCTAGCTTGAGACAGTGTCCAAAATAGAGCGTGGCATCAGTGAAGACCAGCCAGGCTACTTTTTCCAGTGCATCAATCAGCATTCTGGGAGAATTCCCCTTTAGGGTGATTTCATCTAGTGACCTTCACACAAAGGTCTGGAATTCTTTACTTAGGTCACTATTTCTTCTTTGATACTGTAAGTTAAATGAAAGATTGAGATAGGTCGTCTTCAAATCAGACCCAGTGTCTGATCAACTCTCTGCAGAGTTCCATAAACTCATTCACTTTTTTTCCCATTGTGCGCCTTCCCCAGTTTTAACCCATTCTACTCAGGCTAAACCTCCATCATAGGCTTTAGAAATACCTGTTAACATGTTGACTTTGAGCAGCTGCTAATTGACACACTATGTTTGGGTCTCTGTGCTATATAGATTGATTAGTGCTTATAGTGGGAGTTTTGGGTTAACCAGATATGAGGCAGTGAGGGTTGAGTTACAGTGGCTCCAATTTAAAGAGCATTTTCCTTGTTCTTACATTTTTTTCTACACGATCCTTAAAAAATGATGTATGATATGGAAAATATGTGATTAAAAATTATTTCTTTTTTTAACTACCTTTGACTTCCTAGGACAGCTATAATGACTTACGAGATTCTGAGTCCCTTTTTTGTCCAGGACACAAAACTAAATTCATAAAAATTCTCAGCTTATAATATACTTTGGTTTATGGAAAGGTCCTATTTTGCTGTTGAATTCTATTTAGCTGTGTTAGTATATGACCATTTTTTTTTTTATCTTCATGTCTTCAATTTCCTGTTAATCTTCCTTGATAAGCACTGGAGTTACTTTAATTTTTTTGCTTTGATGAGCCTTACTACTGTGAACTCCTTAAGTGGCTATCCACATTCCCCCTTACCCTCTCTGTAACGGTTGTTCCTTAATGTATTTTTCAGGCAAGTATAATAAAATACAAAAGTGTGTGGGGGAGGGGGTTTGATAGTTTGCCAACTCTGTTTTGCCAGGGCAGGTCACTTAAAGAAAATCTGACACAATCTCCATTATCAAATATCATTTCCTGGATGCTTAGACACCCAAAAGTTGGATGCATGTAATTTCAGAAGAGAAATTATATTTCACCTTTTGAAAAACTGACTACATTTTTTATTTTGTCTGGAACTAGGGAAGATTAGTCTACAATGTCTAAATGAAGTGCTGGACACTTAGGTCTGAGTCCACTTATTTTCCCTACAGATGTTAAGCGTTCTTTATACATTTCTATTCTATTGAGTGTTGGTTTCCCAAATGAATTTTCTGATTAAAAAGCTAATGAGCATGCGGGATAATGCGAATTGATAGGCTGGCGTCCCACTGCACCCCTACTTAGTTCAGTGACTGTGAGCCAATCTTTGGCCTTTATGTCCCTCTTTTGAAAAAAAAGGAATGGTTGAGCTGGATGGGTTTCAAGATTTCTCTAGGTTTTTAAGGTTCCATAATGGTAAAATTGTGCTAACGGGGCTTCCACATTCGGCATGTGCCTGCTACCCTAGGATGAGATATTCCTCAGGGTACGGGTTACGTCTTACCATTCCAACTCTACAGTATCCTGAACACTTTGCATGTTGCATGTCACCATCCTTTCCTTTGAAAGACCAAGTGTTAACATGTATCTAAATGGGTTCCTTATCTCTAGGTCTCCTTTCAATGTCACTTCTCTAGGGAGGACTTTGCTGATTACCTTTCCTATTTCACACCCGTAGATTCTTACTTCCTTTCTCCTGGCATGCATTACCATTTTAAATAATAGTTTGGTCTTGGGATGCCTGGGGACTTAGTGGTTGAGCATCTGCCTTTGGCTCGGGGCCTGATCATGGAGTTCCAAGATCGAGTCCCGCGTCGGGCTACCTATGGGGAACCAGCTTCTCTCTCTGCCTGTGTATCTGCCTCTATTTCTTTCTCATGAATAAATCTTTAAATAAATAGTTTTGTCTTTTTGTTTAATATTTTTCTAAGTTCCCTTCCCTGAGTGCCTGCCTGTTTTGTGGACTCTCATTGCAGGCATTTATTAAGTGGTTGAATCCATGCGTGGCTTATCCCTTATTTGAACATATGACAATGGATAGCCTCTGGTGCATATGTCCTTTCTCTGCTCTTTGAACCTTTCTGATTTTTTTCTGTCATCCAGATATAATCCCTCCTTCTAACATTTACCAGATTGTGTCCTGTGCTGTGGTTCTGCATGCGTTCTGTTCTTTGCTAGACACTAAATGGGAACTCCTTATCTGAGTCATCTTGGGTATCCAGCACAGTGCCCTGAATGTTACAGGATTTGCATATTAGAATGAATGTGAATGTCTTTGTCCTTCAAATGTGTTGATGTTTGAGACACATCTATTTTTTTCTGTGTCCTTTTAGTTATGACTTAAGCCTCTTTGGAAAGCTCCATCTCAAAGAATCCTTGTTGCCTTTTTTTCAGTAATGAATCTTGTTTTCAGGTGGGTGCACAGTCCCTTTGTAATTGTCCTTAGTTGTGCACATTATTATGCTGTCTGTAGTTATCTGTATTTCTTATCTTAGTGTTTGCAGTCACTCCATGTAGGTAGTTCTGGATTGGAAGCTGAGATCTTATGTCTTCTGTCCTTGGTGCTTTGAGCATTTATGTTCACTTTGGCTATTTTTATTTGAGCAGTAAAGGTTAACAGATGAGGTAGGGATGATTTTGCTCAAATGGATCATCTATCAGGGGGATGATTCCATACTCCAGAGAGAATACCTTTCGCAAGTAGTGGAACAAAATTCCAGATATTTCCTGCCCTTCTGAGGTATGAGTTTGTTGGATACCTTAGAAAATGTGATGGGCTCTCTCTCTCTCTCTCACTAGGCAAATATTTAGTATCTTAGGATATTTGAGGACCCAACTGAGCTCTCAAACTGGAAGAAGGGATGAGGGCATGGTGAGAAGCTAGGAGGGAAGTAAAGGGCTGCTATGATATGTCTAAGATTAGCGAAGAAATTTGGCCTCTTTCTGCTTTTCCTCTTGCTTTCCCACCCTGGCCTCTGGATGCTACCTTCACCTTTGGAGTTTTGGGTTTCTATATTCAGTTATGCTTTTCCGTTGTGCCCAAATTGTTTGGTAGGCTTGTAAGTAGTTTCTTTTATCAGTAAATTCATGTAGGATTGCTTTATCAGCAGACTATACGAGGAAGTATGGGCTGTATAAAGTGACTTCCTTTGTGTGGTATGGTACATACTAATCATCTTCAAGCTTAATTTTAGTTCCTACATCTAAAATGGCCTAATCTTTTTTATTTTTTCAAGAATGCTAAGCATTTTATTTTATTTTATTTTTTTAAGAATGCTAAGCATTTAATGTTAATTTCAGGCTACTGTCAATTTGTTGACCATGTTAGGATCTTGTGTTAATCCTTATGCTAGGCTGTAAGCAGATGCCTACTGTGTAGTTTAATTATGAATTATCGCAGGGTATCTATAGTGTGTTTCTTAAAATGGCATCTAAATATCACCATTAGTTATTTAGCAATAAAGTGTTTTGAATCAGTATCTTCTTAAACATTTTTATGTTTTGCAAACTATTCAAATAGTCTATTCTATATGCTGCGGTAGTTTAAATATTTGGTACTTGGAACTTGGTATATGAGAATTCTTGGTCTGCTTATAGGTAAGTTTAAGATAGAAAATGACCTTTTGTTTGTTTGAGTGAATGAGGAAAGCACAGTCAGCCTGGTCCATATGCAGGAGTGTATGGTTTATCTTGGTTCATTTGAATTTTCCAAGTTACAGTGATTGTGACAGCTTGACCTTAGCATGAATTAGAAATGTGCTGTTAGAAGAGAGAAAGTGGGGGACGCCTAGGTGGCTCAGTGGTTGAGCGTCTGTCTGCCTTTGACTAGGTCATGATTCCCCAGGGTTCTGGGATCAAGTTTCTCACATCAGGCTCCCCCGCAAGGAGCCTGCCTCTCCTTCTGCCTATGTCTCTACCTCTCTTTTTCTGTCTTTCATGAATGAATAAATAAAATCTGGGGGGAAAAAAAGTAGAATACTGTTCTCAAGAAGGTTAGTATCTTAGAATTTTCATAAGTCATTCTTTTACCTATTGTTTAGCTTATTTCTTGTATAAAAGCCCTGTTTTTTTTTTTTTTTTTTTTTTTTTTTTTTTTTTTTAAAAGCCCTGTTTAATAGGCAGAGTGGGGAAAAATCTATACTTCATAGGTAAGGGAAGCTACTGAGGTTAAAATATGTCAAAGATCAACAGAACTGTCTTGCTAAGAAAAACAATTAGGACTGGCAGCCAACTTCTTGACTTCATATAGGCTTTTTTATTTTATTCTCCTGTCTCCATATCCTATCTTGTCTATAAGACTAGCACCCAAGAAAGGAGATGGTTTCTCCTAAGGTTACTACCCAGCCCTGACTGTGGTTGATGTGAAAGTGTAAACTCCATGTCTCCTGCACGTGCTCTGTAATACTGAGACTTGTCTTTTCTTGACTTTGATTGACCTGGCCATCTCTTAACTCTTATGAAGAACTGAACTGAAGCCTTTATTTTAATACATATGGATGCATTTCCTTCTGATATTTTGGACATGGGAAGTCATAGCTATATTTAGAAGCTGCTTTATATTATACATGATAATTTTGATTTGAATTTAGGCTGATCTAGTGCGCTTAATTTCTATAAGCTTGGTCATTAATTAAAATATAATAGGCACCTGGGTGGCTCAATCAGTTGAGTGACTGACTGACTCTTGGTTTCGGCTCAGGTCTTGATCTGTTTTGTGGGATCAAGCAAGCCCTGTGTCACGCTCTCCACTCAGTGGGAGTTCACTTGGATAGTCTCTGCCCTCCCCCTTTCCCTGCTCACACTCTGTCTTTCCTCTAAAATAAATACATAAATCTTAAAAATATATATGTAATAAGAATCTTGATGTGCACAGCCAACAAAATTAATGATATGAGTTAAGTGTACTATACCTCTTATCTGTAAATCCTGTATTCTAGAGTGTAACTTTTACAAGGTCATAGTAAATTGACTGAAAATACCTTTAGAGAGTGATTATACAAAGACCTATAATACTCAGTATTTATAAACTGTTGTAAAATTGGAGGAATTTAGTATGTGCAATGCCATTTTCCTAAGGTTATTCGGCTGAAAACGTATCATGAGGGTTAATAACAATTAGGTGTCAAGGGGAGAACTAAATACTTGTTTTCATACTTAAATAAAATGAGAATTTCAGAATCTGTGCTTAGTAAGATCTCCATTTTTGGGCCACTTTGTTTTGGAAACTTATACACTAGATTAGTAAACAAATATAAAATAAATATTTTAATGCACTACTGCTGTTTAGTGCCAAATATTGGTCTGTTTGCAGTTCATGTTTGGTAATACAGCCCTGGAAGAAGAAAATTGAACTAAATTCCACCTGAGGTTTTGCAAGTAGGCAGTATGCTCTGCCCATTTAGGGGACTTCTATCTCCTTCACTCACAATGGTTTAGACTGGAAGTTCATGAGGATTTTTTTTTTTTTTTTAAGGGAAAATTACCATGGATTCTGGGGTTAAAAAAAAATCATTAGCATTAAAAGTAGTACTCTGCAGCCTTAAAGATTTGCCATTGATAAAGAATGATTTAACATGCCCTATAAAATCCTCAATTTTGGAGTTTCTCTGACTTTTTCAGCTGTGGCTTTTAGTTAGGAGAAAAGTATAGTTTTCTCCTGGTCTTTGCCTGAAATTACTGAAATTTACAATACTCAAAGATTTCACAGTTGAGGAGATTCCTGGGAAACCAATATTCTAATCACCAGGTGGTGATGTCCCTTGCTCTTTGTTTAGACCTCTATTTCTAGAAAGTTGGAAAGAATGGTGAGTTAATTACCTTGGGATTTTAACCAAATTGTAATTGCTCTGATATTGCCAAATGGACCTTAAGGACAGTTTTGCAGGGCTTTGAAAACTTCTACCAGAAACAAAATAGCTCCTTCCAAGACCTGTAGAAGGGGCTGAACCCCACCCTCTAGTGCTTCATTCCATCTCCCACTTCCTGATCTGCATATCCACCATGCATTGAAGTGGCCAGTCTACTGGCTTTCCACTCTCCTGGCTCTCAGAGACTTCCTGTGGGCCGGGGGTCTCCTTTGTCCCGTGGCCTGACTGCTCTCCTGGTTTGAAGCAGGTTTTTACAGCAGTGTATTTTGGGTAAGACAAGGACCACAGGAAAGTTTCAAGGAAGATCTTTTCTTTATACTTCTGTTCTGTCCCTACTTTACCTTCTGTAATACCTCAAAAATGTAATTTGTGGTAACTCATTGATAGTTTTTAGAGAGTTTGACCTTCACATTTATTTGTATTAATTTAAGGTTTTTTGATATAATGAAGGTGATTTTTTAAAATCTTTTTATGTGATCGCCCCCTCCCACTCCCAATATAAAGCACTTAATGTGCCTCTCTTTACTTCTTTCTGGTATTAAGATACTTAAGTCTGAATTAACCTTCTCCTCAACTTCCAGAAGGGATAGGATATACTTACTATTATTATTATTTTTTGGACGAGATGGTTTTCTAGTTAGTTCCAATCTACAGTATTTTAACATACCAAAATGGATCTCATTTTAATGGGTGCTTTTTTTTTAAGATTTTATTTGAGCAAGAGAGTGAGCATGAGTTGAGAGCAGAGGTGGAGGAAGAGGGAGAAGCAGACTCTCTGCTGAACAGGGAGCCAGATATGTAGCTCGATCCCAGGATTCTGGGATCATGAACTGAGCTAAAGGCAGATGCTTAACTAACTGAGCCATCCAGGTGCCCCTCATTTTAGAGTGTTTTGAATGTATGTGGTAGACATTTTGAGATGTATAGTAAGTAACACAGTAATGATGTTTTTTTGCATCATTATTTGTTAGACTTATTTCATAGACAATTAGGTTTGAAATGGAAGATCCGGAGTTTAGATAAACATGACATGCCAAAAGCAGTTAATATTAATTCACCCTACTCTGTATGTCTGTGCCATATCTACAGTGAAGTTGGCAAGCATTTTGTACTAGGGGATCTTGTCATTTCTATTCCCCCACCTATGTGCCAATATTCTGGTCTACCTGAACCTCTCTACCACCAAGGTAGAAAAGTTGCACACCCTTCAGCATCTTTGCCTTTTAAGCTATGACATCGTTTTACTTGAGGTCCAGCCTTTGCAGAAACCAGGCAAAGGAGTAAAGCTGGTGTTGGGAGAACTGCAGAGAACATGTTCCATTTAAAAGGGCAAGCCTGTTAGCCAATAGTTCTGTGGGAATGTGTGGCCACTGTGGCCAGTCTCTCTCTTTTTAAGAGTTGCTAAGAATTTTTTAAAACCTGTGAATAGCTAAATTGTTAGTTTTAAGTGTTAGTACTAATTAAAAAGATTAGATAAACCAGATAACACATGTTTGCAGACTAAGTCTGCCCTCTGGTTTCCAGTTGTAACTCTGGGTGGCAGATCTTGAAGAGTATCATTGCCTGATAGCTATTCCACTCCATCTCTTGGCTTTCTTCCAGGAGGCATGTGTATGATCTTATGTGGTTACTCATGAATATTTTTTGGCACCTTTCCTTATTTTTCCTTTGAAGTGTGATCCTGTAACCCCTTTTCTTGTGCATGGATTATTTAAGCAGAGTCCATTGTTGTCTTTGAGCTTTATTTTGGGTTTTATTAACTGTGGGCATGTATTTGAATGCATATTTGAATTAGGAAGACTTTGTCTCCCTCTATCCTTAAACCCTGCCGCTCCTCCTCAGTACAGTTTTTCTTCCTTCTAGTCAGAGGCACTATTGGGTCTTGTTCACCATGCCATTAGGTATATGATGAGCTTTATACCACGAAGGATGTCAAAAATGGTCACTGGGCTGCTGCTATTTTTGTTAGCTGTGTTGAATAGGTCTTGATTAATGTGCAGGAAACCTTGATGGATAATACGGGGATTTATTTGTTTGCATTTTGGTCAGTTCTTAATATAGGAAGCCAATTGTCTTTAGTCTCAGCAAGTCAGGATATGTCTTTTTCAGTTTAGGACAAGAAGTTAGTTTAGCCAAGTACCACTGTGTCTTGGCCAGTGATGCATAGTAATCCTTTTTTGACCTGATGGCAGTGAAATTTCTTCTAAATAGTGTTCTAGTGTGGTGGTTTTCTCCAGTCTTAATTTTTTTTTAAGATTTTATTTATTCATATGAGAGAGAGAGAGAGAGAGAGAGAGAGAAAGAATGACACAGGAAGAGGGAGAAGCAGGCTCCATGCAGGGAGCCCGACGTGGGACTCCATCCTGGGTCTCGCCCAGGGTCATGCCCTGGGCTGAAGGCAGCGATAAACAGCTGAGTTTTAATTTACTACTTCTGCATCCAGCTTGATTCTCTTCCTGCTTCTTGCTTTCCATGTTCTTGAAACAGAAAACGAAAAATAGTATCCTGATTCCTTAACTCAGTTCCAAGGCCTGCAGTCCCCAGGCATTTGTTGTGAATCCTGGGCTTTATTTAAGCCCAATGTAAGATGGCTTTAAAAGCCATGCTTGGGTGGGGCTAAGGGTAGAGTAAAATCGTATTTCTAAACCATTCATCATATAGCGATGATTCTCAACCAGAGATTGGCAATCAAAATCAAGTTACGGAACTCCAAAATACATCTAAGAGAGAGTATACTTGCGTAGATCTCTGCTTCCCGCCCCCCCCCCCCCCTTCCCCTGGAAAAAGCGTAAAAAATTAGGGTCATGGCCTCAAGAATGGCTTGAGGATTCCCTTCACCCTTTTTTTTTTTTTCAAGTTCATCTTAATTTTTTTTTTAAATTTTTATTTATTTATGATAGAGAGAGAGAGAGAGAGAGAGGCAGAGACCTAGGCAGAGGGAGAAGCAGGCTCCATGCACCGGGAGCCTGACGTGGGATTCGATCCTGGGTCTCCAGGATCGCGCCCTGGGCCAAAGGCAGGCGCTAAACCGCTGCGCCACCCAGGGATCCCAAGTTCATCTTAATTAAAGTAGTAAATGATGGTAAAGCTTTCTTTCCTTTTAGGCTTATGGGGAAAGAGATTGTAGTCCAAACTGCTCTGGACTAGCATATTGCCTGTTACATAGTAGGTAATTTCTGAAAGTCTTGTTAACAGTAATTTACATGTAAAAGTCTGTGCTGAGAAAATTCTTTTAAGGAAACTTGCTCTTTATATGGGAAAAAGTTACAGCAAGAAATGGGTATGAAGAAGCTCTTAGTAATCCTAAAGCAGAAAAACTTGAGCTTGTGCGTCTTTGTAATTTCAAATTTTCATGATGAGGTGAAAATCCAGTTTAATGTTTAAATGAGAAAGCTGTGCACAATCTCCTATAACTCTCTAGTGTTTTAAACATTGGTAAGGAAAATGCTTCATTTTTGCTCAAATGTGTATCTAAATAAGTTCAGATGTTTAAGTTAGAGGTGGTAGTTTCCATGGCAATGACCTTTGCCCTTGTATCTTTTTCTTAGATAGCACAGTATTTAGCATAGGTCATTCAGATTATTATTCCTGGCTGTGGATTTTTTTTTTTTTTTTTAAGATTTTATTTATTCATGAGAGACAGAGCATGGGAGGCAGAGACACAGGCAGAGGGAGAAGCAGGCTCCATGCAGGGAGCCCGATGTGGGACTCGATCCCCTGACTCCAGGATCACGCCCTGGCTGAAATCAGGTGCTAAACCTCTGAGCCACCCGGGCTGCCCATGGCTGTGGATTCTTAAAGACTACCTTGCAGGCCTTTGACTCCTCTAGGTGCAGGTGTGTTTGGGAGAAGCTTCATGAGGGGTGGAATATGAGTAGGTTTTGTGCACCTTGTTTTTCTAGCATCCAGCACAGTGTGCCTCTCATGTCCTGTAAATCAGAGAGACGTTGCTTTTCTGGCTCTGGGTGTAATTTTCTCTACTTCTCTTTCTGATGCTATTTTATATACCAGACCTTGGTTGGGTTAGAGGAGAGAGGTATTCGCTTGTGGTATGGTCTTGGTTTTTCACAATTGTGGTAAGGTTTGCTTAAACTGTGATGTGGTGACAAGACCTGTCTTTCCCCCTCTAACTTCCTCCCTGAGGGTTAGATTGTTCTAACAAAGGCTGGTACTTGAATTAAAAAAAAAAATTCAGATTCACCTTGAAGCTTTAGCTTCTAAGAACTAGTAGGTATATCTGGAAAGGGATGTGTGTGTGTGTGTGTGTGTGTGTGTGTGTGTGTGTGTTGGTGGTAGGCCATGACAGCCTGCTTTAAGTCTGTCTTCCTCTTTATTTTTTTTAAAAGATTTTATTTATTTATTCATGAGAGACACAGAGAGAAGCAGAGACACAGGCAGAGGGAGAAGCAGGCTCCACGCAGGGAGCCCGATGTGGGACGCGATCCTGGACCCTGGGATCACGCCCTGGGCCAAAGGCTGATGCTCAACCGCTGAGCCACCCAGGTGCCCCTGTCTTCCTCTTTATTCCTAGTCTGTGGTGACCTTGACTGGCTTCTCAGGGTATATAGAGTTGCATTGCCAGGAAGGTAAAACCACATGAAAAGTCCCATAAATTAGTTTTTTTTTTTTTACTCACCATTTGAATTGCACTTGATGATACTGATGCTCTGTTGATCTCTGTTCACATTTATTGCTGAGGAGGTAAAGGGGGGGTGGTATATGGGCTAATGTAATAGAAGGAGTATCTGGCCCAACTCAGTGGTTTACACAAGGCTTCCTAGAGACCTTGTTCCTCCTTTTCCTGTGCTGAGGGGGTTTCCATTTCCAGAAGAGAAAAGGTAATGAAGCTGTGGGAAACAGCCTGAGCATGGGAGGGAATACCAGGAGGTTGCTTAGAGCCTCATGTGTGCCAGTTGGAGGAGTAGGCATGCCGTGGAGAGCTGGGTGGGAACCAGGTCAGGTTGGGTGTCTCACTGTTGAGCTGAGATGTTGCTTTGTAGGCAGGGGGAAGTCACTGAAGACCTGGAAAAGAAAAATGGTTATGGAATGTGGACCCCACTAGGTAGATCACTGTCACTGTGGTATGATGAATCGGAGAAGGGCCAAGCCTGGAAGCAGAGGCATCAGTTAGGAATCTTCAGATGGAGTCTCAGCACTGCTTTCAGATCCTCGTTTTTCCACTTAATAGCTGTGTGGATTCCTGAAGTTTTGAAATCTTCATGTGTAAATTAAAGATACTGTATATAGCTCATAGTGTACAAGAAGATCAAGTGGGATTTTGTTTGTAAAATATCTAGCTTGAGGCCTTGCCTGGAATAAAGGATGCTACTTTCTTTTCCTTTTCCTTTTTCCAACCTTCTGTTGATAGTAGAATTTATTAAATTCTACTACAAGAGGGACTTAAATAATCCGAACTTTCTTGTAGTAAAAGATATCCAAATCTCGTGGAGAGTTTAGGAGGACGCCTTAGTTAATTTTATTATTATTTTTTAAATTAAATATTGCCTTAAAATTGAAGTTAGAGCAGGCTTAGAAAAGGAATGTTCAAATTCAGGTCATTTTGAAAATCATGATAGGAGGAAGATGGGAGGAGACAAGACAGTTGTGTGTGGATGTGCGTGGGATCATTTCCTTGATATATGGATTGTAGAAACTGGCACCGTGTGACACATTTCAGTGTGCACATTTTCAATCTAGATTCTAGAGTACATTCATGGCTGAGACTTCTTCATGCTCATTCTCTCTTGTGTTGTAAATAATAAACCTGAATATAAGTGGAAGATGCTTGTGTCATCCTTAGAGTTCTTAGCCAAAGGAACAGTGAGGTAGCAGTTTCTAATTTTAAATATTAAAATTTCAAGAGTCTGAGCAGCTGAGCATGAGAAGATGGAGTTGAGGATGGAAGGCATGTGTACTCGTGTGTGTGTGTGTGTGTGTGTGTGTGTGTATGTGTGTATATACTTTTTAAAGTAAGGTAAAATAAGACTAATTCTGATGTGAAACATTTAGGCTATGGGCACTCTATATATTTAAATGTAGTCTTTAGAGGTCTAGGGTTAAAAATTGCAGCAAGTCAAGTAAAAATTCTTCTCCTCCTTAGTCACCATTTGTGACTGTGCTAAATGTAGTTTAACACAGCATCTGCTTCAGAGGCCCTGCACAGGAGCTGACAGTCATGGTTGGGCAAAGTCTGCATACTGCACTTTCTGTCCACAGTGTTCTCTATCCATGTTGAGAAGCTCCCAACAAAACTCTGAACCCTTATTGCCTGTAGACATTCGTGGGGGTGGGAGGCTAAACCTTAACCTAGGAGACAAATAAGCAAATTATCTATGGTAACATTTTTAAAGGGGCATCTTCCTTTGGTCTAACAATAATGATAATAGTCCTTAGTATTCATTTGGCACCTCAGAGTTTGTAAAGTGCTTTGACATACTCTTTGACTAAGTAATATGTTTATAATTAAAGATTTTAAAGAAAACCGATCCTTTCCCCTCCCCCCTCCCTCTTACTAGAGTGGAAATAATTTAAAGGCTAGCTGTCTTTGTGATTTGAGTCTTAAGAATTTTCCTATGTTTAAATGTAGCCTGTGTTTCATATGCACCCCCTTTCAATACTTTAACCTATAGGAGATCAATATTGCTTCTCATTAAACTCTTGGAAATATATATGTGCATACATAAGTAGTTTCTATGTGCGCGTATATGCTCACACACCTGCCTCATTGTTCATTTATACAATGGGGGGACTTGCCCCAGTGTCCTTTTAGAAATCCTTAAGCATTTATTTAAAGCATGCTTTGCTTTGGTGATAGTAAGCTAACTTGCGGAAGGGAAATCTGACAAAAGTTGAAGGGAAATCTGACAAAAGTTGAAGGGAAATCTGACAAAAGTTGAAGGGAAATCTGACAAAAGTTGAAGGGAAATCTGACAAAAGTTGAAGTGACGGTCAGTGACAGGGAACTTAGACTCCTTTCCATGTTAGAGAGGTATCTGAGATCTGGGATGGATGTATGTGCCCATTGTGGTTGTAATAAGCACACAAAGTCTGGAGGTTAAGAAAGGCCTTACCTGATCTGTAATTTGTAGTATTTTTTCCTCCCCTCCCCTCCCCTCCCCTCCCCTCCCCTCCCCTCCCCTCCCCTCCCCTCCCCTCCCCTCCCCTCCCCTCCCCTCCCCTCCCCTCCCCTCCCCTCCCCTCCCCTCCCCTCCCCTCCCCTCCCCTCCCCTCCCCTCCCCTCCCCTCCCCTCCCCTCCCCTCCCCTCATTAGAGATTAACCAGAAATTTCCTTAACTGAATGTCAGTTCTTGCCCTCCCCTCTATATCCCCTCTTGAAATGTAGCAAATAACTAGGAGTTTAATCACCAAAAGAAGCCACAGAATTACCTAGGTGGGTGGTTTTTTTTTTTTTGTTTTTTGTTTTTTTTGGTTTTGTTCTGTTTTGTTTTCCAGCTGGGATATAACTTTTGAAGAAAGCTGTCTTTTAGGGAGGAAGGGGAATAGGTGGACCAAAGGAAATAAAGTATCTTTCTGAGTGTGGGTCTTGTTTTTTAAGATGCTCCAACTTTCATACTAAATAATTCATAGTCCTGTTTCTAAATCAAAAGTATACGTCTCTTGGGAATGTCAGTATTTTAAACATCAGCTGAAAAGAAAAATCTCTTTCATAGGCGAATACCAGTGAGATGATGTACATTACAGAGAGGAAGGATGCTGGGCCTTGTGTCCTGATCAAGGTTTATACTCCTGCAGTCCTACAGTGTGCGGGGTGAGAGCCCATTGTTGTAGTCTCCACAGCACAGTAACGAATTGCAAGATTTTCTGTCTGAGGGTAGCTGCTCTTCTCAATTTCTCTGAGGTCCCAAAGAACTAATTGTAGCCTCCCAACATTATTAAGGAAATTACCTTGTTTTGTTGACATTTTGGTATAAGCCACTAGGGATGAAATACTAACTACAGTTTTTGGCTTTCTGTACTAAATCTTACTAAATGACAGTGAAGAGTAAAATGCTAACCTTAGTGGCCAGATGGAGTATTGTGGCCCTTTATAACACTTGTGAGTTAAAAATGTTTGTGACCATAAACCTTCTTTTTCTTACAGTTCCTTTAAGACTAAGCATAGTTTGCCTTTTGGAGCTTGAATATGACTGTATTTTAGTGTCTGTATCCTATAGAGGAGCTATGTTTTTAACCTACCTAATGAAAACCCTCAACTACTGGGATTAATTTGAAGATTTCCAATCAGCGTTTCACAATTTGTTGCTACCCTGAGGGGGTTCCCTTTAGCTGTGACTTTAGTGGAGGAATGTGAAGTTAATCCAATTTCTATGTTGATTACTATGTTAACTGTCTTAATTTAGCAATTCAAATTTATCTGCCTATACCAAACAGGAACTCTGCTACAAAACTGTGGGAGTAGTTGATTTTATTCTTATTATGCTCATATCTCTTTTTAGGTTCTATAGCTAAATAATGGCATGGAAATTAATTAGGCCCACTGAGGTTAGAATGAAAGAATGAGGTTGGAATGATTCATCACTAGAAGGTAGTGTATTCCAGCCTATAACTAGGATTGAGTTAACCCCTGATTTAATTTTCACTGTTTTGGAGGTATATAAATGGCTCTTTTGAAGAATGTAGATTGAAAACCTTACTTCCATTGCACAATATGTAACTTATTCTCATAATAAACTCTTAGGAGGAATATTGAGGTATTTTCTTATCTTGAATTCTAACAGCTTAAGGAGGTTCTCAAAGGTTATGAATCCATTTCTGATATACTATACTCTGTTTAGTAGTTGTATCTTTTAAATTACTCTTTTAAAATTTTACATTTGCTGTTTGTAAAAAAAAAAAAAACAAAAAAACAAAACAAAAAACAACAACAACAGAGTAAACTTTAAAGACCTTGGCTTTTATTCAGTGATTCGTGAATTGGGCAGCATCCTGTCTAGCAGATAGAAAGGAGCTCCAGAGAACTGAACAAAATGGGAGACTTTTGTAGGCAGAAGGGGACAGATAAGTAGAGTGAATTACCTAATCTTTCTTTGGGGGACATACTAGGTCCATCAGGCAGATTACCTCACTAGTACTGACCAGAAAATTCCAGATTTGCTAGTTGAAGTTTACATCCCTGGGAGGGGTTGAGACTGTAATTAGGCTAGATACTAAGTCTTGGTTTGCTAATGTGGACCTTAGTGCAAGTAACTCCATTTTGGACTTGTGTTTTCTCTTTTAACAATGCCTTTCCTTTTTTTTTTTTTTAATGCCTTCCTTTTGATCAGACTGTCAGTTTAACTGAAAAAGACATGATAAAAATTCAAGGCATTATCACCACTCCCAGCTATTGCTCTAATGTTTTGGTTGATCATCTGTGTGGTTTCATAGGCCATGCTGATTTTTGCTTAATCTCTGTGATGTTACAGGCCGTTACTTCAGGTTCACAACTTTTCTATTTTAAGATTTTGAGAGCGAGTGTGTAAGTGGGGAGAGAAGCAGACTCCCCACTGAGCAGGGAGCCCATGTGGGGATCCATCTCAGGTGGGATTATGACCTGAACTGAAGGTAGATGGACACTTAACTTGACTGAGCCAATTAGATGCCTCCAGGTTCACAGTTTTTAAGTTGGTCATTTTCTTGGTCACTTATTTTATCAATCCAGTCTTAGGGGAGATCATTTGCTTGCTTGATGCTTAGCAGCTGTGGACATGCATTTATAGCTTTTCAGAGAATATAGCATGCTGTGGAGACTATTATGATTATTATAAGCAGGAAAATTCCTATGTTTGGAGTGTACTTTGGAGCCATGGTTTCCAAGACCCAAAGTAATCAAAATCAGGTACATCAAAGAAAGAGTCCATTGAAGGATTCATCTTTCTAAGTTACGGGGCTCATATGATGATCTTATGTCACTGAGTTTCAACTTCCCAAGTAGTGTTAATCAAGGTTAGTAGGTGGTTCTGGCCTCAGCACAAACATCTTCTTGCTGAGTTAAAAGAAAATCAAAGGCTGTCTTACTAAGAATATCTTTGGCAAGAGGGTCCAATTGTTGGGTACTTAATATTTTAGCAGCAGATTCTGCAGTACTTTTTAGAGTTAAGGAGAGGGCCCTGACCTCCTCATTTTCATTTATTTCTAGTTAGAGGAGCATTGATCTGCCAGTGGAAGCTAATTTTGAATCATGATTGCCTCCTGGTAATTCCCATTTGAGTCTATGGCCTTGCATAGGAAAAGTGACAGCCATGGAGACTTGTACATTTCTATACATTTCTAGAGTCTGCCAACCACACAGGTAGTTTTATTCTGGTTGCCTTCTGTCCCTTTCTTCATACAGAGCCTGGGCCCAAGGTTCTCTGGGTTTGGGGTTGCTAACCAGGGACTGGGAAATGGACCCAGGGGGTCTCCAGAACCATGGACAGTCTGGGAGGGTTACCCTTCTTAGCAGTAGCTTGGGAGATACGGGTGATGGGGTTATCTTTCCAGCCCAATGCTAGGGTGAAGGAAAGAAAGAAGACGAAAGGGTTTCATGTTTAGTTAAAGCATGAAGTTTTGATTCAGTGTCTTGGGAGGAAGCAGTCTACATCAATGTCAGCTACTTCTCTTCCTCGGCAATTTGATTTGAAGGTCTCCAGTGTTTGTACAGGACCATAGATGTCAGGCAAAGCCTTCTTTAGCTGTGAAATATGCACCTGAGGTTTTAGTCTGTGAAGTTTGGCTGCTGTCTGGGTAATGAGGAGCACTTGGTATAGTTCCCCTAAGGAGATTTTAGGGGGTAGGGTAGCCTTTGTTCTTAGTGATTCCAAATCAGAAAGATGGGAGAAAATTTGAAACATAGGTTTGGAGAGAGTCACAGACAAATATTTCAGGAAACCAGAAGAGTTTAGCACCTAATCCGTTCTACAGGTATGTAGCCTCAAAGACCATGGTATTAGAATTTATTATCAACAAAGGTGTAAACAAATTTTCTTCCTGTCGTTACCCTCATTTTGGTTAGTGCTTCTTGCCTTGCCCTGGTGCAAGGAGAACAGGTTCCTACTGAATTTATGTAAATACCTATATTGTCCTGAAAAGAATACTCAAGATTTTCTGACTTTGGAGGGATTTAGTAGGAAGGGAAAAAAAAGGTAAATGTTTCCTCTTTCTTTCTTTTTTCTCTTTTCTTTCTTCCTCTTCTTCTTCTTCTTCTTCTTCTTCTTCTTCTTCTTTTTTTTTTTTTTTTTTTTTTTTACCAAATTGCTATAAGTCATAGGTAGCTTAAGAAAAAAGATTTCCTTAAATCTAGGAAATCAAAATATTAAGGAACCAGCAATGTTTTCTTTTTTTTTTTTTTTTTTTTTTTTAAGATTTTATTTATTCATAGAGACAGAGGGCGGGGGGGGGGGCAGAGACACAGGCAGAGGGAGAAGCAGGCTCCATGCAGGGAGCCCGATGTGGGACTCTATCCGGGGTCTCCAGGATCACACCCTGGGCTGCAGGCGGCGCCAGACCGCTGAGCCACCGGGGCTGCCCCCAGCAATGTTTTCAAACAAAAAATCATACCATTAATACTTGTTCTGCTTGAATCCAGTTTTCCCATTTGTTCTGGTGATTTTTTAGCGAGTTCAGTTTTATGATCTTAAAGTTAATAGAAACTTGTACTTGTCAAAGTGCTTTCCATGAATCTCCTTAGAAATGAAGCACTTTTACAGGAACCCTTTTGCAAAAGCATCAGAGTAAAACAGTAACTCTACAAATGATAAAAGGCTTAAAAATGATTCATGTTTAAAAGATCTGATGAGTGTTCATAATGGATTGACAAGGATATTTGGTTATTTTTGTAATATACAGCATTTAAGAATTGGAATTATGACTGATAACATTATGCCAGAATATATCAGATTTCTTCTGGTTTTGTACAATTTCTGGAGTCCTTCTAACATATACCTGTATACAGATACAACGTATAAAGACAGTATTCTTGACGGTGCTTCCTATATAATTTTATCACATAAGTTTAACATCTCCCTTTTTATTTTATTTTTTATTTTTATTTTTATTTTTATTTTTTTTTTTTTACATCTCCCTTTTTATAAGGAGAGAAGCTATATCTTTTGAGATGTTCCAGGGACCTGCTGAAAAATCACTAATTAGTTTGAGGTCAAAAAGACATCATTTAGAATTTGATTTTGTGAAGTTTATCAAAACTATCAAAAAAGGTTTTAAAACACTTGGTCATATAGGATCATAGGTTAAAGATTTTGAATGCAAATACAGAAAGTTAAATATTTGTAAAAAAAAAAAAAACAAACAAAACCTTAGCACTTTTAATAGGGAAGACTGAGTTTTCAAAAATAATCAGAGATGTGATAAGAATGACATGAAACACAGGAAATTATTTTGGCAAGACACAAAATCTTTGTTTTCCGGGAAGAATGCTTAAAAGGTAAAGAAAAACCTATTGCAGTTTCTTATCCGGAATGGACTAGTAGTCCCAAGAAAACTTCTGTCTTTTTAGCAGATATGGACAATTGAGTGCTGCTTTTAGATGAGTACACTACTGATTTTACAAAGCTTAATTTAATAACCTTTATAATAAATTCATTTAATTCTAACCAACTGATCCAAACAAGGTAAGATTCTTTTTCTTTCTCTTCAAGTTTCTATTTAAAAAATTTGTGTTTTATTCCCCCCCGCCTTCTTAAAGATTATATTAATTATTCATGAGAGACAGAGGGAGAAGCAGGCTTCCTGTGGGGAGCCCAATGTCGGACTCCATCCTAGGACCCCGGGATCACCACCTTGAGTCTAAGGCAGATAGATGCTCAGCCACTGAGCCACCCAGGTGCCCCTATTTTCCCCTTTTCCATTACAAAATAACCAGTTTTACTTTGGGACAAATTTATTTCCTTTTTCCTTAACAGAAACCCATCTTCAAACCTCATGCCTTTTCTTTTTTTTTTTTTTTTAATCATTTACAACTTTATTTTATTTTCTATTATAAATTTATTTTTTATTGGTCTTCAGTTTGCTAACATATAGAATAACACCCAGTGCTCATCCCATCAAGTGCCCACCTCAGTGCCCGTCACCCAGTCACCCCCACCCCCCACCCACCTCCCCTTCTACCACCTCTAGTTCGTTTCCCAGAGTTAGGAGTCTCTCATGTTCTGTTTCCCTTTCTGATATTTCCCACTCATTTTTTTCTCCTTTCCCCTTTATTCCCTTTCACTATTTTTTATATTCCCCAAATGAATGAGACCATATAATGTTTGTCCTTCTCCGATTGACTTATTTCACTCAGCATAATACCCTCCAGTTCCATCCACGTCAATGGGTGGGTATTTGTCGTTTCTAATGCCTCATGCCTTTTCTAATCAAAACAAACAAAACCCATATTCTGCTCTCCTTGAATATAGTTGTTTCTCTTATTATTTCTAGTCATTTAAATCAATGTTAGAATTCTTAATGCTTAAAAACCTTAATTTCTAGTAAAAAACAAGTACACAACTGTGAATTGTCTTTTTAGCATTAATATTCTGTGGCTTGGCAAATTTATACTTTTTATAATTTTTGGAAACATATGTTTCTCATAGTAAGTTTCTCAGCATGGCACAAAACGTGTTTACTAATAGATCCAAAATATCTCTAGATCCTCTGTAAAGGAAGCCAAAAGTGGATAAGCCTATTTTTAGTAATTAATGTTCTTGTGTTTTATCATATTTGGAAATGATTTTGACATTTAATGACTTCATCATTTAACTGTAAAATTTCAGGTTACCAAGATTTGAGATTATTTAAAGATTGACCCAGAACTTTTGTCTTGCTTACATCTATTTAATTTACTTGTTCTCAGTAATTATGTTTAGATTACCTATGAAAATTTCAGCATATCAAGTTATTTTTTTTTTTTGCTGTCAAGTTTTATAACAAAACATGAACTTACTTTGACTAATCCAGGAAGAAAAAAAATATGTATTATATTCAATGTTAATAACTCTAAATATGTATTTATTTTAATTAAGCCTACAGATCTAGATTAGCTTTAGTACTGAATATTTTCCCAAATCCACATGAACTTGAAAAGCATTTAGATTAATTTCTATTAGGTTTCTGAGAATTTTAGGAACATTTCAATTCATATCAGCACTTTGTGTTTTTAAAGTCAATTACATGGAGTTCTTTTACAGATAAATTTTTGGCAGTATCGTCTGGAGGTAGAAGATACCGCATATGTATAACATATGTGTAGACACACATAAACGTGTAGACACACATAAACATGTAGACAGATGCAAACAGAGACAGTATAGCTTCTATTTTAAAATTACTGCTGTGAATGAGATATTATACAGGCACTAATTATGAAAGAAGTTGGATTTAAGTTGTTTTTTGGGTAGGTGAGATAAATTGAGGTTACTTGCTCAGGTGGCAAAAGCTTTTTACTAATACTTGAAGACATAAAAGAATAATTTTTTTCTAAATTTTAATCGATTTTTCCTCTTTTGTTGTCATTAAGAATTATTGTCCCTTGGCAGATTTTTTTTTTTTTGAAAAATTTTTTTTTTTTTAATGGTCTCGTAACCTTTTTAGAGCAGAAAGACCATTTAGACAGGATTACTAGAAGGAGTACTTAAATAAAGAAGGATAGATGGGAGCAGTAGGAGTTCGCATTCATCTTAGAGTTTTTTGTTTTAGGCATCTCTTGTGTCTTTATTTTTTTTATTTTATTTTTTAAAGATTTATTTATTTATTTATTCATGATAGACATAGAGAAAGAGAGAGAGAGGCAGAGTCACAGAGGGAGAAGCAGGCTCCATGCCGGGAGCCCCATGCGGGACTCAATCCCGGGTCTCCAGGACTGCTCCCTGGGCCAAAGGCAGGCGCTGAACCGCTGAGCCACCCAGGGATCCCCTCTCTTGTGTCTTTAATTTGTCATTAGCCTTTTACAATGAATCTTTCAATGGAGCTATTTTGGAATCTTGAAACTTTTTAGAGGCTTCTGCATATCAGTTAAAATAGGTATCCCATTCTGTTTGCTTAATCTGAGCCCTTACTTGTAAGTACACCTCTTAAGTAATCTTAACTAATTGGAACATTTCTCATAACAGCCACTGTTATTTCCCCAATGGGACTGGCAGTGGTTTGGTGGGATCCTTAACCATAAGTGGGGTACAACCCATATTTCTGCCTGTGGTAGTTAGGGACCTCTAATCTGACGGTTATTAAGCTAAGTTCTCAGGACATAATACAGTGAGTTTCTCTAATTCCAGGTTATTTTCAGTAAGATTTTTTTTTTTTAAAGATTTTGTTTGTTTATTCATGATAGAGACAAAGACACAGGCAGGGGGAGATGCAGGCTCCATGCCAGGAGCCCGACATGGGACTCGATCCCGGGACTCCAGGACTGCTCCCTGGGCCAAAGGCAGGTGCTAAACTGCTGAGCCACCCAGGGATCCCCGAGATTTTGTTATTTATGTAAATATTTACAGCTTCTGGAATCATAGTTTTTAGACCTTAAAATCAGCAGATATGCTGGGTTGTGGCTTGCTTAACTTTTAGAATTTAAGGATCCTCTTTATTTAGTTTTTAATTTTTAAATTTAATAATAATAATAATTATTATTATTATATAATTAGCAGCTAAGTCTTTGGATCTCTTGTGGCCAAACTGATAGCTGGAAGGGATGTGCCTCTGGGTTGGGAATTTTGTGATGTTTTACAGTGTACTTCATTGCATGGAAATTTTCTTGAAGTTGGCAGGTGACCCTAGTATAAATACAACCTGTTACTTAACCAGTTTGCTCTTATCCTAACATAGTCTTTTCTTTTGAGTTAGGTGGTAAACGCCCAGATGGCATTTAAGTGCTACACCTGTACCTACCAACTTTTGTGGTCTTTTCCCCTGAGATTCCTATCAAGGAATCAGTTATTAACAGTTATTAACACTGAATCCTTTACCTACACAAACAAGACACATGTGCAGCTTAATACACTGGCAGTAAACAAGAAATGTTACTGCAGACTGGCCAAGAGAAAGCCCTGTGCACGCCACCACCAGTTTCCAGTCTGGAACTGGGGAACGGACTGAACCAGCAGACCTTAAGAATGAGGAGTGTGTACTGGATTGGGTTTCCAAAAAAGGGAGATTGTGGACTGAATCAGGGGCAAGGGGCTTGGTTCCTGGTAGAACCATCTGCTAGCACAAGCTGACCTGCCCTCAGCTGGAAACCCAGTTAGGTTGGGACCTTGATGCAGAGGGTGGTGTTCAAAAGTAAGAGGAACCTAACAATGGCCTTCGGGAATAGTGAGAAAGACCTAGAACCCAAGGGCTTGCAAATACTACTCCTGAGTTTTTTTTTTTGTTGTTGTTGTCCCCAAATATCATCAGAAGTTCACTTCGGATCTTGTCACTGCCACCAAGTCAAAAAAACAAAAAACAAAAAACAAAATTCAACTGAATAAACTTCAGAAATCTTACTGGTTTGTTCAGCAATTCCGGAATTGGGCAGCACCCTATCAGACAGAAGGGAGCTCCAAAGAGTGAACAAAGTGGGAGGGAGTCTTTTATAAGTGGAAGAGGGGCGGGAACAAGGGAAAGAGTGGATTACTTCATCTTTCTTTGGGGGACAGAAGGATGTTAGATGGATTACCTCATTAGTGCTCACCAGACAGTTCCACATTTACTAGTTTTAAGATTGTGTTCCTGGGATAGGTTGAAAATGCAGTTAGGTTTGGAATGAAGTCTTGGTTTGCTGTGATGTGGGGCATAGCACAAGTGATTCCCATTTTGTAACTTTTAAAACAAATAAATCACGGGGTTCTTCTATTAATCCATAAGTAAAAGGAAAAACTTTGACTTAATATTATAAACTCAGTTTTTATGTGTTGAATTTCCTTGAGGAGCTCCCTACCAACCCCTTAAGACCGCTTTCTATAGAAAGCCATTCCTTTGCTTAATTATCTTGTGTTCTGAGTTCCATATCTTAATAAATGCAGGTTGGTGAGCCTGTGAGCAGTTAGAATCAAAGCCAGTTTCTTGATCATGAATTTCAACAGTTTAACGATGTAATTAAAGTAGCACATTAGTAACCTGTTTTCCTCCTGGGTAGATCCTCTGGTGTCACCCTTGTTGGAGTCCTGTCTTTCTATATCAACGTTACTGCAGTTGCTTCTTGATAGATCTTCCTGCTGGCAAAGTTGCAGTCCTCCCATATAATCATATGTGATTTATTTTTACAGCACCCCCATGCTGTTATGCTGAAAATCTTATGGTGACCTCTGACGGAGTTCAGGACACACTACCCCAAAATATGGTACTTTGGCATATTGAATTTCTTAAGTTGAAGGAGTTTGAGAAAACAGGAACAGAGAAGGTTTGAGAAAACAGAAACAGAAAGGTCACCCTACCCACTATCCATCCCCCTTTTCCCCTGAAACAGGTTCTAGAACATTTTATGCGAAAGATATTCTCACAAAATAGTGGGAGGAAGGCAGACATTCTTCCCAGAGAATGGGAATTGGACTAAGAATAGTACGAACAAACCTTGTTAAACTACTCCTTGTCTACCTAGTCATTTCATCACTTAATACCCTAGCCCCAACCCCTTTGTCCCGTCAAGTTCTTCACAAATTTATTCTTTATCTAAAAGGTGTGAAAGTTACCTGTTCTCGCCACTACTTTTGGGCTTCATTTCCTTGTGAAGGCTCCCATGTGGGTACATGTAAAAGCTTATAAAATTTGTATGTCTTTTTTCCCTGTTAATCTGTTTTTGCCAGTCTAATTTTCAGATCCAGCCAGGGACTCTAAGAGGATCTAAGAAACCTTTCTTTTCCCCTACACCTCCGAGGCCCTTTATGGTCTGGCCTTATTACTTCTTTGCTTTCTTTCCCTCCTTTCTAGCTTCACCCTAGATGTTCTCTGCCTGGAATGCTCTTCTTCTGGATATCCCCACAGGATGTATTTGTTCACTGTTACATTTCTGATAACCATAATTTTGGTGCTTAAAACAATGTGAATTTATTATCTTTCAATTATGAAGGTCAGAGCCCCCTTAAGTGGGTCTCACTGGGCTTTGATCAAGGTGTTGGTAGGACTTCATTCCTTTCAGAGTCTGTAGGGAAGAATCTGTTTCCTTGCTTTTTCCACTTTTTGAGGCTGCACATACTCTTTGGTTAGTGGCTATCCCCCATCTTGAAAGCCAGTTAGTTGAGTCTTTCTCATGCTGCATTACTCTAACACTGAATCTCCATCCTTCCTCCTGTATTTATAACAACTCTTCTGCTCATGCTGGCTCTGCCGGGGTAATGTGGGATAATCTCCTCATTTTGGAGTCATTTGATTAGCAGCCTTAATTCTCTCAATTCTCTCTGCAATTTAAATCTCCCGGTTCATGTGACTAGATATTCACAGATTTCAGAGGTTAGAATGTGAACATCCAGGTGAGTCATTTTACCCACCACAGTGGCTAGTTTCTGTCTCTAAACTTTGCTCAGAGTTCACCTTCTCAGGGATGCCTGTTTAATATTGGAAACTACCCCTCCCTACATTCTCAACCCCTACTTGGCTTTACATTTTCTTTTATTACAAAGCTCATTTGTTTATAGCTGTTACACTACTTTCTTATATATGTTCATTGTGGTCTACTGCACACACCTGTTGCAGATGTAGACTGCAGGATTCATCTTCATTACTGTATCTCAAGTACCTAGGACAGTCCTTAGGTCATGGGAGATGTGTATAAGTGTTTGATGAATGAGTGAATGAATGAAACAGTGTGTGAAGCTTAAGCAAATCTTTCTCACTAGAGCTTTGCTTTTCTGTTGCCCAGCACGGATGCCTGAAATGGACATAGAATTAAGGGAAGGACTTGGGACTTCTAAATTCATTAGCTTTACTTTCTAGCCTCAAAAGTTTTAATCCTGCCAGCTCTAGAACTACAAAACCTCAGAACAAGTGGCATCAGAAAGACTCTGTAGTTTGTCTGTAGGAGCCATAAAGGGCCAAGAGACAGAAATGTTGGTGTTCACTGCCAAAGAACATTCTCTCTGTGATTTCTGCAGCTGTTTGGTGTATTGTCTCTGGCAGCTCTTAGACCCTTGTTAGCCCCAAGGCCAAAAATCTGAACTTGACGAGGCTGAGGAAATCTATAGGACCTGTGAGGCAGTTAAAATGATTATGGATGTGGGGTAGGAAATTGACAGGGATTCTAGAATTGAGGAAATCACATGAAGTTTAAAACCACAAACCTTTATTATTTTAGGAAGGACAAAGGAAAGTGTGAAGAGGTTTATAAAGAAAAACTAATGGCTCATTCCTGTAGCTGACACGTCAGCCCCATGATTTTTAGTGCTTGGTTGAGTTCTTCCGTTGCTTAATTCAGTAAAGTTGAAATACATCCTAAAGATGCCATTTTAGTGGGAAAGATAAAAAATTATTATGTGGGAATGGTATCTTCTAGGTAGATGGCCCTATCAGCTGCTTACCCAGCTCTCATTGTAAGTTCTCATTACTCTCCTGATAATTTGTAGTGCTTTAGCTTCCTGCCTCGCATACTCCAAAGGAAAATGCTGTTGGGCCAAGGTTTCTGTCTGTATTTTGGTAGTTTCTCCTTTTAAACTTGAGAGACAAATGCCTTCTGTTCACCTTGTAACTTGGTTTTCAGAGAGTTTGGTGGTCAGAGGAAAAGACTTTGCACTATCCAGATTCTACACTGGTGCTCTGCTACTTGAGGTATTGAGAGCCTGCTAGCTTGCAAGGAAGTGTCCTGACCAAAGTCACTTTATCCAAGTGTGACTTTTCAAAGTGTGAGAGATGCTTACTCTTGACCTTGGCCAAGATTCTTTTTAGAAATGTTGCTTTTCATATTTGCATAAACATTCTAGTCTGTATCAAATTAAAACTGTTTGAGATCCGTAACTTCGTTATGATGCATTTTTAAACACCTTTGTGTTATAAAATCTATTGTTTTTGTTCGTTATTTTTTTCCACATCTCCCTCCTCTTCTGCCATTTTCCTCAAGTTAGACCCAGATTCCAGAGGTGACATCTCTGTAACCTTGCTGGCCAGAGGCTTGGAATGTATTTATATCATGTTTTTGTTTTGGCTTCAAGCTTTTTTATAGTTGGCAATTTGGCATAATAGACTCTTGAAATAAAAGTACACAAGTGATCACTGAAGATAGTGTCTCTTTGTTATGCCATTTAATGAGAATTTGGCTTTTATTGGGTAAGGGTTGCTTATGGAGTGCACCAAAAATTGAAAATATGCTTTCCTAATTATCTCTGGTTTGGAACACTTGAGGTGAGATAGAAAAAGAGCTATTAAGTTGGCATGCATTTAGGAAGGTCACTGCCCTTGCATGCTTAGCTTTTTAAAACAAACTGTTTTGACCTTAGGTATGTTTGCAGATGCTTAGTCTATACAACCAAGAATGTACATGTGTGGTGGGTATGGCGGGAGGGCCTTCTAGGCAGATGGAATTACATGAGCAAAGCCAGAGGATGAATGTACGGCTTCACAAGTACTGGAGCTCTGAGGGGACAAGGAATGGTTCAGATTTTTAGGTGATTGAATATGAGCTGGTGAAAGAAGTTGTAGAGAGTCCCAGGTGCTTATACTGTTCATACTTAGTAGTTTGTGCTTAATTTGATAGACAGCCGGGAGCTATTGTGGGTTTAGGAAAATCCATTAGGGAGTAGTAGTGTTAGTGTGGATTTGGATGATGAGGGACCTTTGGGAAGGCTATGTAAGTGTTTCAGATGATTCAGATGACGAAACATGAGGGCCCAGACTGGGATGGTAACCATGATGGTGGAGATGCACAGGCCTCACCAGGTGATGTGCAGTGGTCTCTTGGCAGTCTGCTGTGACTCTAACCTCCAGAGGTCTGTTCCTTAAATCAGATGGTATCTAGGACTTGGAAACCCTTTTTTCCCTTGTAGACCTGTACTTATTAATGAGAATTCGCAGAATATATTTAGGATGTTTTCGATTAGCAGTCTATCTTGTTGGGTGGCTGTCTTGTAAGAGGTTGAAAATAGGAAGAAAACTGATAAACCTTAATTTTCAGAACTCTGTATTAAAATAGGGACTTCTGTTTTCTCTCATGTGACCAGAAAATTGTTGGTCCCAGATAGGAGAAATCAAGCAATAGCGTTGGTTTCCTAAAATCCATTATTGTAAGAAACTTTAGAAGTTTAAGTACACAAGGATGTCTGGGTGGCTCCGTGGTTGAGCATCTGCCTTTGGCTCAGGCGCAATCCCTGGGTCCTGGGATCAAGCGCAGCATCAGGCTCCCCCGGGGGAGCTTGCTTCTCCCTTTGCCTGTGTCTCTGCCTCTCTCTCTGTGTGTCTCATGAATAAATAAATAAAATCTTTAAAAAGTTTAATACAGGGCAGCCTGGGTGGCTCAGTTTTTTAGCACCGCCTTCGGCCCAGGGCCTGATCGTGGAGACCCGGGATCAAGTCCCACATTGGGCTCCTTGCATGGAGCCTGCTTCTCCCTCTGCCTGTGTCTGCCTCTCTCTCTCACTCTCTCTCTCCCTGTCTCTCATGAATAAATAAAATCTTAAAAAAAAAAAAAAAGTTTAATACACAGTGGACCATTACGTTAAAAAAAAAAAATCAACTTTTATGGAGTTTTGGAAGTGTGAAGACAGAGAGCCCCTTTCCCCCAATAAAATCATGATTCCACTAAACCAGCACCTCATCATTATCTGTTGGAGCCCAGAGAAAGTTTAGAATATTCTAGATCTATGCCAAAGTGCCTTTCATAAATTAGTACATGGAAAAAAAGCAGTCTTAATTGGCACAATTGATGTCTAAATTAAGATGTGAACATATATTGAAACGTTATTTTTTTAAGCCTTAAAATGAATAGTTCTGTGTTGTTGGAATGTACACCCCCCATCCCCCTTTCCAAAGAGTTTCAGAGCCAGTAGAATCTATAAATAGTGCAGACCGGTTGTCTGTGGTAGATTGAGTAGAGCAGAATCGCCTGTCCTTAAGTGAAGGGGAAGTAGCTTTACATTTTTAGTAACTGAATTGTTGGCCAGCATAAAGGTAAGGGCCATGTGAGCAACTTATTTATAACTTCCCATAAAGGTATGTGTCTGCCTCAAGCAGAGAAACTGTCTGGGGTGCTTGAAATGTAAAAGTGCAGTAGAATCATTTTCCATACACAGCCTTCCTAGCTAGTTGGTGCAATAAAGTGATTGTTCACATCCCTGGGGCTTTCAGAAAGAGGGATGTCAATAGATTAGCTTATTAGCGTCGTCTCCTATGGAATAGAAGGGACCAAGGCCATTAAATGTGAATCTGTGGTTTTATGTAGTGAAAAATGTTCAGATATTAATTCCCGAAGGTATTCAGGACATACATTTAAGCTTGGTTTAACCTCTTGGGTGTGGTCCTGCCTATTCTACCCATGTGGTCTAACCATGATTAGGTTCTTGTCAAAATATTTCATGGGTATAAAAGCACTTTATCTTTTCACAGGTTTAGTTCGACTATAAGTAGGTTTTTTGTTTTTAAAGTAAACATAGAATCAGACTGAATTATAACAGTGGGAGAAGGGAAGAAGTGTAAGACATTTTCATGGCATCCTGTAAGGAGTATGTTAAACCCTTTTGGTAGATGCCAGAAAATGGAATCCATTGTTACATGTTAATTAACGTCATTGCTCACATCAAGAGTAAACCACTTATAGCCAGCTTTAAGTAAGGATGAAATTTTTATAATCATAAATACCCAAGTAAAAGATGTTTTTGGCTCTCCTTTGTCATGTGTCTGTTTATAGAGATTGAGTTTTTCTGAATATTCTGTTGGCCATTTAAAGGATCTGCCTATATGGCTAAAATGTAAACTTTGGCTTTTGTGCCAATACTGTGGCTCTGTTTAGTATTTGGGCAACTTGTAATAAGTGGTAAATGATTGGAGGCCTCATAGCAGCACTAATTTCAAATCGTGCTGCGTTTACAATTTACATATTAAAAAATGTTCACTTGATTTCGTTCAGGGACAAAGCTGACATCCTATATAAGCATTACTCCAAACAATCCTATTTATTGGTCCAATTATTTCAATTGAAAGATGCTGGTTTACTGCCTCTTAGTATATGTGAACAATTCTCAGTGAAACTGTTAGAGATCAGTTGGACTATAGTGTCAGAATAACCTCACAGGGTTTCGATTCATTTTTAATTTTAAGTCCCAGGATTAAGGATCATTTATAGTATAATGTAACAGTATGGGCAAATATAGTTTCCCTTACTGCCTTTCTGATATTTTTGGGAAAGAATGCTTTTCTGCAAAGCATTCACTTATGAATTGCATGACTGCCTTTTCTCACTATAAATTTCATTCACATTTCTTTCCTTCTCCCACATCCTTAAGAGACAGGACAGCATGCAGTGTTTTGCTTCATTTTATCATTTAAAAATTTTTTTGAGATGTGGTTTAAGGTAGTTCTTCAGGATAGATGTCAAAGTAACTAGTTAATACTGTTTTAAAATCAGGCTCTTAATTAAAAATGCTTAATTTGTGCAAGAAAACTACATGTTAAAATGAATTTGGAAAGATTAGATTGGAATTGCCTCAAATTCAATTAAGCCACACTGCATGGACGTGCTGGGAATATCAATACAATCACTGTAAATTTTGTACAAACTGATTTGTTGCATTATCTTGCTCATCTAACATACGGTACTTTTTGTGTCCATATTGCAGACGGCAACTCCAAACTAACATGGCAGTCAGACTGTGTGATGTGGCTTCTCTGCTTAGAAGTGGTTCGTGGGCAGCAGAGCCTTGGACTGGGGTCTGTGGGATTTTTCTTAAATTCTGTAGGCTACTTTTTTTTTTTTTTTTTTTTTTTTTTTTTTTTAGCATGTTGCAGGAGTGCTGAGGCCATACCAAACACTTGAACTTTTCATTTGGCATACTAATTATTCTTACATTTAACCTATTGTGGTATGGCCATCATTAGGACTTTGAAAGCACATTGCAATTTTAACCATAGTGGTATATGTAGCATCAGAACCATGCTTTTGTATGTAACTTTTTATAATCTGAATTAGGATTTAGTGCAGACTCAAAGAAAAGAGTGACAAGCTTTTTTAAAAAAAAAAAACAAAAAAGTTTTGGTATGGT